>NW_021604604.1:4721920-4747176 GCF_004785775.1 Grammomys surdaster
ATCTATCTATCTATCTATCTATCTATCTATCTATCTATCTATCTATCATATGTGTGGATCAAAAGACAATTTATGGGAATCAGTTCTCTACTTCTGTCTTAGGGCTTTATTGCTATGAAGAGCAATAACAAAGGCAACTCTTAAAACGAAAACATTTAGTTGGTGTGGCTCACAGTTTCAGAGGTTCAGTATGTTCTCATCATGGTAGGAGGCATGGCTCTGAAGAAGGAGCTGGAGTTCTACATCTTGATCCGCAGGCAGCAGGGACTGTGTGCCACACTAGGCCTAGCTTGAGCATATGAAACTTTATATCCCACCTCCACAATCACACACGTCCTCCAACAAGGCCATGCCTACTCCAAAAGGCCACATCTCCTAATAGTGTCATTTCCTATGGGCCAAACATCCAAACACATTAGTCTATGTTGACCATACCTATTCAAACCGCCACACCTTCTTCTACGTGGGTCCCAGGAATCAAACTCAGGCTGTAAAGCTTAGCAGTGTCTTTACCCCCTTGGAGCCATCTCAGTGGTAGCTCTTTCTTTTTTCCTGTCCTCTCTCTCTCTCTCTCTCTCTCTCTCTCTCTCTCTCTCTCTCTCTCTCCCCTACCTACCTCCTCCCTCTCTCTTTTTCTTCTTCCCTGAGAAAGTCTCACTGTGCAACCCAAGCTGCTTCTAAGTTATTGTCATCCTTCCTCAGCCTTCACGCGGAGGGATCACAGGCATGAATCATCACCACCAGCTAATCTTTCATTCTTTTAGTAATTTGTGGTACAGTTTCTTTAAATCTCCTGAATGAATTCATAGCTTTTTTTTTAAACTCTAAGACTGAAATAGCATGTAATAGTCTTGTGAAGGTCAAGTTTATATTGAGGAAAATAGAGTTCCCTCTGCACTAGGCACTCCTGGTTCTGTTGGAACATAGTGATTTTATGCAAACATAGTCTCTACCCCTACGACGCTACGCCCCGCCCCAGCCCTCCCTCCACACACATGGAGTAGACTACTCCGGCTCCTGGATCCCACTCTGCTGTTTCTGCCCAGACACGTGATAGCTAACAAAAGCACACAGAGGCAGAAGTGATATTTCCGTGGAAGAAAATACATGCAAGATGACTCCGAGGAAAGGAAAGGCAGGCTAAATCTGGCTAAATTATAGTTAATTGGGAGGAAAAGGCCCAAGGTAGTGTTGAAGAGGCAGCCAGGTGCCAGGTCCAGTTTCAGTTTAAGCATTTCATATAAATGAATCTATGCAACAATTCTAAAAGTAGCTGCTCTGATTATGCCCCCCACTTTCCTAGCGTGGAAGTCAGTACTCACAACACTTAGAAACTTTTTGAGGTAATTTATTTAATAAGCATTTGTTGACTGAAATAACCAAACAAAAGACATTAATTTATTATATCAGTTAGAACTTGGAAGAATTTTTATTTCTCAGTATGCAATTGAGTCATTTTCTGCTTTCAGATTTTAAATGTTTCTTTCCTTCCTCCTTCCCTTTCTTCCTTCTCTCCTTCCTCCCTTTCTCCCTCCCTCCTCCCCTTTTTCTCACCCCCCTCTCTTTCTTTCCTTCCTTCTTTCTAGTTTATATTTATTTATGAAGCTCAGGTTGCCCTTGAATTTGCCATCCCAAGTGTTGAAATGACATGCATGTACACTATACCTGGCAAAGTTACCTTTAAAACCTTTAAAATATTTCTGAAGGACTGGGTGTATATATCAGTAGCTGAGTCCTTGCCAAGGATGGATGAGGCCCTGGCTTAGATCCACGTACTGCAAACCAAACCAAACAGAATCAAGTCACATGGTGATTGTGGCTACTGTATCTCATCATCTCCTTTAGGGGTGCTTTGTCCCCATTGCTGATGAACTTGTCTGAGTGATGGTTTTACTTTTCCTCTGCAATTCAGTATAATGTCTGTTAGTATTCTGTATAAACTCCACCTCCACAGTTACCTGGCAGCAGCCAGGTAGGCCTGCCCACTATAAAAGGGGCTGCTTGCCTCCTCCTCTCTCTCTTGCTCCCCTTGATAACCCTGCCTGCAGGTTCTCTGTCCCCCCTTCCCTTCCCCCTCTCTCCACGTGGTCATGGCCGGCCTCTACTCCTCTACCTCTCTGCTCTCTCTCTCTCTTCTCGATCTCTCTTCCTTATCTCCTGAATAAACTCCCCCTCATGGAACTGTGGTCTGTTCCAAGCTAAGCATGATAAATCTCAGTTTCTAAGTCACAGTATCTCTGTTCCTACCTAGTTCTGTCAGTAGTAATGGATCATGGCCCTAACACCACATTAGGCTAGTTAGTTAAGGAGTTAGAGCAATAAAGACAAATTACATATGAAATGTAAGACCTAGGAGGGTTTCCTGTGTGAAACAGACTGTCAAAACTGGTCAGAAGGTAGAGAGATAGCTCATGGGATAAAGGTTCTTGCCACACAAGCCTGATGACCAGAGTTCATTCTCCAGAACCCACACACATAGGAGAATCATCTGGGATTCAAGTACACAGTGATAGACGAAGAGTGACTGCCTCAAAACACGGTGTGAGGGGAGAACTGACTCCTGGAAAGTTGTTTGATATCCACCTATATGCACTCACACATGTGTATACACATGTGTGCATACACATGCATATACACATATGCATACAAGCACATGTGTGCACACATGAACACATGTGCACACCCATACCCATATGCACAGACATGCACATATACACACATGCACATATGCACATGCATGCACATATACACATGTGTACACACACAAACACACACATGTACACCCATGGCCATATGCACATACATGCATACACATGCACACATGTATACATATGCACACACCTTATAAAATTGATATAAGCAGTTCACAGATTTGATTGTGGGAACTTTGTGATGACACACAGGCCTTCTTGCTGTTGGATTAGTCATGATACCAGACACCTGTTCGACACATACCAGAATTCCTCAGGTATTAAGTGAACATCATTCAAATACACAATATTCTTTGAAAAGTGACGCCTTGACAGCTCCCTCTTTCTCAGTCCCTACGTCTGAGCCATCATTAAGCTCTTATTTCTGGAATCTTCCTCTAGGGGTAGAAGAGGTGTGATATCTTGCCTCATCTATCACCAGGGTCATGGCTGACTCTTGTAAAACAAAAGACAAAAGCAAAGAATATGCATGAAATGCAGCTCTATACACATGGGAGTGCCCAGATACAAGGAACTAAGACCCATGAACAACTGCCCATTTTTATGCTTAAATTCCGTGAAGAATGGGCAGCCATATAGAATGTGATTGGATGAAAGAGACCAATGGTGGCAGGCTGAGTGGGATACTTGGCAAGGCTGTCGATTCTGGCTCCTCTGGGCCTTTTGCCGTAGCATCTTTGCCCCCATAGTCAGTTGTGACCCCTTTTGGGATGAAGAGTGTTATACCTACAGCTGTAGCTCTGAGACCCTGGAGGCATCTTCTCAAGTATCCAAGATCTTGTGTCCCAGGGCAAAGAATTGGACCAGGAACACATGAAAAAGAATAGAAACAGAGACAGCTGAAATCCCTTCTATATTGTGACCTATTTCCAGGCAGAACAACTCAGGGAATCTCTTATAATCAGCTCCTACACAGAGCCAAAGAAATATTTTAGGTTTTGTGCCTGCATTTGGGGGTGGAGTTTATTTTCTGTGACCTGACATGACTTGACCTGAGGAATTCTAGTTTCTGTGAATTGCTTTGGGGGAGAAGAAGGGGTGGGAGGCAGGAGGCCATGAGGAGGTCAGGGAGAGCCCTTCCAGGCTCTTTCAATGAGGACAGTTTAATGTACTCAGCCAGTTTAATGTATTCATTCCAGACAGCTGTACTTTTGAATACTGTTTTCTGGGAGCCTCGCGTTCCTGCCTCCCTTGTCCCCTCACCTCTCCCATACTGGCGAGCTGTGTCTCTCACTTGCTTCAACAGCAAATGAAACCGTACCTGGCTGAACACACCTGTAAACCCCTGGATTTGTGAGGCTGATGTAGGAGGGTCGAAAGTTCAAGGCCAAGCTGGACTGCAGAACCAGACCCTGTCTCAAAAGAAAAAAGGCACAATTTAATTCTTTACCTCTCCCTACTCTGTTTCCCCAGCATCCCACCCCCGACCCCCACATGCTCTGTGCCCTGCAGCTCTGGTTTTAATGGAGCCGCCTTACCAACATTTGTTTCCTGCTTCGCCTGATAGCTGAGGTCCTTTACAGCTCAGCTTGACTGTCACTGCCTCACAGCAGCTGTCTCTAACTAAGCATCTTGTATCTTTAGAAGCTCCATCTCGACAGTTCGTTGTGAGATGGTAGAATCGTGTACATCCTGTCTGTGGGAATTGAAAGGGACTGAGACTTTTGCTTCTTCTCCGTAGTATCCTCACAGTCTAGCAAGGAACCAGCTAACAAACCCATCCTCGAAAATACTTGTTGCCTAAAGTGGGCAAATACTTAAAAGTGGCTTTGAATTTCATGCAGGTCTCTTGAGGGTGACGTTTAGTAGGATGTATTCTTCTACAAACTGCTGCTTAGCAGTATGAGCAGGGAAGGCTGGGGGAACTGTTAGTTCAAAGATGTGAAGAAAAAGATCACTGACCCATACCACCATGGCCAAATTAATTAAGGCATGCAATTAATTAGAGCAAGCTTTTTATCTGTGTACATGGGTTGCCTCCCTCTAAGCCAGGGTTCAAGACCCTGGGCGTGAGGAAGACAAGGTTTTGATAGCTCAGGGGTAGGAGATTTCTGAATGGGGAATTTGGTGGACAAAATAGGCCGGGTACAGGAGCAGAAAATAAGCATAAAAAATTAGTCATAACCATCTCCTGATGCAAAGACATGATTGCAAGGTAATCATAGCAAGATAGTCATAATAACCATTTGAAACAACGTAGGGTTGCATGATGGTTATAACAACTTTTGAAATGAAGACATGGTTGCTATTTTCTGAAACAGGCAGTACAGAGTCATTTGTAGTTACTGTAACAGGTGGGGCATAGCACAATCCTTGAGAAACAGAGATTCAATCCTCAAGTGGAATAAACCTGCTTTGTCTTTAATATGAGGTAGCTTTCAAGCCTAGCATGGAGGCAGGCTGGTTTATCAGAACCAGGACCTCCTCCTAGTGCTTCCTCTGCCTCAAAGGCCTCCTGAAGAAACAGACCTGAGAGGCTTCATAAGCCAGGGTGAGTTTTATAAATGCATGAGATTACTATGGGTCAGACCCAAGAACTGACGCACTCTAGCTGACTTGAGGCTTTTCTCATGGGTTATACTAGAAATGAGAGGCTTTGTTGTCCTGAGAATGAAAGTGTCTCGAGGGCTTTTGATCAGTGACTCCATCTTGGTAAATGAGACCCTGAAATGGAAGCATCATTCAGTGAGGAGGTGAGCACAGCCCTGGTCCACCAGTGATAATCCTTAAGTCTTAAAGAGCGGTTTCTCCTTTTAAGTTCAACTCTAGGGGTAGAGTGTAGAGCGATCCAGATTCAGAAGCCATTTGTGGGGTTCAGGACTCCATGTCCTGAGTGGTTATCCCTGAAGCTGTCCCAGAGAGGTCATAGAGACCTTAGAAGATCATGTTTAAAAAAAAAAAAACCAGAGCAGACACATCAGTTTGAGAAACTACAGGATGATTCATTCCTTGTTTTTCTTTGTGATGTTGGGGTTCTACTCCGTGGTCTTGTACACGTTAGGCAAGCTCTTCACCATGGAGCTCCATCCCCAGACAAAGACTGGTTCTGGTGTGATACGGAGGAAACATAAAGCTAAGGTAGGCTGGGGTTGGGTTAGTCAGATAACTCAGTGGGTAAGGACAAGGACATCTATCTCCTGCTAAGCCTGACAGCCTGAGTTCCATCCCTGGAATCTACTCAGTGGAGGGAGACTGACTTTTGCACTATGTTCTCTAATATCCACACTCAATCTGTGGTATCCAGCCTGGGATTACAAAGTTCTATGGAAGAGCATACATGAAACCCTAGGCTCAATTTCTAACACACACACACACACACACACACACACACACACACACACCATAGATGTCCTAAAACCAAACACAAATAAAAACAAGCAAAAGAATGGGCGTAGGGGATGGGTGTGGTGTGGTGGACATGGGGACAGATACAACTAAGGTCTTTACTGAGCTAAAGGGTTGAGTCTCTGATTCTGGCATTTAAGATACAAGATCACTGACATTTAAATAGTCTATGTTCACATAGTCGGGGGAGAAGTTGGGGGATTCTGTGTGTGACCATGTTCTTGGGCTTACTGCTGTCATTGCAGGGTTCTTGGGTTTTTTTCTGCAAGACTGCTTGAGCACAAAGCCTTCACCAGAATGTCAGAAACTTAATTAAAGTAAGAAGGAGTAAGGCTTTCATGGTAAAGAGGTGGGGGTGGGTCAGCTCTCGGAGGAAGATCGGGTTTCTTTGTCCTGATGATGCCCTGGGGAGCCCTCTGTGGATGGGCTGGTTCTGGAAGCTTTTCCTGGGACACTTTTCTGGTGTTTGCAGAGCTCTGGGTACTTTTAGAACTGGGAGCTGAGCCCCTGGATGCCAACCGCTATACTTCAGCCAGACAAATCAGATATAATTAAGACATCAAAGGGCTCATAGACAAATAAAGAGTGTAAAGACTATGGGTAAAAGGGTGCACAGCTTTATTTGACAAAGTAACACAGATATACCATTACCTAGATCAACTATCTGTGACTGTTAGGAGACAGGCTCCCTGAATAGCTTTCTAAGATTCTTCATCCAGTGAGTGTGCCGACCTATTGGGAAATGTCAAAAACACTGGACATTCCCAAATGAGACAAAGTAGCACATCTCGGGAAAGGTGCTTTGGGATTCTAGGAAAAAGTGAAGCATCGTTGTCGGGTTGACTCAGCGGTTTGGGCTCTGGGCCACGGTGCTACTGAGGGATGGTGATCTCATAAAGAGATGGGCTCTTGCAGTGTCACGCATGTGTTCTAAATGGGATAGTGGAACCTTGTGATGAGAACAGGTAGTTTTAGAGTAGGAATCCCCAAATTGAGCAGTTCTAATTCTTGTCCTTGGCTAGAAGCTGGAGCTATCTTCGATTCTGTCCCTTTATACAATCTAAACAAGTGCCATTGCTGGGAAGCAATCTAAACAAGTACCTCTACTGGGAAACCCCATAACGGCATGCCTGAAACTGAGAGGAATCTGGACACTCATGGGTGGGACAACTGGACTAGCTGCTTCCCCATGCCTCAGCCTAGTTTCTGCCATAAGTCACATAAAAAGCCTCTGGGCTGACAGCTGGGTGGCACTCCATTTTCTGGCCCTGTTCCAGCTGTATGGGATCCCTTATGCTAGAACTCCATTCTCAAACTCACAGTCCCATTGTCCCTGTCACGAAACGTGGGCCCCAGAAGCCCGAGTTATGCTCACCTGAACAAAGCAAATCCCTCACTTTCAAGGACCTTACTTGGCCAGTTTCTCTCAGATCCTCATTCTTCTCTTGTGCCTGGCCACAGAGTGAGTGGATTTGCTCTGCCACATGCTTTTACTGTGGTGACACCACAGGACCCAAAATAATGGAGCCAATCTACCGTTAACAGAAAACCACTTGGCTCCAAAACCATGAGCCAAAACAAACCTTTCCTCTTGTATTACACCAGGTATTTTATTATAGCACTAGAAAGGGAATATGCCCGCTGGCAACAACATCCTCTCTCTTTCTTCAGTGCAGCTGATGGAACCAGGGGCCTTCATTCACGTTAGGCAAGTGGCCAAACATCGAGTTACATCCCTAGACTTCTTAATAAATTTGTGTGTGTGGGTACATGAGTATACACGTGTGTGTGAAGGCCAGATGACAACTCTGGATACTGTTCCAAGCTCTCCATCTTGGTTTTTAAGAAAAAGTCTCTCACTGGGCTAGAGCTCAGCAAACAGGGTAGGGTGCTTGACCAGTGAGCCCTAGAGATCCTCAATGTATGTGCTGTAGAAGCACACACTAGGGTGCTTAAGCCTTTATGTGGATTCTGGAGACCACTACCCCCGATACTTTGCAGGCTAGGAAGCTAAGGTCACAATATTCTGGTTTTATGTGCACAGTTTGCTTTTTTTCCTAGCCTCTGTTTATGTGCACTGGAATTCTCTCTCCATGAGTTAGAGTGTATTCTAGAACAAGGGGTAGACATACAAAACCATGGGGACCATATGGAAGCAGTTATTGTCCTTGTGACAGAAGTGGGGTGCTAGCAGGCATCTTACTTATGGACAGCTCCAGGGAATGGGAGGAGAAAGGAAGTCCTTTGTACTTCCCACCACCCACCTCTTCTATCAGGTTTCTAGAGTTAATCTGAGTGGAAGCATTTGTCTCCTTTGGAAGATCACTGGGGTCTGAAAGCTTCCATTCTCTTTAATTCCCTGAGAATTCAAACATTACTGCTTTATCAACGTGTTAGAGTTCAGTGCCACTGTGAAGAAATACTCAAGGAACACAACCTAAAGGAAGGAAGGTTTGCATTACGTTATATCTTGTAGGGCTCGGCCCAGGCCTGCCTGCTTAGCCCCATGCCCTGGAACCATGTGACTGAGGCAGATGAGCATCTTCATCCCAGGGCTGAAGGTAGAGAGGTACCTGCAGAGAGGGAGCTTTGGAGGGACCTGATCCCAATACTCTGCTTTCTTCTCAAGTTCCAAGAACCTTCCAAAATAATAGCACCTGTTGGGAACCAAGTTTTTTTGCAGTCAAACCATAGCAAATGATTTAATACTTTTTGTTTGTGTCTATTTTTTCTTTAATTATTGTTAATGATTATGCTAATGAAGTTGCCATTTGAGTATTGTGGCCTGTGACAGCCCAGGTAACTATTCTTTCCTTTCTGGATGGAGATATATATATATTTGCCCTCAGTGAATTTCCCTGATGCTCTTCTGTGGGTTATGAAAGCCACTAGATTGTTATTGAGCCTGAGTCTCAGTCCCAGTTGCCATTCTATCATTTGCAAAGGTCACTCTAGTATCAGGACTACTATTTGGACAGTGGGTTCCTAATTGATTAGGATAGCTTTTTTCAACATTCATCTCTATTTTCCTCAGCATTCAGTATGAAAATTTTCACTGTAGATCTCAAAGAATTAGATAGCTTGATGTTCTTAACATGTTGATACACACACACACAAAATGTTTATATAAATTACATATATATTTGATATACATTACTGGAGGAGTATTAATTCATGAGGAGCATTTCACTGTGATAGTGAGATTTCTACTAAAATCCGGTGCTAGGGGGCTGGAGGTGGCTCAGAGGTTAACAGCACTGGTTGCTTTTCCAGAGGACCTGGTTTTGATTCCCAGCACACAATGGACAGCTCACACTATCAGTAACTCCAGTCAGTCCCAGGGGGTTTCTTGCCCTCTTCTGGCCTCCACAGGCACCAGGCATTCACCTGGCACACAGACATACAAACAGACAAAACATTCACATACATTAAAGAAGCAGAAGCAGAGAAGGCAGAAGAGGAAGAGGAAGAAGAAGAGGAAGAGGAGGAGAAGGAGGATGAAGAGGAGGAGGAAGAAGAGAAGAAGAAGAGGAGGAGGAGGAGGTGGAGGAAGAGGAGGGGAAAGAGGAGGAAGAAAATCTAGTGTTAGTCAGGTAAGTGTCCAGAGAAGAAATACTTCATTTCCCATTGATTCTCATCTGTCTGAAGTAATTTTCTTACAGACGTGGAAACACCACCTCAAAATGAATTCCCCAGGAAGAATTGAGGAAGGGGGAAGGCTGTATTGATTCAGAAGTAGCAAGAGGAACACAGCAAGTGCTTGGCAGTGCAGAGAAGGCAAGTTCTTACATAATCTGTTTTTACATAATCCTGTTTTCACAATAGCTTTGAGGTGGGGTTTATGGACCCCATTTTGCAGAGAGGAAAGAGAGGCTTTCCAGTGGTTCTGTGATTTGAATAAGAATCAGACCTGGCTCACTTGTGTTTTCCTTGGAGTCCTCCATTGCTCAGGTGATTAACTTCCCTTTCTGTTTGACTTACTATTCTAGGCTCAAAGTACCCATGCAAAAATCCAAGGAACCTGATTCTTCCAACTCAGTGGCAGAAATTACTTTCCGAATCTGAGCGCTGGTTGTTCTGGGTTGGAAACACTGGAAACTTTGCTCCTTGGCAACAAATGGAGGTTTCTCAGATTGGGAAAGCCTTTCAAATGGTGCCTTGTGCCCTGCTGCTAGGAGGGGAAGAAGCCCAGGAGCCCTGCATGAGATGGGAAAGCAGCCCACAGCTAGAGGTGGACATACCTGTGGGCTCAGGGTGTGCAATAGCTGACTGCTCTAGAACCTGTTCAAGCTCGGATATCTGAACACTGTGGAGCTGGGTTCCAAGCTGGGATAACTGAATGGTCCAGTCCAGAGCTGAGTTCTAAGCTTGGGTGGAGGTGGCAGTTGTGACTAGGTACCAGCACAGGCCCATGGCTGATTATGGAGAGATGTCTGGTTTGAACCCACTAGCGTTCAATCATGCTTTATATAGGAAAATTGTTGACCAAGGCATAATAGAGACATAGAAGGTAAATTGTCACAGTGGCCATGAGCACGAAACCCAGCTTTCATTGTCCCTGGAAGAATTTCAGATCTATATGAGGTGATAGGGAAGACATGGAAAAAAGAGATGCAGAGGCATCTGCCCTGGTGCTGGGTGTGTGTTTGGGCAGGGAGCAGAACGGAAGATAGAAAGGGAGGGGCTGTCCTGTGCATGCCAACGCAAAACCTCACTTCCGGGGTGGTTTTTGTTTGTTTTTAATATTTGAGACTCTGAAATTTTTTGGTTCTCTCTTCATCCTTTTGATATTCTTGGTTTTACTCACTTCTCCTTTGCATTGATATTTGAAGTAAAGGATCATGGGACTGGCAAAAAGGCTCAGTGGGTAAGGGTGCCTACTGCCAAAACTGGTGACAGAGTTCAATACCCAGAATCCACATAGTGGAAAGAGAAAACTGACTTTCACAAGTCCTCTGACTTACACACATGCACATGTGCGCGCGCGCGCACAAACACACACACACACACACACACACACGCATGCACACACTCACTCACTCACGCATGCACGCATGTGAACAAGAATGTACATTTTAAAATTAAGATAAAAAAGAATTATGAAATTGCCCATCAAACACTTCATGAAGGAGGAATTTGTGCCATTGGATCTGTCTAACTCAGTTGTGTTGTGGAGAATAGAAATGTTTGCCTGTGAGGTTCGAACCATTTGGTCTGAACAGAAAGTGAATGTTTGGATCTGTGAAAATAAATGTCACATATTTGTTTCAATTTCAGTAAATGATCATTTTTTTTCAAATACATAAGGCTGTGGTAGGTTTTTTTGTTTGCTTGTTTGTTTTGATTTTTAAAGTCAATATTTAGGGGTTGGGGAGATGTCTCAGTGGGTAAACCGTCTGCTGGAAAAGCAGGAGGTGGTCCTGAGTTTAGATTCCCAGGCCCCTTGAGAAAAGTGAGGTATGTCTACAGCCCCAGCCCAGGGGCAAAGGTAAGTGGGCCCCTGAAGCTCTTTTTCCAGCTGCCTTGGGTGGTGAGGCAGTCTGTGGACAACTTCTTGTGTCTGTCTGTCTGTCTGTCTGTCTTTTCTCCCTCCTCTCTCTCTCTCTCTCTCTCTCTCTCTCTTTGGTTTTTCGAGACAGGGTTTCTCTGCGTAGCTCTGGCTGTCCTGGAACTCACTCTGTAGACCAGGCTGGCCTGGAACTCAGAAATCCACCTGCCTCTGCCTCCCAAGTGCTGGGATTAAAGGCATGCGCCACCACTGCTCGGCTTTTTTTCTTTTTTTCTTTCTATCTTTCTTTCTTTCTCTCTTTCTCTCTTTCTCTCTTTCTCTCTCTTTCTTTCTTTCTTTCTTTCTTTCTTTCTTTCTTTCTTTCTTTCTTTCTTTCTTTCTTTCTTTCTTTCTTGTTTTTCAAGAGGTTTCTCTATGTAACCCTGGCTGTCCTGGAACTTGCTCAGTAGACCACACTGGCCTCAAACTCAGAGATCTGCCTAATTCTGCCTCATGGGTGCTGGGATCCACCACCACTGCCTGGATGCCTCTTCTACATTTAAATGTTTTTTTTTTTTACATTGCCAACATATTTTTCTTCCAGATCAGGTCAGGAGTAAATTGTGTTATCTGATCCCTTGAATAAAGTACCGTGATAGGCAAACTTCGCTTTTTTCTCTTTGAACCCAGCACTGGACTGTTCCCCATCCATCAGCCTGTGGCAAGCCTCCCTGATTTCTTGATTAACTTGGAGACAGACCAAGTTAACCTTCTTACCTCTTAAGTATCCTACTGAGTTTTTGGAAAACTGATCTGTGTGCACACTCAAACAGTGTTTTTGTAAAGATTCAGTCAGTCTATCCTGCTTTTTCTGAAACAGAGCTGTCCATGAAGGTTCTGAAACATTCATCCATGGGTATTGACTGGCACATCATTAGCACCAAAGGAGGACCAATCCTAACCATAAACAGGAAAGCTCCTGCTACGGAGCTCCTAAGCTTCGTGATGGCGTGGTCAGCTGGGTGTCAGTCACCATTAATGGAGCGTGACCAATGGGAACCTTTCAGATGCTTTCATCTTCACCCTGAGGGGTATCTCCCCCCACTAATGAAACCGTGTGAGTGAGGAGAGAAATCAGGATAATAATTTCCTTTCTTTCCTTCATGTTTGCTTCGCCTGGCAAGCTCTCATTTAATAAAAAGCAAGATGGGCAAGTGTAGGGTATCTACCTTGTCTGAGTCAAAGCATTTTTGGGTCATGCCAGACATCCACAACGGGAAATTGAAAACCAATTCCTGTCCTCACCCAAGCACCTCAGCCCGAGTCCTTCTTTTTTAAGCTCAGACCCTCCAAGCTGAAGATCTTCAAAATAGGGTGTGTCTCTATAGCTGCTGCATCAAACAAAAGCAAACAGGTTAAATTAATTTGGGTTTCCGAATTAGTCTCATTCTTTTAATTCAAAAAATGTTGCAGACACCGCAACAAATGTCATCTCCCAGATGATGAGGACTAACCTTCTCTCTCTCTCTCTCTCTCTCTCTCTCTCTCTCTCTCTCTCTCTCTCATCTGAATGCAAACTATGAAGACAACATACCTCCTGGGTCAAAATAAACTCACTTTTCCACTTTTCTAAATGCTTTCTCAGCATCTCACAAGGATTTCCTCCACTCTCTACATAGAAACGCAGGGGCTGAGTGCAAGAAAAAAAAAGAGGAACAATGTATTCATTACAGTCTGTTAAGTTGCCAGCACTAGGCAATTAAAAGGTACGCCTTGTGGAAACACTGCAAAACAGCACAGTTAGTCCTATTGTGCTCTCATTAACAAGATTGTTATTTTAGTTCTCCAGGTGGAAGTCTGGGACACAAAGCCTTCTTGGCTTGGGAGGCGCTCCAGGAAACTCGGGATAGCCGGAACTTGTGCAAAGACTCTTGTTTACACTATAAGTGTGCGCACCTTTTTGGTTGTATAAATACAACCCCACATCCATTCTATTGGACTAGGGGAAGAAACCATTTAAAGTGACATCGAAGTCTTCCCAAAGCTAATGGCTCTGATCCTACGAACTCTGTCAACGATGCTGCCCTGAAATCATGGCTTCCTTGGGACACGGGAATTTGGATTTTTTTTTTTCCTGCAGCATACTGTGTTGTGAATGTCATAGACAGCACTGGAAAGGATGGCTGAGACTCTGATATGCTCTCTGCTTGTGCCCTTTGCTGTTTGGCAATTGTTTTAAAATGATGGACCATGTTATTGCCACTTGCCAAGTGTGAGCATTCTGTGGCAAAAAGGATTGTGGCTGTCACCTCGAACTTTGCCTATGTGCTTGGAAAACACAGCCAAGGATGTTAGTGATTCAAATTCTCTTACATTCCAAAGAAGAAGCGAAGCAGTCTACTTTACAGACTTTACACTTCAGGCCAGTACCTTTAACTTTCACAAGACAGAAACCTTCATGGTTCTTTTTAAGAATCACTTGAAGATACAACACACTGATCGCTTTACGTAAACAGGAGGGAAAAAATCCCATAAGAAGTTGGCACAACGGCTCCATTTCTCAATGATAAACACAATATTAACCAAAAGATAAGTGTAAATGAGATTGCTTCAGACCCACACCAACTTCAGGCCAGAAGTCCCTCAAGTTACTTTCTCAGAGCCTATTTTCCCAATCCCCCAAGGGCCTCATATTTATCTTAAACAAGAAGTCATAAACGTTCTTCTTGCTCAATCAAGACTTTTGCACTGTCAGTAGTGTGAGATCAAGGCCATGGTACAGATGCTGGTTTGCAATTTATCCTGATGGCCAACTGAGAACTATTTTGGGATTCTGTTAGGTTAAGAGCCTACAACAGTTTGTTAATTAAAAGCTCATCTTGGAAAGCATGTAACTTTTATCTAAAACATAGCCTTACATTAGTAGTTTTCATGGAAATCCCATAGCAGTAAAGAGGAGAAGAAAAAATAGAACCGCGCTGTGCTAGTGAGAGCCAAACACCAGCCACCTTGAAAATCAAAATGCTTCTCGGCTCCTCAGCCAATCACATTTGAGCGCATGCGCAGTTAAGGGCGTGGGGGGGGGAGCGATTCTTCACCTTTGGGAAGAGAAACAAGTCTAGGCAATTAGCTTGTAACAGCAATTATCATCTGCATGTGTGTTTCATTACAAAAGCAGAGAAGGCTTTTATTTTTTATTACTGTCATGGTGATGATCCAATTGCCATGGCGAGTTTGGTGTTGAGTAGGAAGAGTCGCAAATGATCTCCAGGCGTCCTAACCTTGCCTCTCCCATAGCATCTCTTTCCTCTCTTTGCAAGCGTTTCTTCTTTTGGTGTGTAGTGGGAATTGGTGCATTTTAACAAATTCTATTAAGGAAAACAACTTTTCTTTTTTTAGTGGTTTTTCAAGACAAGGTTTCTCTGGCTGTCTTGAAACTCACTCTGTAGACCAGGCTGACCTGGAACTCACAAAGACCCACTTGCTTCTGCCTCACAAGTGCTGGGATTAAAGTCGCCTGCCACCACCGCCCGTTTTAAAGAAAACAACTTTGATGTTGTCTGAAAAGAGGAATCTCTAAGACCTAACGCTGAAATATAGCGTGGGGAAGAAAAGGTGTGCTGTGAGTATGCATGCGTGCGTGCGTGCGTGCGTGCGTGGGTGCATGCGTGCCACACAGAGCTAGAAGACTCTCTTTTCCTCTCTCTAAAATTAACAATCTAAAATTAGATCTTTTATCTCCAAAGTAGGATTAGATTGCTTTCAAAACAGAGACAACAGTAAAAATCAAAAGACCAAGGTTAGAAGAAAAGTGCAGAGCTGGGGTAACCAAATGTGTACAGGGCCAGATATACCGGGCCTGGCAGTGCAGGCCTGCATTCCCCGCCTTCGAGAGGGAGGCAAGAAGCTTGAAAATTTGAAGATCAGTCTAGCTACAGTGAGTTCCAGGCCAGCTTGGGCTATGAGATCCCATCTAAAACCAGCAACATACAACACAAAAACAAACCAGAAAGATGTTTGGTTTTGGGGGCCCGTATAGTTTCTGTCCCGGTCTGCTCTTTCGTTAAATGCACCAGAGCGTTTTAATGGGGCAATAAACAGGCAGCTGGCCAGATTTGTTAGTGGGCTGTGGTTTCCTGGCCCTTGGTCTGGTTTAGTCTCGGAATATTGGTATCACACTAGGCAGAATCTATTTTTAGTGAATTGTATTAACAAAAGGGGCTGCCTTGTTGCCCGGAGGCATCCCGATTTAGTTCTGACTTCCCAAAAGGTCAGAGCCAAGAGGAAAAACAGGCTTCCGTTTAACAGGCACACTTTCCATAAGATTAGAACACGCCAGTTACTCCGAGAGGTGCTGGCACTGTGTCTGTACTAATCCAAAGGGAAGCAGGGCACAATAGGGTCTAAGGGGACAAAGACGTGGGCATCGTGTTTTCCAGTTTCATATAGTGGCTAAGCATCTCTGCGCACCAAAGACAGGATTCCCAGGCACAGTTACAGAAAGCCACCTTGAGGACATAGGCATTTCATGGTCTTTGAACCGACACAGCACACAGCCCAGTTACTTGAAGGAATGAGCTTCCAATTAGCTGACTGCCAGGCAGTCTCCTGTGCAGCTTCAGGCCAGTGTGTTAAAAGATGGGCGCACACGAATCTAACTCTGTAGCTCTTCATTTGCCTTCTAACTCTGTAGCTCTTCATTTGCCTTGTGTTGGTGATTCCAGAGTTGAGCATCACAGAACCAAGACAGGCTCAGAGAGCTTCTTTCCTGAACTGTGGTCAGAAGGTATTTCTGCACAGAACATAGTAATGCGTTCCAGGAGGTGGAGCCGAGGAGACGGCTGGTGCTGTTATTGGAGCCCTTGGCCACCTGCATATGACTGGCTGACGTTTGACTGAGAAGAAGTTCTTTATTACTCCTAAATCAGGCTTTCATTGGCACACTAGGTTACTAGGCTAACTTGTAGTTCATTTCCTAGGAGTTCATGTTCACAAGTTGTTCTCTGACCTCCACACACATGCTGAGGCATGTACAACCCTTCACCACCGCACACATAGTAATAAATGGAACAAAGTTTTTTTAAAAAGAAAAAACACAGGACGAGTTCACACAGCAATTACTTTCATGTCTTGCTATTACTTCAGCCTTTGATTGCCAGTCATATTGATTGCCATTTGTTTAATGGTTTCTTGGTGCCAGGCCCTTGGCTAAGCAGTGTGTGCGCATGACGTCATTTGCTTCCCACCATCTACAGGAGAGCTTTCTGTGGTACACACACGTACACACGCATACATACACACACACACACTCGTACACACACACACAGGTACGCACACGCACACTTGCACATCCATGCTGCCCGGTTTGTTCTTCTGTCTCCTGACAGGGAAATCGAGAGTCAGAGAGTCATGGATTGTTCCGTGTCACTCACATCATACACAGGTATGAGCATATGTTCTGAGTTTTACTGATGCTGGTTTGTATTTTTATACTCATTTATTTTGTGTGTGGGTACATGTGGAGGATGTTACAGGACAGCTTTAGAAAGTTGGTTCTCTCCTTCCACCTTTACATGGGTCCTAGGGATTGACCCCTACAGGCAGTGAGGCTTGATGACAAGTACCCTTAGCCCCTGGGCTTCCTCACTGGCCCATTAACCAAGGCTCTTAGACCCCACTCCTCATAGCTTCCTTTGACTTCTTCACATTCTTTCTTCTCTTCTCCCTCTACCTGACCTCCAGCACTAGGCATTAGACCCAGTACCTTTGGTGGGGGCTCTAGTACTCAGATACACCCTCAGCCCTTAAAAAAAAAACCCTGTTTATTATTTTTATTATTTATATGCATGTGTATTTGTCTGTGTGAGTATATGCCATTGGTGTGCAGGTAGGCCAGAAGATGGGATCTGGTGACTGTGAGATTCTTGATATATGTGCTGAGGACTAACTTCAGCTCCTCTGGAAAAGCAAGAAGAGCTTTTAACTGCTGGGCCTTCTCTCCAGCCCCTACCCCTGCCACTTATAAGAATTCTGTTTTGAGATAGGATTTTGCAAAAACTTCCAGGCTGCCTGGAAATTTGAATCCTCCTGTCTCAGCCTCTGGAGTCAGGGCATTGGAGATGTCCTGCCCCACCCCTTCTTCTCTGTATTCTTTATATCTTCAGGCCCATTGGCTTATGTGTCTGCTGCTGGTCTTTCGGGTTGAGGCATGGCAATAACTTGGCCCTGTGCTTACCCCTCTAATCTGCATCCCCTGTCTCCCCTTCACCATTTCTTGGTCATACTTGCCATTACTGCTATCTCTGTCTCTACCCCAGAGTGAACAAAGATTGAATTTTCATCTCACATGTAATTGCTCTCTCTATTTCTTTAGCTGTGGTTTAGACTGTGTCTATTGGAAGCCACAGAGAGAAAAGGTCAGTTCAGTCTCGTGGTGACATGTGCATATGCAATAGCAATTGCAAGCAATATCTTCCTTAATGTGGCAGCTCTTTTCATACCCAGCATCAACAGGGACTTCATTATAATATCAGTAGCATTTCATTGGCTCAGCCATGCCCCCAAATGGAGAATGTTAGTTATTTCCCATGACCAACTCCGGGTACAAAGAATGTTATGAAACCATCAAAGATATAAAGATTCCTGAAATGACAAGTGTTTTCTATCCCTAGTGATGGGAACCAAATATGCTGTTCACACTGCAGACATGCATAACCTATTAGACTGTCCCAGAACAGAGCAGGGTGAAATCAGTGATGAAGAACAGAAAATAAATCCATTCTTTCATTCTGGTATAGATAGACAGAGAGCAGGCCGAGGCCACTGCTAGGAAGATAATCAGAGGGTCAAGCCTAGAGAGGGGAAAGCAGAAGAGGAAAGAATGAGCCACATAAAAAACCGGGAGTCATGGGAGCTCTGCGGAATGTGGTCAGAGGGACAGGCTAGGGTGACAAGTTCAAAATTCAGACCCAGGACAGTGGAAGCACTGATTGCTTATGTGGAGTGGGTACCAGCTTGCCTGAGAAGAGAGTTGGTACCAAGTGTGGCCTCAGAATGCAACAATTCACAAGTCAGGGAGCTATTTCCTTACTAAGTGCCTTAATTGTTTTACTTAGCTCTGATGGTATCTGTAATATTATTGTCATAAAGCATTTAGGTATTCCTGAGATTATCTTAAAAATTTTTGCTCTCCTTTTTAGACAGACAGATACACATGTATCTCTTACGATGCTTTGTGTAAATGCAGGTGAGGATGAGCCCCAGTGTGCTCAAGGTCAGAAGAGAACCTCGGATATCAGATGTTAGGTCTCTTGTTATTTGCTGTGTATGCCAGGCTAGCTGGCCCAGGAGCTTCTGGGGCTTTTACTGTTTGTATCTCCTGTCTTGCCTTGGGAGTGCTGGGACAACAGATGTAAGTCATTCCATCAGGTGTATGTGGTTCTCATGTTTGCCTGGTGAATACTTTCCCCAGTGAGCCATTTCTTTCTCAGACTTTATCTTGAGAAGTTTCAGTAGAGCCTTACAAATTGTACTGATTATCTCCTGATTAATGGTATAGTTTTGTAATCCTGGTTTTGTTCTGGAAGAGAGAGAGAGACATTTAAAATAAAGTCCTTTTAATCTTAAACTTTGAAATAACACCTTCATAGTTAAGGTGATAATTAAATGTAAAAGTTACATGTAAAATGTTCAGTTAAGGGGCTGGAGAGGGTTGGAGAGATGGCTCAGTGGTTAAGAGCACTGACTGCTCTTCCAGAGGTCCTGAGTTCAATTCCCAGCAGCCACATGGTGGCTCATAACTATCTGTAATAGGATCAGATGCCCTCTTCTGGTGTGTCTGAAGACAGCTACAGTGTACTCACATACATAAAATAAATAAATCTTAAAGTTATAGTTCAATCAACTCACAAAAGCAAAATTTACAAAATGCCATAGCTCAGTATAAGGTTTTTCATGTTGCTCAGTAGAATTCTGGTGGTTTTGGCATACAACGGGGGTTCTCATTAGTCCAGCTCTGAGGAAACTGTGTTGTGGAAAAAGAGAAGAGGATGCTCTAAGCCCCATAGAGGGGAAACTCCCTCAGGAGTAGGACCAAGTTTGGTAAGTCTCCGAGATCTGGAGTGAAATACGACAAAATTTGCATTTATATAGCACTCTTTCTGCACTTGCTTTATGTGTGCTTTCCATATTAAATAAAAACACAATTAAGAGTTAGTTCCAAAATACCAGGTCAAACATATCAAACAAAATCAGGAATGGCAATTAGTGCTGGAATGCCAGAACAAACAGATGGTTATTGAGTTTGGATTTAAGAAGAGAAATAGGATGTGCCAGCTGCATATCAATAAAGAAGTAATTCTGGAGCTCCGGGCGACAAGGGCCAGGAGCTTGGGCTACCGAAAGAGCCAAGTTGGGACAGGGATTCATCCTGTGCAGTGCGTTTATGGGAAACTGTAACAAAGCCAGGGCAGCTAAAGTTATGGGACACTTCTGTGTGCCAGCCACTGCGCTCTATGATAAGCACCCAAAGACAATCAGATCTGAGATCTGTACTTCAGCCAACTAGAATCCAGTTTAAAGGAAGAAGGCATGTGTGAAGCCACCTGGGGACCTTTGCTGTATGTGGTAGTGTGAAGACTTCATTCCAGGCAGAAGAATAAGACCATGCTGTCGTATGTGAAAGGGGGTGTGGCGGGGGAGCTCAGAACTCTCGTGCTTTTAAATCCAAAAACCTCTGAAAAAAAATGAACAGATTTTCTTAAGATAGAACTGAAATTGTATAATCTTCCTGTACTCTATTTGATAACATTGGTCACCTAATTCACTATAGAAATGTCACATTTTGACGGTTGAGTTTTGATTATTCAACAGACTTCTTCTTCCTCTTCCTCCTCTTCCTCTTCCTCTCCTCCTCCTCCTCCTCCTCCTCCTCCTCCTCCTCCTCCTCCTCCTCCTCCTCCTCCTTGGAGATTGAACCCAAAGCCTCCTGTGTGCTAGGCCTGGGCTCTACGAACGTCTCCAACTCAATACTGAGGCCTTACCCCAGAGTCTGGTGGGTGTGTGATACCCACAGCATACTGTACGAGCACTGCGTTACCTCTATAAGACACAAAGAACACCCATGAATAAAACAACCTATTATACTTGTCTGCCTCTTTCCTGATCACTCCTCTTTAATTCTGTGTCTGGTTTTGTTCTTCACATACCCACAGAACCCCCTCTCCAAGGCTCCTTCTATTTGCTTACTTACTTGGTACAGCTTCCTTAAAGGGCTCTTTCCTTCCCTTCCAGGACCAAATCTTGGTTCTGTTTGTTTGCACCTTCCCATAGGTCAGCTCACTCTGCGGGGGGCCTCTCTCATCACAGGTCCTAATAAATATTTGTAATGAAGCAATTCCCTAAGGTTTGCCTCTCTAATCTCCCCGCTGGCTCCTTTCTCCCCTGGGGAGCTCATCCATTCTCAGCTGTCCCCGCTGGGCAGCGGCTCTGGAATCTGCATATTCAGATCTGGCCTGTCACCGGAATGCCTTTCTTATTGTTGCAGGTGTTTACTGGTCTCTTTACCTAATTGTCTCTCTAGCACCTCCCTTTCAACATCTCCCATGGACTTCACACCCAGACTTGTGGAAAGTGTGAATGGGTGAGAACCGATCAGCTGCCGACTGAAGGATTCTTTCTCTTCCCAAATTGAATCTTTTGTTTTCCACTTGGATGTATTGCTTATAAAGAAGACAAACCGTTTTCTTTTTACTCAAAAGAAAACTTTTATGACAGTCCGGAAATAGGATGAAGATCGTTAAAAGATAGTGATGGTGGAAAGTTTGGGACAGAGCCGGGGAATGGGAGGAACACAGGATTCTTAGGGCTGTGGAATTGCACTGTATGATAGTGTAAGTAAAGTGTGTGTCAGCACACATCCTGGAAACCAGTGGCGTGTACAATACAGAGCAGACTATAGTGTAACCTGTGCACTGAGGCTGTATGTATAAGTGTAGATACATGGATTATAATAAATGCCTCACCCTGGAACAGGTAATCGAGTGTGTGTGTGTATGTGTGTGTGAGAGACAGAGAGACAGAAAGACAGAGACAGAGACAGACAGACAGACAGACAGACACACACACACGGGGGGGGTGCACGAGAGGGCATGGGAGAACTCATGCATACATCACTTAGTTTTATGTGAAGTTAAAAATTTAAAAATAGTCTATTAAAAAATAAGATAGGGAAACCCAACTTTTACTGGGCTTTACTGAACACTTGTGCTAGAGGTTTACAATATATTTTTAAAATTACTATATTTTGTTTGTTTTGTGTGCAAGTGAGTGTGTGTGGGAAGGCAGCATGTGGAGACCAGAGGACAACTTGCCAGGACCAGCTCTCTCCTTCCCTCATGTGGCTCAGGGGATTGAACTCAGGTAGTGAGGTGGGCCAGCTGGTGCTTTACCCACTGAGCCATCTTGTAGACCAGAGGCTTACAGTGCATGGATTCTGTTTAGTATAAGCACTGTAAGCCTCTTGTCTACAAGATGGCTGTTCACAAAGTGAAGGAGGTTTGGGAGCCGGCTCAGTCGTCAGTGTCTACTGTACCAGCATCAAGACTTGAAGTCAATCCTCAGCTCCGACCTAGAAAGCTGGCTTGGGCACGGTGCCAGAGGACTTTAATACCTGTGCTAGAGAGGCTAAGGCAGGGAGGTCCCCAGCCAGTCAGCTTAGCCTAATTATTGAATTCCAAGCTAAGAGAGATCCTGTCTCAAAACATGCAAACAAATAAAACTCTAAATAAACCCAAGCTAGACAGCTCCTGAGAGGAGTAAAAACCAAGACTTACTTCACACACATGTGTACATACATACAAATACATGCATGGGCATCTTTACATACACACACACACACACACCCTGGCACATATACACATACCTGTATATATTTGCTCTGTTGTCCCTATACAGAAGAAGCAATTGTGACAGCAAAGTCTGTCCTGCTGATATGAACACTCAGAGTAGGTACCCACAGCAGCCTCCTGATTGCTGTTCTGAATGGAGCAGGGGCTTCTGGGATCTAACTGCTGGACCCTTGGGAGATGCCCTTCTCATGAAACGCAATGGGAATAGTGCCCCCTGGAGGAGGTCATGAATTTTTTCGTAGTCTTTTGTGGCAAAAGGGCCCCTGAATGGAATGAAGAAGCTGACTTTTAAACACTAACAAGTTACTAATTGCTGGTTTTCTTTTTATGAGTTGTAGTATGGTATGGCACATCTGTACACTGTGTGTGATTGTCTCATGATGTTTGGGTCTGATAATAGTTCTGCTGGAAAGTCCCTCACTGTGGAACCCAGGCAGA
Organism: Grammomys surdaster; assembly: GCF_004785775.1. Lineage (NCBI taxonomy): Eukaryota > Metazoa > Chordata > Mammalia > Rodentia > Muridae > Grammomys > Grammomys surdaster. The sequence continues at coordinate 4,744,810 of NW_021604604.1, forward strand.
CTAATTCCGACTTCAGTCCTCTGTTAAAGGAGAAGATCGCATTTGCAGTGGTTTTAAAATGTTCCCCACTTCCCTTCCTTGCTTCCTCGCTCCACCATTTCTGAGCAAAATCCTTAACTCATACACATTAAACATTTGAAAGTAGAAGTGGATCCCAGCCTGAGGCTCCCTCAGTGGTCCATGAGGGACTGTAGAGAAATCCGCAAACTCCCCTTAGCCCTAAAGACAAAAGTTCTGTGTGCTCAGATTCCTCTCTGTCAGCGTCAGGCTTGCTGGCAGCCCCAGAATTTCTGATGCCACTGATTTGGGTTCAGTTATTACCACCTCTCAAAAGACTGTGCTCACCAGTTTTTAAAACTCAACACAAGCTAGAGGTACCTGAAAGGAGGGAGCCTCAATTGAGAAAATGCCTTCATAAGATCAGCTATAGGCAAGCCTGTAGAGCATTGTTTTAATTAGTGATTGATGGGGGATGCCCTAGAATATTGTGGGTGGTGCCATCCTAGGGTTGGTGGCCCTGGGTTCTATAAGAAAACAGGCTAAACCAGCCATGGGGAATGAGCCAGTAAACAACATCCCTCCATGGACTCTGCAGCAGCTCCTGCCTCCAGGTTCTGTGCTGCTTGAGTTCCTGTCCTGGCTTCCTTCAGAGATGGACTGTGATGCAGAAGTGAAAGCTAAATAAACCCTTTCCTCCCCAACTTGCTTCTGGTCATGATGTCTCATCACAGCAATAGTAATGCTAACTAGGACAGAGACCAGGCATTAGTCAGATAGATGCTCTTGATACTAAACCTGCTTGAATTCACTGACTACCTCCTGCTTGCCAGAGACTAGGCTAAGCCCTTGAAGTAACTTTTGTCATTTAGTATGGACAATAGTTCAGTGAGAGGCACAGCAGTCATAACTGTTTTATAAAAGTGAAGGTTCTGGAGCCTTGTGAAGGATGTATTGCTATTAGGTAGTGTAAATGTTGGTTATACACTCAGGTTTTGCTGGATGGCCATTTTTAAGGAGGCACTGTAATTCCCCAATCTTTCTCAGGCAGCCTTTTGAATTAAAACTCATGATGTGGTGGTTTGAATGAGAAATGTCCCCATAGGCTCACATAGCAGTCTCTCAGTCCTAGGTTGGTGTTGCTGTTTGAGGAGGTGGAGCCTTTCTGGAGGAAGTGTGCTACTTCATAGTCTTCCTCCCCTTTTTGTTCTCTTCCTGCTTTCCGCATGTTGTTGAAGATGTGATCTTTTAGCTTCTTGCTCTGACCATCAGCTGTCAGGCCTCCCTGCCATTATGGAATCTCCTTCTGAAACTGGACCTCCAAATAAACTCTTTCTTCTATGAGTTGCCTTGGTCATAGTACTTCATTACAGCCACCTTTGATATCTGCCTCATTATCTGAGTGATTTGGAGCAGGCTTAGCACGAGTTTCTGTTTCCTCCTTGGCCAGGAGGAAATAGTGACTGAACCATGCAGATTAGTTAGCTGGGTCATGTGGTCAGTTCCTGGAAAAGCTCCATGCTCAATAATCTGCTGTCACTAATGAGCACATATTGTCTCCTTTGTTTTCACTTTGTGAACAGTTCTTCAGACATAGTGCCACGAGCCTTTCCATGTTAAAAGGGCTGCCTTGATTTCCTTTAGTCATATTCTCTGGTTTTATAAATGTTATTATTTTAAACTCAATTCAAGGCTGATATTTTTCATTTGTCCTAATGGACCAGGTAGTGTCTTATTTTACTGTCTATCAATACTTCCACTCTGGCTTGGACAAACGTTCCCAAAGGCTCATTCCCTAAACACTTGGCCAATAGTCTGTGTGATGGTTTGTATATGCTTGGGCCAGGGGGTGGCACTATTAGGAGGTGTGGCCTTGTTTGAGTAAGGGTGTCAGTGTGGGTGTGGGTTTAAAATCCTAGTCCTAGTTGTCTGGAAGTCAGTCTTTCCTTAGAGGTCTGCAGATGAAGATGTAGAACTCCTACCTTGACGATAATGGACTGAACCTCTGAACCCGTAAGCCAGCTCCAATTAAATTTTGTCCTTATAAGAGTTGCCTTGGTCATGGTGTCTGCTCACATCAGTGAAACCCTCACTAAGATAGTCTGGGAGGTAAAGAACCTTCAAGAGGGGAGCCAGGCGCAGTGGTACATGACCTTAATCCCAGCACTCAGGAGGCAGAAGCAGGTGGGTTCAAGGCCAGCTTGATCTACATAATGATTTCCAAGACAGCCAACAGGAAGAAAAAGGAGTGGAGGACCATTGAGTGACTTGGGTCACATCCATGAGGAGATATTGGTAATTCAGTCTCTTGTCTCCCTCTTTCCCTCCCTTCTCAGCTGCCATGAGACCAGCAATATTGTCTCCCCCCCC
>NW_021604604.1:4747276-4764776 GCF_004785775.1 Grammomys surdaster
CCTCCTCCTCCTCCTCCTCCTCCTCCTCCTCCTCCTCCTTCTTTTCTGTCTTGACATTGCTGATTCTTTTATTTAGATATTTTATCTATTTACGTTTCAAATGTTATCCCCTTAACCATCCTCCCAAAACCCCCCTATCCCATCCTCCCCCTCCTTTTTGCTTTTATACCATTTTAATTACATGCAAGTATTAAGGTCAGTTCTCGGTTGAGGAACTAGCGATACAATGGATTCAAATAATCAAGGAACAAACAAGACAATAAACACAAATAGTCAAAGAACAAGCAAGGCAATAAACGAATTTTGTGAACACTCCCATGATCACTGTTTCTAAGGGCTTATCAGGATGACCAAAATATCTCAGCCAACTTCCCTGTCCTAGCCTAAAGTCATTTTCATGTCTGAAGCCTACTTCTTTGTTCTAGCCTAAGATTAATATTTCTGCCTGAAATTACTTCTTTGTTCTAGCCTAATGTCAGAATCCTGCCTGAAGCCCACTTCTTTATCCTTGGCCAATGTCAGATTCCTGCCAAGTAGCCCATTTCCTTGTCCTTAGCCCATGTCAGATTCTTGCCAAGCAGCCCCCAAAGCTCTCTGCCTCTCTTCCTTTTTTATTTCATAAATAAGACTGAGCCTTAGATCATTCTGCCAAGAATGCCTTCCTTACCCATCATGGAATACGCATTATCAAAGCAATGTACTTCTTTCTTAGGTTGGTAAGGCTCTGTGTAGAATCTTACCCGTCCTTGGCTTGCCAGCCTATTAATTTAATAACTCTGTCTGGGGATCTGTTTCTTCTTTTTAAGTTGCTTATCTCAGGTAATTTGTTATATCAAGGTAAAGCTGACCTATGCAGATACTCTCTTGTTCATCAAATGTGAGTTTTTCACTTTTTCATGCACACTATGCACATTGGCTATACAAGGCAAGAGAAAGGCACAGGTTTCTTACTCTAAAAGAGAAAAGCTTCAATGCAGAATCTACCTCAACTCACTGGGTTCTTGGCTGTGAGTCACCAAGCCTCAATGATGTCACTGACAAGCCAGGAAGTAGCAATTCTTAGTGAGGAGTGCATGAGAAGACACTATAAAAATTTGCTAGGTACTGAACTTCTAATTGCGTCTCACTTCTTTTGCACCAATCATAGAATTCTGCATTAAGTAGCTTTCTGCTAGCTGAACTTTGAAGCATTTATCAGTCCATTCCAGGTTTAAGGCACTATATTTTTATGCTTACTTCCTTGAGGACATTTCAGCTGTGAGGTCTCTGTGAGAGACAGAGGCAGGCCCTGCTTTCCCTGGATAGCTAATAGAGATGCCAGGAACTATATCACTCTAGGACCTCAGCTCAGCTCTCTGTCAGCTTGGCTAAGTTTTGTCCTATAGTTGCTTACAATCTACTGAAGCTGTGAGAAAATCCAAAGTAAGTAAGCATCTGAGGAATAGTTAAGGCTTAGTGTCAAATGACCATTAACGGCAACAAATACCTTGGCTATGGGTGGGTAGGGAGTAGCCCTCTCTGAAGCATTCCCAGCCAGTGGTCAAAGGTCAACACTTGTTGGTGGAGTCTTCAGGAACATATCGTTACTGTTGAGAGTGTGTCTAGGGCAGTGGTTCTCAACCTGAGCTGACACTGGCCACCACTAGAGTACTTAAAATCCAAATTTAAAATGAACAAATGAAAATCAAAAAACAAAATTTGGGCTGTGAGATGGCTTACCAATCAAGAGCAGATACTGTTGTTGCAGGGGACATAAGTTTGGTTTCCTACATCCTCACTGAGTGGCTCACAACACCCTATAACTCCAGCTCCAGGAGATCCAATGCCCTCTTCTGGCCTCTGTGGGCACTTGTGCCTGAATTCAAATGTCCCCAATTAAACACACAGACATACACATAATTTAAAAAATAAATAAATCTTAAAAAACAAAATAAAACAAATCCTCTTAATGGTAGATTCCCATTTAACTGCTCTGGAGTGAAGTCTGGGTATTGAGATCTTAAGAATTCTCCATCAGAGTTTTCAGCATGAATCCATCAGTCCCATGTGGTTAGTGACTCTTCAAAATGTGGCTAGTGAGACTGAGGTCCTGAATTTTAATTTTAATTCATTTAAATTTAAATGTAAAATAGTCACTCAGGGCTTGTGGCTTCAGTTGTGGGCAGTACAGGTCTATAGTAATTAGTGGAAGACTGCTGTTGGAGAAAGCTGTCTAACTGACATTAATTTAGTTTAGCAGCCTTATGAGGTGTGGATAATGCCTGATGCACAAGGCAGAACTCGGGGAACTCAGTAATTTACCCAGAGTTGCACCAACAGGAAAAGGCTGAGCAGCCACCAGGCAGGACTGTGTGTCTGCCATGAGAGGAACTTGAGGCACAGCCAGTCCAGAGTAAGGCCTTTGGGCATCCTTAGACATCACTTCCTGGAAAACTTAAATGTTGGGGCACACTGACCTGGCCCTGCCAGGAGCAGGTAGGACCTGTACTCCGACTCTAATGACACAGCCTCGATTGGGCTAAACAGTCTACATAAGGATCTTGGCCTGCCTAATAACAAATATAGAGTTTGGATTTTGCAGAAAGTTCTAGAATAAGACCCAAACAAGCATCATGTTTTGGAAGGCATGGTAGTGGAGGACCATCATGGTGACTCAATGAAGGAGCTTGTAGGGACCTGGGGACAGGACAGCTGGCCAAGCATGAGGTGTTTCAGGTCCACCAAACCTCACTCCACAAAACCCATAATGCAACAGGGCTCTGTCTTTTGGGGTTTCAAATGCCTACCTGCAAAATTTAAGGACACAAGTTCATCTTATTTGTGATTGGAATATGTTCTGGAGAAACTATTGAGCGGGCTCCACAGCATTTGTGCAGATTTGGAAGGGAGGGCGTATCCTTTAGAACTGATGTTTGACTGGAGAAGGTGGGTCTGAGCTCCTCACTGAGTGGGCCTGTTGAGGGAAGCTGCTGAGTATGAGGCACGGGTCCTTTGGTAGGTGCGTTTATGCTTGCCACTACAAAGAGATCATCAAGGTGGAAGGGCCAAGTAAGGAAAGATTACCCTGAGGTTCTACACCCATGAAAGTCCAGGAAGAGCTTGGAAAATCTATCTGCAGCTGACTTGTCAATACAGAAGCACAGTTACAAGAAAGTGAGACCCCCTTCTGCTTCCCGGGATTTATTTATTTTATATCTATGATTTTTGTCTGCATGTGTCTGGTGCCAATGGAGGCCAGAAGAGGGTGTCATATCCCCTTCCAGTGGAGTTATAGATGACTGTGATCCATCACTTTATGCTTGGAATTGAACCAGAACAGCAAATGCTCTTAACACTACATGGACAGCTTTAATTGGTTTCAAACTATGGTTTTAAAAACTATGCCATGGGGGTGGGGAGAGAGAGAGAGAGAGAGAGAGAGAGAGAGAGAGAGAGAGAGAGAGAGAGAGAGGGAGAGAGAGAGAGTTCAGGGGTTAAGAATGTGTACTGCTCTTGTAGAGGCCCTGAGTTTATCCATATCAGGTGGCTCTGTCAAGGGGCTCACGAATGAGCCTTTAACCCTGCTCCAGGGAGATCTGACTCCTCTGGCCCCACGTGTACACATCCACGCAAAGAGGTATGTTTGTATTCTCTAGCCCATAGCATGGTTTCCCATATTAGCTACATTAATTTATAACTTCTCCTAAAGTAAACACAGGTTATGCAGGCATCTTACTTACAAATTCTGCACACTTTTAGGAGCATATTCTCTCTCTTTATATATCCAGCCCTTGCCTGGTCTCAACCAAGAACCCGTGGATCCAGTTGGCAGTCTAAAGGATAAGAAAAAGTTGAAAGATTGGATCTCAGGTAGCTCATGACCTTTTGGGGTGAAATAAAATTTGTACACAAAGCAATTAGGAGTGTCTAGAAAAGTCCAATTAGCTGGTAAGGTTTATCTATATGTACTGTAATAGTTTGGAAACCTGAGGCTCACTTCAGGATGCTTAATGGAAGTTATTTTGATAGTTTACAGATTCCTTAGGAAATTAGCATTTCCCATGGAAGGCTGACAACAAACTTGGAAGGGGGTTGCAGTATCACTGGTGTCCACCAGATGATGCCACTATTCAGTGGAATTCTAGATGGTTTGGCTTTGGGGAGGATGGTATAATTGTTGTAAATTTGAGATAATGCCTTGAAAGACACTTTAATTATTTTAGACAACAATTTTCTTACTGTAATTTTGCACAGAGTTCACGCTGATTAGCTATGGAGAATTGGAAAACAAAGAAAGACTCAAATTTCTCTTAAGTAAATTCTCTACGTTGATTCATTTCCTAAGCCAAGTCTCTTTCTCCTTGTAGTGTTTGCTCTGTGCAAGTCAAGTGACTGGAAATTAATAGAAGCTGGCACAGATCTATACCTGGAGACCAAGGCTGGAAGAGAAGACCGCTACCTTGGAGGTAAACTTTTTACTCTATTAGACATTTACTCTCACTAAAATATGCAAATATATTCCCTTCAGTGAGTCTTGATAAACAACAGATTTAGCCCAGCGGAAAAGCTAGTGTGGACAGCTTGGTGCAATTATATGCAGCATTAATGAGCTGTGGGTTCTTACCTCAAGTGTTGATATTAGTAATCTTTGATAATAAAGTAGCATCTAACCTTTGAAGTAAAATGTTCTGGCATGGCTGGGTATTTCCAACCATGAGCATTTATTATTTTGTTTGACAAATTGGCCTGCTTTGGAATATTAAACACCCACTCTTTGGAGGATAAAGAAGATGAAAGAAACTCCATTCATTGTGCTCCCAAGAATCTCAGAGCTCTTGGAAGGTTTTATCCTGAAGATCTCATCTCTGTGAACCTCAGGAGAGGGCTATCGCAGGCGTTCTCGTTTCTCGTTCTCGGTTCAGGGAGGTAGGTTTGTTGGCTTTAGTCCAGCCTGCCTGAGACAGTGGTTGGAGTTGTCTGTCTTACTGGGTGGCTCCACAAAGCTCTGCCCTCTCAGAAGAGTCAAACTGAGATTCTACTAGAAATGCCTTCAGGAGAGGCCTGTCCAGAAGGAGATGGAACAAGTCACAAATGCCCTTATGTCTGTTGCTCCCAGGAGGAATTGCTTCTTTTGCATTCTTGTGAGACACTCAGATCTCACAGTGACCAAAACACTTTTAAGTCTATTATGGTTATCGTCATTATTGTTACTATTACCATATTTAGTGGTAGAGTCACCTTATTTCCCAAGCTGGCTTTGAATTCCAGGGATGTAATTTTCTTGCTTTAGTCCCCTGAGTAGATGGGTCTAAAGGTATGTGCCATTAATTATGGCAAGATATTATTATTGTTATTATTATTATTATTATTATTATTATTTCAGTGTTAGGGATTGAACTCAGGCACATACTACATGCTAACCATATAGTTCTACTGCTGAACTATATCTAAGATCTAAAATTGATCATATATGGTAACCAAAGTTCACTGAGTAGTTGTAGTCTACACACCATGTAAACTAACTTGAACATATCGTCTTAATTTTTCCAAGCACGTTGCAAGTCGTACGCTAACTCCAAATCTGCCCCATCCTTTCACTGACATCATCCTGATTTTGTAGCCATGATTCTCTTCTGAGTGGTCACAAGCTGTGGGAGGGATAGACTTCAAATACCAGAGCTGAGTCGTGGTTGGTACAAGACCAAGCTAATCTTGGGAGCCTTGTCTCCTTTGCCCATGATGGGTTAGGAGTAAAAATGTGTTCTGGGCCTTCACAGGTCAAAGAGGACAACATTCTGGCCTTTCAATTGAATTATACATCACAGATTAGCTCTGTTCCCTACTCTGTCATGATAAAAACATCTCTTCAATAGTCATAAGAAGCTACTGATCAGTTCTTTTGTTTTGTTTCTTTGCAGTATCAAGAATCAATCCCAAGACTTTGCATAGACTCAGTAAGAGTTGTGCTACTGAGCTACAACCCTAGCCTTAGGTTGTTGTTTTCTGTTTGTTCATTTTTTGTTTGTTTGTCTTTTGTCTGTTCATTAATTACTTTTTGCAATTTTATTTGTTTTTCTTTCATGTCTATGAGAATTTCGCTTGCATGGTGATGTCTGTGCATCTTAAGTATATAGGGTCCATGGAGGCCAGAAGACACAAATCCTCTTGAATTGAAGTTGTAGGTGGTTGTGAGTTATCCTATAGGTGCTGGGAATTGAACTCAGGTCCTCTGAAAGAGTAGTCAGTGCTCTTAACCACCAAGTCCTCTCTCTATTCATTGGTTTTGAAATAGAGTCTCACTATGTAGCCCTGGCTGACCTGGAACTTGCTTTGTAGTCCAGAATGGACTTGATATTTACCTACCTCAACCTCCCCAGTTCTGTTATTAAAGGCATGTACCACCCACTATGCCTGGCTAACTCTTAGTTTCAAAATATTTTTTTATGTGTGTTTGGGTCAGGGTCTCATGTATTCCAGACAGGATTTGAACTCACTATATGGCTGAGGATGACCTTGAACCTCTGATTCTCTCACTTTTATATCTCTGGTACTCAAATTACAGATGTAAACTACTATGGCAGGTTTTATGTGTTGCTGGGGCAAGGAAGTGGAAACAGCTGTATAAGATTCACAATATATTTTAAACTAAAGATTCTGAAAACTGAGACTACCTTAGAGTATCTTGGGCACATGATAAGCAAGTTTACTATCACTGACCTATATATAAAATTTAAAATTGACCAATCAGACTATGGCAACTAAAATCCACTAAGTTATTATAGTCTACATATCATATAAACTAATATGAAGATATCATCTTAATTTTTCTAAACACATTATTAGTTGTAATAATTCCTTCTGTCCATTTATGGAAATCATTAGTGGATGATTAAATGGGTGTACTCATACACAGTTAAAAGAACTTGCTTCAAATGCTTGGGATCAGAAATATTTTAGATTTCTGAATTTTTATGTCTAATTTTTTTATGTGTGCATGTTCACATGCATGTAGGTGCTTATGTGCATGGTGCACATATAGTATGTGTGTGCACATGCACTCAGAGGCCAGAAGTTGTTGAGTCTCTTCCTTGACTGCTCTTCATCTTGCATATTGAGGTAGGATCTGTCATCAGAACCTAGAGCTCACCAGTTCAATAGTTAGCTAGCTTGTTTCAGGGGTGCCTGTGTCTGCTGTGATTATGTGTGGGGTTCCATGCCCTTCTGACATTTTATTGGGTTATGAGGATCCTGTCTTAGTCACCTTCTATTGCTATGAACAGACACCATGACCACAGCAACTCTTATAAAGAAAAGCATTTAATTAGGGCTGGCTGACAGTTCAGAGGTTGAGTCCATTGTCATCATGGCAGGAAGCATGGTAGAGCACAGGCTGAAAGTTCTACACCTGGATCCCCAGGCAACAGGAAGAGAGTGACACTGGGCCTGGCTTGGGCATCTGATACCCAAAGCCCACCCCCCAGTGACATATTTCCTCTAACAAGGCCACACCTACTCTGATAAGACCACACCTCCCAAGAGTGCCACTGTGTGAGCTCATTAGGGCATTTTCATTCAAACCACCACAGAGTGCATCTAGTCCCCACACTTGCAGCTTTTACCTGATATACTATCTCCCAAATCCCAGATTTTGAAAGTTTCAGAAGTATGAAATATTTGCATACATGTAGGGAAATAGCTTGAGACTGATACTTAATTTTAAGCCTAAGACTCACGTTTCATATATACTTTATACACATAATCTAAAAGCAAATTAATACAGTATTTTTGAATAAATTTGAACTTGAAACAAAGTTTGCGTTGAGTGAAACATCAGACTTGTAGTGTCCCACAGGCATTCAACCTATTTCAGATTTTGGAGCATTCTGAATTTTTGCATGAAGGGTGCTTAGCTTCGGATAAAGCCTAGAACTCAGTGTTCCTCTCTGTTTACTGCTGTTATGGTTACCCTTAGGCTTGTTACTGTGACTTTGAGAGCACCAGACATGAAACTCCATCTGTGCACACAGTGGAGGAGACTGAAGTAGAAGACAATGTACTTCCTTCAGGCCCCTGAGGGGCTGACTTCTCCCTTTCAGAGAACCTTTCTGGTCCCCTGACTCTGACTAGCCTCTCCTGTGTCAGTTTTTGAATTTATATAATGTCCCAACAGGGTAATTATCTACAACTGTGCTATTTAGAGTGCCTACATGGTGCATTTAAAGAGTGCCTTGTAATCATGGGTGTACTGGAAAACCAGTGCACCCGCCAGCCAATTATCACAGAATCACAGGACTGGAAGGGATGACAGATGTTATTAAGTCCAGCTCTGTCCCCAGCCCAAGCCTCAGGGTAGAACCCTAAATTTATCCGGTGTGCTCTGACACAGTCCAACTTTATCTGGAAAATGAGGCATTTCTTGGAGGGGAGGGTTTGGGAGTACGACCTTGACTCTGATTTCTTCCTGAGAGTAAACCCTCCCATATGCCCGCTGCCCATTTTTGAGTTAATCAAAACCCCAGTTCGTCTCTTTCCTTTGTTTCACCCAGAGTTTCCAGCCTTGGCACTGAGGGATGGGGGTGGGGACTTTTGTAGATGGGACACACTTCCCAGGCCCTGTGGACAAGCAGGCCTCCAGCCAGCTGAGCTCCGGAGCTAGCAGAGATTCATGCAGCCTGGGTCCTCAGCCGAGGAGCAGAGAGCATCATGGTCTTTTTCTAAATCAACTGACCTGGGGGCAAACTTCTTGGGTCGACTTCAGGATGCCAAGTTAGTAAGAACATTTGAAGCTTCTCCCCTTGCACAGGCTTTAGACATCAGTGCATTCAAATCAACATCTACCCTCCTCCTGCATTCTCCCCAGGCTGAGGTCCTTCATTCTTGGGGTTCATTTGATCCGTTTCCATAGTAACATCCACTTGTTGCATTTTGAATCTCTCATCAAGGTCCTTGCAATTTGCCAGCTAAGCCACCGATCACAGGCGTGTGCAGCACCAGGTTAATAAGACAAAGTCTGTTTTATTTTGGCCTTCCCTCTTTTGTCTTCTTTCCACTGAGGGCAGCCTTACAAAAGAGAGGGTCTTTTGGCTTTCAAAATCCTGAGACCTCTGCTCATTATCCTAGACGATACTCGGACTGACTCAGTGTGCACTCCATTTCCATGCTGTCTCTGGGCAGCTGCTCTTCTGAGCAAGCCATGGCAACAGCTGGGAGTGAGAGACAGGGCCAGCGAGAAGGGTTGCTGAGGGCATGTGGGTGTGTGTCAAAGGTGATATACCTCTTTATTTCAAAGGTAAGACACCCAGGATGGAAACAATTCCTCTGCGATGCTCAACATCCTTTTTTGAAGGCTAGGATTGAGGTTTGAGTCCAAATAATGTCACTTTGTTTTCAGAGAATCTGGATGCTTCCCATCAGTGACATTAATCAGAGAAGCTCGGAGCTCTGTGGATTCCTGCCGCTTTGACGTTTCAGATGTGTACCGACCAGAGTTAGCCACAATTTCCCCAGGGTGTGTTTAGTCTAATAGATATAAGCCAGGACCTGCAAGACGTATTAGTGATGAGAGGGAAAAACTCTCCCCATAAGCAGAATCACAGAAAGAAATCCGATAAGGGGATCAGCAGATCAAAGCGATCATCGCTGACTATTCCTCAGTACCAACTTGAATGACATGCTTCCTGCCCGCACCAATCTCCTTCCCCGCCCTGAGATTTTTAGTGTACAATATCTGTTGATGTTCTGCACATGTTGCTTGTTTATTATTTGTTGCTTGCTGCTCCTGGAAGCCTGTTGGAAGTCTAAAGAAAAATGCTCTGGGCTAATGGATGCCCTGCCTTGTGTGTGGCTGGGACTTTAGTGAAGGCACACGAAAGGGCGGTGTTCATCTCTTCAGGAGATGCCAGGTACAAAGCAGGAACTGACTGGAGGTGCAGAGGCAGAAGGCTTAACCTTCAGAAGAATGCCTGAATGTTCTGCTTGTCTGGTTACATTATGGATTTTAACAGAATCCTTGAAAAGGGAAAACAGAGGAACATAACGATCCAGTGCCTACGGCTTCTTAGCTGCAGATATGCCAAATACTCTAACAAATGAACACAGAAATCAAGGGCAGTCTGTAACACAGCATCACTCTGAAGACCTATTTCAAAGGCAGGCAAAATTAAAAAGGGGGAAATTGTCTAAATTAAAAGTAAATGCTTGTGACTGCAAACAAGCCAGTCAAACACTTAATAATGCAATGAAGAAGTCCAGGAGATTGTCTGGACTCAGTAGGTCCTGTCAGTAAGGTTGGCACACTACAGACCCTGGGCACACTCCAGAACCTTCTGGGCCTCTGGGAAGTGGCTCTGAAGTTGATTGGGGTTGGATGGCTGACTCCTAGCTGGCATTGTCCTGTCGAGGCCTGGGAAGCTGCAGAAATCTGGACTGGATTCTTGGATGACGTTATCCAGTACTAGAGTCCTCTGTGGGCCTTGGTCTCTGAGGGCTGCTTCTATTTCAATGCAACCTACACAAGTCAGCTAAGCAACTAAGCTAAGTCAGGGAGCAAAACTGACTTGCTTCCCAGGAAAACCCAGAAGAAAGGCTGGGCAGGGCTGGCTGGACCTAGTGGCTCAGTGAGGTATGAAAGCTTGGCTTGCTTTGTCTCTTTCTGCTTGGGCCCCCATGATTGGCTCTGGTCTTGGTTTTAAGGGGGATGACAATTGCCTTTAGGGTGGCATACATTCTTAGCCCTGCTCAGAGACAGTGAACAAAGGCATGTATGTCCCTCTCCCAAACATCAAACCTAAGTCACAAATCTTCTTATACCACTGTAGGTCCCTGCTCCCCACATCCCCCCGCCCCTTGAGCTGTACTCTTGAAATCAGTGTGGCAAAGAGGAAAGACAAGCGTTGTTGGTTTAGGCATTGAGTACTTCCTGCTTTAGAATTTTCATTGCCGTCACAAAATAACTGAACAAAAAGAATGCACGAGATGAAAGCATTATTTGGGCTCACAGTTTCAGAGGGTCATTTCATCACGGCAGCTGGAGATGAGGGAGGAAGAGAGGGAGGGAGGAAGGGAGGGAGGAAGGGTGGGAGGGAGAGACAGATTATAATCACCATGGTTTCCCTTTTCCCTGTTTCATTTGAGGGGCCCCCTAGCATGATGGGACGGTGCTGCTCGTATTCAATCTGTTTTTCCCCTTATCTAATGTTCTTCAGACATGCTCTCACAAGCTCACCCAGGGATGTTCTACCATGGCAAACAGTGTGAAACAGCCAAGCTTAGACTTCGCATGTAATGTTCATGAGGCCTTTGTACTCCAGCTGTGCTTCAGCTCAGCTTTACACAGCATGATTCCAGCTGTCTTAGCTTACCCCTTTTTATCTCCTTCTCTCCAATTTGCTATCTCTTCCCAGCTCAACCGGGCTTTTCTCTATTCCCAACAAAGTCAGCTGATTCTCGTATCTGGCCTTTGGACATGAAGTTCCTGCTCTAATTCCCATTTGTGCCTCTCATGAGTTACACCAGTGCCTATGAATGCCCATCTTTTGGACTTGCAGCGTGGCCTAGAATGGCCTGGTCTGGAGTGCTAGGGGAAGTCACATCACTGTTAGATTGGTGGTTGGGAGTGGGATGGCAGAGTCTGGAGACTGTCCTATGATGAGTGTCTGGGTAGAGATCTCCAGTGCCATTGGCACTGCACTGTTATATCACAGTACACCGGGTGAGCTAAGGAGTTTGTGCATCAGAATGCTGACCTCGGCCAGCCACAGAGTGTGTCATTGCCCTTTCAGAATAAGGAGTCCTGGTGTGTTAGTTTAAGTTGCAGACTCCGAAGAAGTAAGGTCCAGCCATGGGACTGGGCAGTCAGGAATATGTGTGTGGAGTCCTTCTCGGGGTTCCTATTGTATGCAGCTACAGGGGATCCCAGATCCCCTGCTTCACATATGTTGGACACCTCTATCTATTTGGCCTGTGTCATGCTAGAAGTTATGTCTAAACCAGCTCTAGCTAACTGTTTTAACAGAACACACAGATTCTATGGATGAAAGATTCCATTATTCTTTTGAAACTTTATACTCAAGAAAGTCCAGTTGGCTTAGAAACCCATCCATATTATCAAAAGACACATAAATATTACATTTATCAATAATGGCAATGAATAATTAATGGAGTCTTTAAATATTTCACTGCTATGCATTCTAGATAGACATAAAATGACTTCAAAGGGCTTAGCAAATGGCCCAGTTGGAAAAATCCTTGCTGCATGATTGTGAGGATCTGAGTTTGATTCCTAGCAACCATGCAAAAGCTGTCTGTGTGCCAGTGTGCACCTTTGATTCCACTGCTGGGGAGGAATACACAGGTGGCTCTCTGGGGATTACTGGTCAGCCACCCCAGCCGCACTGGTAAACTCTGGGTTTAGTGAGAAATTTTGTGTTTAAGGTGGAGAGTAACTGAGGAAATATTCAGTGTTGACCTCTGACCTCAATATATACACATAATGTGTCTTAGTTAGGTTTTTACTGCTGTGAACAGATACCATGATCAAGGCAACTCTTGTAAGGATGACATTTAATTGGGGCTGCTTACAGTTTAGAGGGTCAGTCCATTATCATCAAGGTGGGAACATGACAGCATCCAGGCAGGCATGGTGTAAGAGGAGCTGAGAGTTCTACATCTTAATCTGAAGACTGCTATCAGAATACTGACTTCCAGGCAGCTAGCATGAGGGTCTTGAAGCCCACACCCACAGTGACACACCTACTCCAACAGGGTCACACCTTCTAATAATGCCATTCCCTGGGCCAAGCACAAACCATCACATAATGCATACACATGTGTAAATGTACCCACAAACACACATGCATCCCCAAATGGCTTCCTTTACTGGCACGTATTCACACAACTGTTTTTCATTTAAAACTCATTAGAGTGTTTTATTTAAAAGGTATATCATTTTTGGAATTCCAATAAACTTTCCTTTAAAAGTCAACATTTTGGAGGCAGATCTGATGGTATATAATTATAATCCCTGCACTTGGGAGACTGAGGCAGAAGTATTACAATGTCATAGTTATCCCAAGTGACATAGCCATATCCTGTCGCAAAAGAGAATAAAAACATTGACATTTTTGCTATTGATGTTGACATTTTTTCTATTAACATTGACATTTTTGCCATTATTGGCATAATTTGATATAAAAAGGTTGCATTTTTAAAAAATAAGCTCAATTTTCAACTTAAAAAATTCACAATGGCTTTATTTGGTAAGATTCAAAGAGTTTAAATTTATTAATATTGTGTGTGTGTACAGTATGTGCATATGTGCCACAGTGTAGGTGGAGATCAGAGATCAGCTTAGTGGGAGTGAGTCTCCTTCCACTGTCACTGTGATTCAAATTTTAAAATACTCTCAATAAAAGTTACAGAATCCCAAAATAAGTCACCTTAATATTATTATTATTATTTTTTTTTTGTTTTTGGTTTTTCGAGACAGGGTTTCTCTGTATAGCCCTGGCTGTCCTGGAACTTACTCTGTAGACCAGGCTGGCCTCGAACTCAGAAATCCGCCTGCCTCTGCCTCCCAAGTGCTGGGATTAAAGGCGTGCACCACCACCGCCCGGCCACCTTAATATTATATAAGTTGTCTCTGTATCTGTCTACCTATCCACCTATTTATATCTGTCTATCTGTCTGT
Source organism: Grammomys surdaster (assembly GCF_004785775.1). Lineage (NCBI taxonomy): Eukaryota > Metazoa > Chordata > Mammalia > Rodentia > Muridae > Grammomys > Grammomys surdaster. Next base: position 4,760,943 of record NW_021604604.1, read on the forward strand.
CTATCTATCTATCTATCTATCTATCCACATATTATTTATTTACTGATCTGTTTAATCCATCAGTATGTTTCTGCTTGTCCTGTCTGCCCTTAGTGCTTATGTGACTTTTTGCTGATTCTGCTGGGGCATTTAATTGCCGTGGGGAGGATTACGACCATTAAACAGCAATGGAAGAAGAATCAATGTTAAATGTTTGATACCCACAGCAAGACTGTGGGAGTCAGACTTTGGAACAGAGGGAGTATTCTCTTGGTTTCCAAAGCTTCCATTGGTTAATCAAAGGCTGAAAATTTTCCTTGGTGCTCAAATGATGACGTACTTGGGGGAAGAGGGAGCTGTCAGAATGAAGAGAGAAGAAGGACCCAGATGCCACGGCTCTGGGCTTCCATCCTTGGACTGGCAGCTGGTGTGTGGGGCTGCTTTGGGGAGAGAGGAAGGTCAATGCCCAGCAGGCTTGTACCTTGTGCCCTGTCCTGAGGTGTGTTTCAGTCAGGTAGGGATGCTGCAATGAAATGAAGGGAGTAACGTGACTACAATCATCAGAAACCTGCTAGGTTCTAGAGGCTGAGAAGTCCAAAGTGCCGGGAGTCTGCTTTCTGCTTCATAGACTGCCATCTTTTCTCTGTGCATTCACATGGAGCAGAGGCAAAGGAAGCTTGCACGGGCTTCTTTTTTTAAGGGCAACAATCCTATTTATGAGGACTCCATCCTCATGATTCAGTCTTCTTCCTATGGCTCTGCCTCTAAATATAATTACAGTGATGTTAGTATTTAACTCCTTAAAGTGTGTGTGTGTGTGTGTGTATAAAAGCATTCACTCCATAGCAAGGTCTCATGGCTCTTGAAAAGATCCTATTTGCAAATAGGATCCCATGTACAGGCCCTAGATAGACTCTTGGAAACTTTTTTTTAAAACCTACTACTTTCGTGAAGGACATATTAGACACTGTTGAAAGAAAAAGCTTAACTGAAATTGGTTATTTTACTCTCAAGAGGCAGAGACATCTCATAACTACAAAGTGTATTTGTTTATTTCTAGTGCTGGGCATTTAACCCAGGGCCTTGAGCATGTGAGGTCTGTTCTATTGTTAAACTACATCCCTGGCAATAGCAGGTTAAATAGTCTTTCTGTAGACTGACCAGAACTACAAAAACAAAAACAAAAACAACCAACCAACCAAACCAAATCAAACCAAACCAAACAAACAAAAAAAAAGGACAGGGAAGCCCAGGAGGGAGATCAAAGTGTTACTTGTAACAAACAACAAACAAATTACATTTTCAAATTTGCATCCCGGTGATAATGTTACCAACCATTCAGGTTGCCTTGCCATTGTGAGTCTGGCTACCATTTCAAAACAAAGTAGAAATAAATACAGCCAAATTGGCACAACTAAGGTGGGATAGCCTCCAAAGCAAAGTGATATGGCTTGAGGGATCGTTAATGAGAAAGGAAAAGAAAAGGTGAACATAAAAACAAACAAACAAACAAACAAACAAAGCAAAAAACCCAAAACTGGTTCAAAGGCCTGGAGAGATGATGGCTCAGTGAGTAAGAGCACTGGTTGCTGCTGAAGAGGATCAGCGTTGGTTCCCAGAATGGGGAGACTCACGACCATTTCTAACTTCAGTTCCAGGGGAACCAATGCTCTCTTCTGCTCTCTGTGGGTACTGTACACATATTATGCACTTAGACTCATAAAAACAAATCTTTAAACAAACTGAAATTTAAGAGGAGTGTGTTCCTCCTAACTTTGAGTTTCTTCTTCACCAAAAAAGAAGAAAAGGATAAACAAACATCAGACTTACTATCTCTTAAAGAAGCGTATTGTATTTTGAAAAGGTTTTAAAAGTGTTTAGAATTGGATTAGCAAATAAAAATACTGGATGTTCAGAAAAACAAGAAAGGGAATACAGGCGTTCACCACCACTTCTCCGCTTGAAGTATGATTCTTTAATAGGTCTTCTGTAGGACATTGAAGGATGTCTTTCATTTTGTAATTTTTATATCTAACCTTAAACTAACAATGTAGTATTAATTTAATACTTAAGGGTTCTTGAAGGCTTTCACACAAAAAGTTAGAGTATGGCATAAATATGTTACTTTCTGGAGAAAAATGTAGAAAATCTAGGCATTGGGATCCCTAATATGGTAGCATTAGTCACACATGGTTATTTACATTTGAATTAAATTAAAAATGCAATTCCTGCATCATAGTAGTTATATTTATGTTTTTAAAGTTTTTTAAAAAATTCATATGTATTAGTTTTGTCTGCATGTATGTGGTGCCTGCAGAGGCCAGAAGAGGACACTAAATCCCTGGAACTGGAACTGGAGCTTTGGACCACTCTAAGTATATATTGAGTACTAGGTGGAGTATGTGGAAGAGTTTCTAATCTGTAGAAAATTCTGTTAGATCTTTAAAAAATCTATGAAAGTATTTCCTCCCTGGTCCACCCTTCAAGACAGGGTTTCTCTGTATATCTCTGGCTGTTCTAGAATTCACTATATAAATCAATCAGGCTAGCCTTTAAACCACAGAGATCCACCTGTCTCTTCCTCCTGAGTGCTGGGATTGTCATGTATCACCACTGCCCAGCATGAATGCATGTTTAAAGTAAGAATTGTTTTGCAAGCCAGGTGTGGTGGTACAAGCCTTCAATCCCAGCACTTGGAAGGCAGAGGGAGGTAGACTCTGATTCCAGGCCAGTCAGAGCTACACACTGAGACTCAGTCTCACATAAGGAGAAAGAACAAAAAGAAAAAGAAAGAAAGATATGAAGCTTTAGAGAAACCTAGAAAATACTTGATAGATCTTAAAGACAAATGTATATTAAAATTTAAATTACTACTTAAAATATATTAAATAAAATAAAATGCTAAAGTGAGGTCTTTCCTTTACTCCACTCTCCCACATACAGTATTAATACAAATGCACCAAAACCTGTACATCGGAGCTGGAAATAAAACTCACATAAGAAAATGTAAGTGAAAGGTTTTAAGAGATCAAATCAGGGATATCTATATGGATATGACATCAATAACCCAAGCAATAGTATGATCACCCCCGTAAATAAAGCAGATAGCTTGATCTTTACCAAACCTAAACACTTTGGTCTGTCTAAGGATACTATTAGCAAGTGGGAGAAAATGGTGTTAAGTCATTAATCTACTAAGAGGTTAATATCTAGGATATTAAAGAACTCCCAAAACTCCCCAACAAAGGGGTATGTGTGGGTGTTATTGGGGAAGGAGTAGGGGATGAGTTGATCAAAATACACTATATATGCATGTATAAAAATTTCAATGAATTAATACAAACACTGTATTAAAAAAACACAACAGCAAAATGTCAAAACCAGGCAGAACTCTTGAGTAGATAGATAGACAGTTCTCAATAGAAGGCCTATTATATTAGTTACGTCTTTTTGCTCTGACATAAACTTTTGTCACAAGCAACTTCAGGAAGAGTTTGTTTTGATTCAGCTCATGCTGGTGGGGAAGGCCTGGTGGGGAGGGGCTTGAGGCAGCTGTCTGTCACCTTGCCTCTATAGGTAGTAGAGAGAGATGAATGCTGGTCCTCAGGTTGAATGTTTCCTTTTTATTCAATTGAGCGATTAGGGTGATTTCTCATCTAGAAAAAAATTCCTTAAAAATATACCTAGAGATCTGTCTCCAAGGTGATCCTAGATCTTGTCAAGGAGACAATTAGTACTGTCACACCCACAAATGGTCAACAATGATGTGAAATGACACTCGACTTCCCCAAATGTTGGGGATGTGCAAAACCATAGTGAGATGCCATGAGTAAGGGCTATCATTATTAAATAAAC
>NW_021604604.1:4765919-4788818 GCF_004785775.1 Grammomys surdaster
AATATAATATAATATAATATAATATAATATAATATAATATAATATAAATGTTATTCAGCCAAATAAGGGAATGATTTGTTTTAGAATTTTCATAAATACTTAGCTAATTAACAGGCAGAAATTTTATATATTGTGAACATGCTTTGAAATACATATATTTTGGAGTGGCTAAATCAGTTTGCACATGGATTACTTATCTCAGTGGTGAGAATTTTTAACATTTATTACCTAGGCTATTCTAAGAATATGGTACAGAGTCAGGTGTGGTAGTGTTTGCCCTCAGTTACAGCTCTTGGGAAGCAGAGGCAAGTGGATTTTTATGGGTTTGAGGCCAGCTTGGACTACATAGTAAGTTCCAGGCTCAGCCAGGACTACATAGACCCTGTCTCAAAATAAAACAGAACAACATACTAAAAATCAAAACCAAGAACATGACTCAAAATTCCAAAATCAAAAATCAAACCAAGAATACCCAACAACAAAACTAAACCAGAGAATATAGTAATTACTGCGTTACTACCTCTAATATCGTGTAGATAGATCTAGTATCTTAGTATAGTGTTGTAACCCAATGTGTAGAACTTACTCGTCTGTGTCATGGAACCTGCAGCCCTGACCAATATCCGCACCCCTACCAAGTTCTCCATTCAGCTATGGGGTAACTACTAATCCATCCTCTACTTCTGTGAATTTGGCCTAGCCATTTTTTTTGACAAGGTTTCTCTGTGAAGCCTCAAACTCACAGAGGCAGCCTGCTGCTCCCTGCAGAGTGTTGGCTCGGCTGTAAGTGGGTTCTGGAGGTTTGGCCTTGAGTCCTCAAGCTATCTTCCCAGCTCGGACTTTTCAGATTATGTAAGACCATGAAATAACTTTCTTTCTGTGCCTAGCTTTTTTACTTCATGTGGCATCCTTTTCGTCCATGTTATTGCATATGATAGGATTCCTTTAATTATAAAAATATATCCTTTAAAATTTCATTATCCATATATTAATGACCAAGGTCTCTTCCATTATCATTTGATGAACATGTAAGTCTATATTCTGGCTATTGTGAATCGTGTTTCAGTAAACAATGAAGTGAGTACCATTCTCTTTAATATGTTGACTTCATTTCATGTTGAAAAACAATATATCTAGAAACATATATTTATATTTATCATATGGTAGTTGTTTTCAATTAAAATTACTTATTATTGTGTGTACATGGTGTGTGTGTATGTGATGTGTGTACGTGGTGTGTACATGTGGTGTATACATGTGGTATATACATGTGTGTGTACATGGTATATGTATATATATGTGTGTGTATATGGTATGTGCGTATATGTATGTACATGTATATGTACACATGTACATACAATTAATACTATTTATTATTGTGTGTACATGGTGTGTGTATGTGATGTGTGTATGTGGTGTGTACATGTGGTATGTACATGGGTGTGTATGTGTGTACATGGTGTGTGTATATATGTGTATGTGTACGTGGTGTGTGTATGTATGTGCGTGTACATGGTATGTGTGTATGTATGTGTGTACATGGTATGTTTTTATGTGTGTGTATGTGTCGTGTGTGTATGTGGTATGTACATGTGGTATATACATGTGGTGTATACATGCGTGTGTACATGGTGTATGTATATATATGTGTGTGTATATGGTATGTATGTATATGTTATGTACATGGTATATGTACACATGTATATACAATTAATATTATTTATTATTGTGTGTACATGGTGTGTGTGTATGTGATGTGTGTATGTGGTGTGTACATGTGGTATGTACATGGGTATGTATGTGTGTACATGGTGTGTGTATATATGTGTATGTGTACGTGGTGTGTATGTGCATGTACATGGTATGTTTGTATGTGTATGTGTATGTGGTGTGGGTGTATAGACATGTGTATGTGGCATGTGTGTGTACATGATGTGTGTATGTGGTGCATATTTATGTGTGTATGTACATGAGGTGAGTGTATATATGTGTGCGTGGTGTGTGTGTGTGTGTAGGCCAGAGGACAGCTTTGTACAGTCAGTCTGCTTCCATTTTGTATTTTTCAGGGGCTAAATTCGGATTATCTGATTTTAATAGCAAGTGTTTTACTCACCAAACTATCTTACCCACCCTTAATTTTTAAATTTTAACTGTGCTGTGGATTGAACTCAGGGCCTTGTGCATGCTGGGTAAGCACTCTACCACTAAGCCGCATCTCCAGCTCTGTGATTAATATTTGGTGGAAACTGCTATTCTATATAGAGGCAGCACCAATTTACATTTCTAGGAAGAGTGTAGCGTTATCCTTTTCTACCTCCTCCTCCACATCTGTCCCCTTCTGTCTGATGACCATCTGCACAGGTGTGAGATGATACCTCACTTCAGTTTTAATTTGCTTTGTCTGGTAATTTGTGGTTTTGTGCGTTTACATAGATCTGTTAGTCTTTTATGTGCCTTCTGTTGAGAGACACCTATTTAGACAGGAATGAAAAAAAAGTCTCAACATGTTATAACATGAACAAACCTTGAAGATGTGCTATTAGAAGATCATTCCTAACACAGCCTAGAGATGAGGAAGTGTAAGTAAACGTTAGAGTAAATTGCTACCTCCTTGTAACTAGTTCATTTAATAGATGACAGTTAGTAGTAAGCTTGTATTGGTAAAGAGTCCCATTCCTCATTAGGGTTCTACTTAGAAGCCTTCCCCTGCACGAGAGACGATACTTCTCTTTGCTAGTTTGCTCTTCTGCTTTACACTGGCTACTTCACAGCCCTGTGTAAATTGATGGCCAATCTCTAGACACCAGGCTTTTTGTTTGATGCATTTGATGAAGGCCTAGTGAAGAAGAGTTAGAGACATAGACAAGGAAAGTGAGAGTAGGCTTCTCCTCCTCCCCTTCCTCCTCCTCTTCATCTTCTTCTTAACTTTAACCATGCACCCCAATCCCACTCATCTCCCCTCCCTCTACTGGTCCTCTACTCTTACAACCTCCCTCCACCCCACAACAGAGGAAAATATCTCATGGAAACTGTAGGTCCTAGTATAGATGGAGTAGCAGAAGCCAGAGGCCTCATACCAGTCATTGTAATGAATATTTGCAAACAAAGAAGTGTGGACAAAAGGATGTACTTGGAACACCTATGGGAAGCTGACTTCTTGTTCCCAGAAGAGACTCTGAGAAGAAAGGGGCCCCTTTGAGCTCAGTCTCTCTGTCTGTCTGTCTGTCTGTCTGTCTGTCTGTCATGTTCATCTAAACAGAACCAATAGAGGAAGAGGAGGACCCAGGGGCCCTATAAAATACCCAAGCCAACTTCTGTTTAGTAGACTTAGGTCCTGGGCCTCTGTCATCCCCAAACGACAAATCTGATGCTTTCCTCTTCTCTGCTGTTTGGTGTTGCCTGTTGTTCAGATCTTCATCTGTGCCAGGGAATGAGCTCAGTGAACCCCTAAATGATCAGCATCCCCATTACACTAGCTTTATTTGACAGATTTCCTGATGAAAGTGGTAACTTTTTGATATTAGTGATGGTACTCTGATTCAGGCCCTGCATTAGAATGGGTTTCTCCAAGCCTCTCAGCCTGTTCTCAAACTCTCTACGCTCTACATAGGTCAGAACAAACTTTTAGCTCCTCCCTCCATCTGGCTGCACGGCCGAGTCAATTCATTTCTTTGGAGGAATGAATAGCACGAGGTAGGGCCTGGCTAGGGTTTCACACATTCATCTTCTCTGTCAGGATGCAATGACTCTGGCCAAGTTGGAAGGGTGCTTGACTTGGAGGTCTTACTTGATGAGGTGAGTGTCCCTCAAACAAGAGCCGTTGACTAGCAGCACACATAGTGTCTAGCCTCTGAACTGGTAGGAAAGACAAACTCTTTGGCTTTCCTGTAACCTAAGGAATTGGAAGATGTGGATATGAGGCTCAGGCAGCTGTCTGAACAAGCTTATGCCAACTGAAGTTTGAGAACTATTGGTTCAAATTATCCAGGTTCTATAGCATGAGACTGGAACCTTGGAAAACTGTATCCTGGGTGTTGGCGTGATCTCCATGGGAAAGACAGTTATTAAGAATACAGGCCTTCAATCTTGATGTTAGATCTACCACTTAAAAGATGCATGGATTTAGGTAAGGTGTTTATTTTCTGAAAACCTCATGTGTTTTTTAAATCTCTAAAATAGGTAGAGTGGATACAAGCTTTCCGACCACAAACCCAGGAGTGCCAAAAACTGACTTCGTTCTTTGACAACTGATCTTCATTGGTATACGGAGGCCACATATTCTTCTAGGTCGGGAAACCCATAATCTTAGTCAACAGAGATGAGATTTAAGAAAGGAAACGTAACCACAGGATACTACTTGGCTGTGAGACAGAACACTAGTTCTACACTCAAAACGATGGAAATATAGCCAGGCCTGGTGACACAGGCCTATAATCCTGCCTATTTGGCAGGTTGAAGAAGGAGGATCAGAAGTTCCAGACCTTCCTGGGCTGGGCTGCAGGCAGGTCAGCCTGGACACTTAGGGAGATCCTCTCAAAGCAAGAAGCAGAAGAGCTAAGGGTCTAGCTCCCTGGAGGGCACTTTGCTGGTGTGTGAACTGTAAAAGAAAAAAATAGTAGAAATATAAAATATTGTTTTAATCAAAACTTGTTCTAGAAGGATGTGGGAGCCTGAGGAATGGGAAAGCGAGGACAGTGATGGGTGAAAGCTACATTTATGCACCATAATGGGAAGACAATAGAAATTGTAAAATGTTGAGAAACCCATATACAACAGTAAAAGCAAATTTGAAAATTAAAATGAATATAAGGTTGAGGAGGAAATATTTTTGACATTCAAGTTTGACCAAGGAAGGATGGAAAAGGGAAGGGTAGAGGATTTTATCTAAATAATAATAATAATAATAATAATAATTTATTATTAATTATTATTTTTTGTTTTTCGGAGACAGAGTTTCTCTATGCAGCCCTGGCTGTCCCAGAACTTGCTCTGTAGGTCTGGCTGATCTCCACCTCAGAGATAGGCCTGCCTGCACCAGGAACGCTGGGATTTAAGCTGTGCACACTGGGGTGAGACTGATGATTTTTTAAAAACTGTCTATCCTTTGTTGTAACTCTCTCTCTCTCTCTCTCTCTCTCTCTCTCTCTCTCTCTCTCTCTCTGTGTATGTATGTATGTATGTATGTATGTATGTATGTATGCATGTATGCATGTACTTGCATATGCAAGCTCCCAGGTCAGAGGAATGTTTGATGCTTGTTCTGTTACTCTTGACGTTATTCCCTTGACACAGGGTCTCTCACAGGATGTGGAGCTAGGCTGGAGGTCAGCAAGCCTGGGCAATCCTTTGCCCCTACTCCCTGGGCCATTAGAGCACTGAGAGTACAGGCATGTATGTGACTGTGTCTGTCTTCCTACATATGTTCTAGAGATTCGAGATCAGGCCCTCATGCTTACTAGCAAACATTCTTATCTGTTGAGCTCAGCCCAGACTGGTAGTTTTTATAGTAATTCTCTTAGTTAAAAATTAAAATCACATTTTCCTCTTTGTATATCTACTGAGGGAATGAAGACTATTCTCAACAGTCAGATGTCAACACTTCAGAAAATGCTGGCCTCACTTTGAAGGGACTCAGGTCTACTGTGAAGGGCCCTGGGGAACTTGCTGGGTCTTTAGTGACACCAGTGTAGAACTCTGTCTCTATGGAAAGAAAAAGAAGCTCAGTGGTGGGGAGACAGCATTCCCAACTTCCCATGTCTTGTACAGAACTTGGTCCTGGGCACTGCTCTGGTTTCCATTACAGAATGAGCACGAGGTTTACAGATCTTGTCGTTCGTCCCCCACTAACATTGCTAGGTTGAAAAATGATTTTTGTTGAAATTAGAAATTTCTTGGTTGAAAAATAAACGTAGGTTTTGGATGAGATCCTGTGTTGCTTGTTCAGTATGTGAATCCAAGAGAAGACAAATTAATCTATAAAGGAAACAATACTGAACTTGTTTCAAATTCAGTTGCTTTGATTCAGCTGTTTAAACTCAGCTAAAACCAAAAATATCAAGCTGGGCAGTGGTGGTGCATGACTTTAATCCCAGTACTCATGAGACAGAGGCAGGGAAATCTCTGTGAGTTGGGGGCTAGCCTGGTCTACAGAACAAATTTCAGGACAGTCAGGGCTACACAGAGAAACCTTGTCTCAAGAAAGCCCAAACCAAACCAAACTAAACAACCTAAGGATATCAGAAACACAGGGTAGGAGCCATGCCTTTGAAAAGAGACTGGCTCAGCAGGCTGATCCAGAACCTGAGTTGTCCAGCTCTAGAAATAAGATTGCATATATGAAACCAATTTATGATGTTTTAATGACAAAATAAAAGACCTCTATTACTTCTGAAGAGAAAAACACCATCCTAACAAAAAACACTCTTTACACATTTTAGTTATTTGTGTGTTTTTGTGGTCAAAAATTTCTGTTACAAACAATTTAAGAGTAGAAAGGGTGTATTTGGGCTCATGGTTCCAAAGGATTAAGTCTACTGCGGTGGGGAAGGGTTGGTAGCATTGATGGCATTCAAGAACTTGTGGAGGCTCTTCACATCTCAGTGCACACTGAGGGCACCAGAGCCAGGCTCTAACCTTCAAAAGCCCACCCTTAGTGACCTACTTCTGTAACCAGCCTCCACCTCTGAAAGGTTCCACAGCCCCCCAAATAACAGTACCAAAAAAAGCCCAGGTTTTTCTAGTGGTTGGAGGTGCACACTTTTAATCCCAGGACTTGGGAGGCAGAGGCAGAAGGATCTCTGTGAGTCCCAAGCCAGCATGGTCTACAGAGTGAGTTCTAGGACAGCCAGGGCTACACAGAAAAACCTTGTCTTGAAAAACAAAACCAAACAAACAAAAACAAAAACCCAAACCCAAACCCAAACCCAAACCCAAACCCAAACCCAAACCCAAAGCCAAACCCAAACCCAAACAAAGCAAGCAAGCAAGCAAGCAAGCAAGCAAGCAAGCAAGCAAGCAAGCCAGCAAGCAAGCAACTAATCAATCAATCAACCCCAGCTCTAATCACAGGAGGGTAAGAGAGTTTGTTTTGGAGCCAAATGTGATGCCATGGGACACAAATTTAGTTTAACTCACAATCTATGTCCCAACATAGTAACAATTTTTTTTATATTGTAACAGAACAAGAGAAATTGTAAATCGAGACACTTCTCAAACATGTTGGTGGGTACACCAGGTAGGGGTTAGAGCAGAGTGGGAAACCTCTGCTCTGGGCCTCAGATGCTCCTGATGACATTCTTAGCTTTTGAATTCGTGAAATAGAGGTTTCTACATCTCAGAGGATTTGCCTACGAGTCACAGAGATGTTAGGTTACATGCAGAGGTGGACGATGAGCGGCCATTTAAAGAGGCTGAAGATAGCCCAGCATAATTGGTAACTTTAGTAATTGGTAATTAGGCTCTGAACCTGCAACCTGTCAACCTCTTCACAGTCAGGCTCCAGTGAGCTTGGCATTCTCTGCAGGTGCAGCCTCTTTCCTGGAACTTTTGTTCACAGCAGCTGTAAGGACACAATGTGCATTGTTAGTTAATCACAATATTAACCACAAATCACTCTGGAGAGCTGCAGACAAAGGAACTTGATCCCACTCGATCTTGCAGGTTGACAGTCTGGTAAATTCCTTTTCAGCAAGACCTGAGCATCTTCAAATTGTGGTGCTGTGTAGCCAATCTAGGACCTCCTGCACGCTAAGCACGTACATACTCCACCACTGGGTTACACTCCCGGCCTGGTTGATCAACTTGAATGATTGTCTACGGTGAATTTAATCTCACTCTCGATAGACATTTCCCTGTAGCAAGCTCCAAATGGGGACTCACCAGAGTGTGGCAGTCCAGCAAGCTTATCGAGCACTCTGATCATCCATTCCTTCAGGTGTTCATGGTTGAAAAAGCAAGGGTTAAAGGGCTTTACAGGTCTTCAAAGATAAGAAACACTCTCAAAACCCCGCCACCAAGAAGGGCGTGCCTGACTTCCCAAGACAGGGATAAGTCAGGGTTTACTGATCGTCTCTTGCTCTTCTTCCATCCTGCCCCTCGCCTTTGCTACCGCTCTGCCTGTGATCACTCGGGTTACCGCTCACTCTGCCCGTGACTTGGTATAAAGCTTTCATAGATAAAGGTGTTCGAACAAGTCCATTCTTTGTCCAGTCCTGGCTTGAAAGCAATCCAGTCCGTTTACTATCTTCAGATACTCCAAATCCCCCATCTATACCTACCTGCAGGATTAGTATCCCATCATCCCTTTCCACCTATTTGCTCCAGTTTTTCATCCGTTAGCTGATCCAATGGGTCATGGCTTAGTTGAGAGACAGGTCAATTCAAGGATTGGAATATACAAGACAAATGGAATCCCCGGTCTGTAAAGAAAATGTGGCTTGTATACACAACAGGCTTTTATTCAGTTGTCAGGAAGAGAGGAATCATATCATGTACGGGAAACAGAAGGTCATCATGTTAAGTGAAATAAACCTAACTCAGAAAGACAAATATCAAGTGCTTTATTGCATATTTTCTCTCAGAGTCACAGACTTAAATGTACATGACACACAGCCAGGCACGGAGGTGCACACTTTAACTCCAGCATTCAGGAGGCAGAGGCAGATGCACCTCTGTGAGTTTGAGGCCAAACTGATTTACATAGTGACTGTGTGTGTGTAGAATATATATAATATATAACATGATATATAGCATATAATATGTAATATATAACATATGTTATATATAATATGTATGTATCTCCTGAAAGTAGGACCGAGAGGGAGGTAGAAGGAATGTATATATACATACATACACATGCTTACACAAAAGTAAAAGAAAGGAGGGGACAAGGGGGAGGAGGGAGACGAGCACGGTGTAGAGATGTATATGCCTGAAAACATTGCAAGGAAACCCATTATTCCACAACTAAAGTATTAATAAAGAATAAAAGCAATTGGGGCTGGAGAGTTGGCTCAATGGTTAAGAGAACTCACTGCTCTTCCAAAGGTCCTGAGTTCAATTCCTAGAACCCCCATGGCAGCTCCTAACTGTTCGATGCTGTCTTCTGGTACACACATGTTCATGTAGACAAAGTACCCATACACATAAAATACATAAATAAATCTTTAAAAAAAGAATAAAAGCAACAAAATAAAATGTTAAAAACATGATTTTATTTCACAGCACACCACGGGCTTTGTACCTGTTAATTCTTGTTTTGTGCTGTCCATACTGGCTCAGCACCCTTCAGCTTGGTTACAAGCCGGAGGAGCACAAACTTCCTGCCAAAGATGGACCTCTAGATCAGAAGAAGCATCTTGTGTGCTGCGCTCTCTGTTCAGCCTCTAGCAAATGACTCCTCGTGACCATGGCAATGAGAGGAAAGCATGGCTGTGTGACATTTACAGGAAACCTCTACTTTGTCTGAGCCTCTGCTAGGCTGAACAGACCAACCCAGAATGGACTTGTTCATGCTGAGTGTCCGTGCTGATGTGGAACTGTTTATCTGTCCCTCTGGGAAATCAAGAGTGAGGGATAATAGCCTGGCCAAGTTCCCCAACAGTCCAGTTTCAGTCAGGATGATAATGAAGTTCCCTGTCTTAATCCTTGTCAGCAGATCAGTCACTTTTTGTTCCTAAAGATTTTTGAGATGGAGGTTTCTCTGTGTAGCCCTGCCTGTCCTGGAACTCACTATACAGACCAGGCTGGCCTCGAACTCATATCTGCCTGCCTCTGCCTCCTGAGTGCTGGGATTGAAGGCATGTACCACCACCACTTGGCCAGTCAGTTACTTTCTATTGATCTGTTTCTCTGTCTCTACCTTGTAAGGACAAAAATTTTAAAGCAACCAGTAAGCTTTCTGTTTTGTTCTCAGCTTTTTTCCCTCTCAACCAAGCCATTTTTCTTCTCCTCTTCCTTCTCTCCTCTATTCCTCCTCCTCCTCCCCCTCTTCCTTTTCTTCCTCTTCTCTTCCTCCTTCTCTTTACTATATGCATCTGAGATATCACCTCTCCATTGGACTAGACTGGCTGTTCAACAGGCCCTTGGATCCACTTGTCACCCAAGCAGGAGCTTCTGGTCTGGTTTTAAAATGTGGGTGCTGTGGGCTGGAGAGATGGGTCAGCTATTGAGGGCACTGACTGCTCTTCCAGAGGACACAGGTTCAAATCCCAGCACTCACATGGCAGCTCACAACTGTCCGTAACTCCGAGATCTAACACCACCACACAGACATACATACAGGCAAAATGTCAATGCACAGAAAATGAAAATAAATGATTAAAATATGGGTGCTGGGATGGAGTGAGCAGGAGTGAGCAGGAGTGAGCAGGAGTGAGCAGGAGTGAGCAGGAGTGAGCAGGCCAGTGATGGAGCCGTCTCCCCAGCCTGTGACCTGTTTTCTAGAATAAGAAGTTGCTCATGTCTAGACTCCCAAAGACAGTTAGTTAAGTAAGATGCTCAAACCAAACTTTGTCTTTTGACAACTCTGAGCACATTTCACAGTGTGAAAGCAGAATTGTCAGCTACGATGGTGTTAATGCAGTGTTGATGTGTTGGAGCTCAAAACATCTCGTCTTGCCTGGGAAGCAAAGTCCAGGCCACAACCCTGTCCTGAACTAGTAGAGTTCATGTGGTTCTCAGCGGCCAGCCGGTCTCCTGCTTCTCTCTCTATGAGCAGCTTGTGAATTTTGACAGAGAGAATCCCCTCATCTTTTAGAAGCTAACCAATAAAACTGGGGAACACGCTAGGATGCAAACTCATGAAAGGAAAATGAAACATACTTGATTCCGGGAAGAACTTCTGTTTTCACAAATCCATGAAGTAAGCAAAGAAGAAACAAGAAGTCTGGTAGTGGACGGCCAGAAGGTGGTGCTTACTTCCACAATGCTCAGCCTGTGGAACTTGTAGACAGTTTGACACTGTTTCCCTCCCTATTCTTTCTGAAAACAAATCTCTCTTCTTCTTCTTTTTAAGGAAATTTAACTCTTATAAATAAATGCTTTTTGCTTACCTCACAGTTTTGCTTACTTGTTATAAGCCAGAGAAGTCAGAAATTATATATTATTTCACCTTAAATCATTTATTGTAAATTTAAAAAGGTTCAAAAACACAAATCAAATAAGATTTTAGGATAATATCCAATGTTATTTTTACATTTAGTATATCAAACATAATGCTATTTTTTTTTGTTTCTTTCTGTGTAGCCTTGTCTACATAGACCAGGCTGGCCTCTAACTCAGAGATCCTTCTACTTTTGCCTCCCAAGTGCTGGAAATAAAGGCAAGCTCCACCACGCCTCATAATGACTTTATTTTATTTTTTTTGGCAAAACAAATGATATTTTTGACTGTATACACACACATACACACACACACACACACACACACACACACGTATGTGTGTTTACCCTAACTTAACAACATTCCTTGAGTAAAGCAAATTGAAAAGACAGAAAAATAGCTTAACTTGTCAAATTAGTTTCCAAGAGTTTGTAACTTGGTTGATTCAGACTTAGAAACTGCTTGCTATAGTGTGATTACCAGTTACTCTCACTGTGACAGTCTGTTTAGTTCCTGTGTATTGAACTGCCTGGAATAAAGCTTGTAATTACTGTCTCCTTCCTTCTCTCCTCCTCCCTCTCTACTTCCTTTCTTCCATCTCTTCTTTCTTTCAATCTTTTCATTTATTTAGTTATTTTCTGTGTTTCCGTTTCTACCTCCCGTTGTGTTTGTGCTTGTATGTACACATGTGCCGCAGTGCAGGTGTGGAGTTCTAGAACAGCCTACACAAGTCACTTCTTTTTCTTCTGGGGATAGAAGCCACATGGTGAAAGGAAAGATTAAAGGGTACTCTTCACTTTTAGGGGAATAATATCCCAGAGGTTCTTGGTTTAGGGATCTTGCAGATGTGTCTTTCCAGCAAGCATGGCCGGAGCTGGGTGACTCTGGTGGTATGTGACAGTGGCTAGGACATAGGGTAGGGGCAATGGACAGGATTGTAGAGCCTGTTTCCCCTAGATCAGCAGCAAGTGACTAGATGCCAGAGGGAAGACTCCCATCTCCTCAGATGACCATTTCTTTACATTTTAATGAAGAGTAAGTTATTCAGAACTCACAGTAGACCAAAGATACAGCATGCGTGCTAAAAACAAAAGGGAAATGTATTATGTTTGCCATCTCACCAGGGCAAGCTGGACTGAACCTGGGTAGTGGAGATAACCAACCCAGGCAATTCAAGACAAAGGCTCGGCTTCTCACAGTTACTAAAGCTGTGTAACATTATTCAGGAAACAAGATATTTACCCAGGAAAGCTTTTCCCAGCTGTTAGAATCTATCCTAGGAACAAGAATTTTGAGCATGTAGTTTCGATGAAATGGCACTGACTCAGCTAGAGTCATGGAAGGGAATTTAGATCCAAACGTGCTCTGGCCTGGACTTTTCTAAGCTGTTAAAGAAACGAGACACATCTCTTTGCTTGGTAAGTTGAACTAGCCAAAACCAATCTGAGATCCTTAGCTCCTCAGCCACCTGTCAAATATTCTGGAAGAAATCATTAGTTCTTTTCTTGTTCTTCTTTTCAAAATGGCATTGGAGATGAAATTCAGAGCGTCATGCACACTTGGCAAGAGCCTTCCCACTGAGTTCCCCCTCTGGCTCAGTCTTCTTCATCACCACCACCAACATCACCATCATCATCACCACCATCATCATCAAACATTTGTGTGTGTGTGAGGAAGAGTGTGTATGTGTGTGTGTGTATGTGTGTATGTGTGTGTGTGTGTGTGTGAGAGAGAGAGAGGCAGAGAGAGAGACAGAGAGAGACAGAGACAGAGACAGAGAGACAGAGAGACAGAGACAGAGTGAGAGAGCAAGCCATGTTGCATATGTGTGATCAGAAGACAACTTTCAGGAGCTGATTCTCTACTTCCACTGTGTGCTTCCCAGGAATTGAGCACAGGCATCAGGCTGACCAGCAGGTGCCTTTACCTTTTGAGCTGTCTCACAGGCCCTTATCTTCATTCAAAGGCAAAATGTCAGACTTTCATGAACTTGGAAAGTTTAAAGATGTCTCTAAGTTCTTAGGAAACACTATTCCTATTTAGATACACACCTAGATATTGCTACCGGATGACTGCCATGCAATGACTCCTCCATGAAATGACTCCTTCTTGAAAATGTGGAAATATTTACCCAGCTTTCTCCCAGTTGTTGAGGTTAGTGTTATACAAGACTAGGTCACCTGATACTGTACCTGATTCTAATTTTGATCTGTATCACAAGAAAATCAGGGTATCACAGAGATGATTTTATTTAATGAACACTTTAAAATTTGTATATGTGTCTTTCTCTCCCTCCCCCCTGCCATATATGTGTGTTTCTCTCCCTCCCCCTTGCCATATGTGTGTGTGTTTCTCTCCCTCCCTCCCCTGCCCACTGCTGTGTGTGTGTGTGTGAACTCAAGTGCCCACAGAAGTTAGAAGAGGGACTTAGATCCTAAGGACCTGGAGTTACAGGTGATTGTGAGCCATCTAATATGGGTGCTGGGAACTGAACTCAGGTTCTCTGCAAAACCAATGTATGTTCTTAACTGCTGAGCAATTTGCCCAGCCATTTTGTTTTGTGTTTTTAAAAGAAAATAAATTTATTTCCCTTTTGGCTAAGTGTTGAGAGAGTCAAATTTCTAATTTCATCCCCACTGTGGGGATGAATTTCATTTCCATCTTGCAGGTGGTAGGGAGGCATGAAACAGAGGCTAAAACAAATGTACACTGAGTTGCAAGATAGGTTACGTGCTTGATGAACTTTGGCAAAGGTTTCCTGCTTTGACCACCCCTGCCTCTCCACCTGCTCCCTACTCGGTGTCCTTCCTACATCTTCTAAAAAAAAAAAAACCTACTGAATCCTGACCATATAATGTTGTGCTGACCATATAATGCTAGGTGTGGGGGCCATCTTTAAAAATACTCTCTCTCCTCTTCCCGAAGCCAACAGTTGTCTATAGTTACTGGATGTGGACTCACGAACCCTACTCCCCTCTGTGCTAGAATGTTGACCAGCTGGCCAGGTCTTTCTTATGTGGGGACTCACAGCTGCTGTGGATTCATGAGTTCAGCAGACTGGTCTTGTCCAGTGACACATTCTCTCCCATGCTCCCTAAGCGCTGGCTCTTACCATCTTTCTGCCGTAACTTCTGTGATGGTCCCTGAACCTTGCGGGCAGAGGTGAAATAGACATCCCATGTATAGATGGGCACTCCACTGATACTTATTCTCTGTCATTTATTTGATCAGCTGTGAGTTTCTGTGTTAGTCTCCATCCACTGCACAGGCTTCTCTGATGAGGTCTGACAGCTGCGATGCTCTGATTTTAAGTCCGCTGAGTCCTCTTAGTGTTGGCTATACGTTCACCTTCCCTTCTTAGGAGTTGTATCTGTGGGGAAAATTGACTTTTCTCCCTAAGCAACCATCTATCGACACTAGCTCCTCAGATCAGGATGGGACCAATTTAGGAAAGGGTGGGACTCCATAAACCCTCCCACATCCATGTGAGGCTTTTGGTTGGCTTGATCTTGTGAAGGTCTTACGAAAGTCACAGCACTCATGTGTATAATGATTGTCACATCTGGAAAATATTGTTTTGATGGTAATGTCACTAACTGGCTTGTAATCTTTTTTGCTATCACTTATGCAATGATCCTTGAACACTGGGGGTATGAGGTTTGATATAAATGTCCAATTTAAAGTCCAGTGCTCAGAGTCTCTTCTTCTTAGCAAATCGCCCAGTTACGAAGATCTCCCATTTGAAAAAAACAAACAAACAAACAAACAAACAAAACAAAAACCAAGTCTTAGGGTTTTTGTGGGATGCTAAGAACCCCACAGGTTAACTAAGACTTTTGTTTTTGAGACAAGATTTCACACAGCTCAGGGCGGTCTCCAACTTGCTATGTAGTCAAGGATGGCCATGAACTCTTGATGGTTCTGCCTCTACCAGACAAGAGCTGGGGGTACAGACGTGAGCAACTGCACCTGAGTTTTTCTTTCTTTTAAGTTCTTCTGCCAAGAGTTCCTCATCTCCCAGGGAACGTGCTGGCTGGTAGCCAGGGATGAAGAGTTCTTAGCATAGCCCATGGACTGAGGGTTTATTGATGACTGAGCTGCCCAAGTCATGAAACCCAACAAGTAACAAAATGGAATTAGGGTGATCAAGGAAACAGGAAAATTTGAGAAAAAAATGGTACATGATTTCTAAGGAAAATGGGATGCTACTTAGATGGGAATAACCAAGAAGGCTCATGGGATATGTGGCACTTGATAGGACTTTTGACAATGGATATCTTTGGAGGAGTGTGTTAAAGGTGTTTGGGGTAGCGCAGAGTGAAGGGAATAGACAAGCTCAAGAGAATAGAAATGATTGGGATTGAGTGTTCTGGTTTAGGTGTCAGGCTGTCCTAAGTGTAGATCCTAGATCTACTGTATTCTACAGTGTGACTGTGGAGAACTCAGTACTTACTTCTCTGCTGTTTGTCTCTGGATGGGGGTAAAGTAGTGCCTGTTTTATTGGGTGGTTATAAGGATTATGTTGTTTGAAGTTAGCTGCTGTTGATGATGGACTTAGAAGAAGGCGTGGTGGTTGTAAGACTCAGGAGCATGGGATTTGATTTATGTTCTAAAACATAGCAGACTTGGAATTATGTTTACTTTGATAAGTAGTTGGGGACTGTTAAAATTTTTTTTGTGTGTGTATGCATGTGTGTGGTGTGTGCGAGTGCATGTGGAGGCCAGGAGCCATTTGTTTGTTTGTTTGTTTGTTTGTTTTTGTTTTTTCCAGACATGTTCTCTCACTGGCCTAGAGATCTGTCTTCACTTCCTCAGCATCAGAACTTCAAGTGGTACCATTATTTCTGACATCACTATGCCTGACTTTTTAAAATTTGGGTTCTAGGGATCAAACTCAGCTCTCCATGTTTGTAAGGCAAACATATTCCTGACTAAGTCATTGCCTCAACCCTTTCAGAAAATTATTTTATTATATGTATACCTAGTGTTTTGCCTGTATGTATGGTTGTACTCCACTATGTGCCTGGCGTCCATGAAGGTCAGAAGTGGACATTGGGTCCCCTGAAATTGGAGTTACAGATGGTTGTAAGCTGCCGTGGGGGTGCTTGAAATCAAACCTGGGTCATCTGGAAAAGCAGCCTGTGCTCTTAACCATGGAGCCATCTCTCTAGACCCTCTCGGTTATTTTTAAAAGGTAAATAACAGAACAATCAGGCATCAGGAAACACTTGTAAAATGTAATTGTTAAAGTCTTTGGTATAGTCCTTCGATGGTTCTGTTGCTAACCATGGCCTCAAATCGCTGACAATGCTGTCCCCACCCTGGACTGTGAGCACTTATGAACTGATGTGATACAAACACCTGTGAAAGAATTACTGCATGTTAATTTTGTGCAGTGGAGGAAAAAAAAATCAATTCGGAGAAAGAGCAACTTCTATTTCTTCATATAAATAAAGACTGCAAGTGTTATGAATGCCAAAACCAGTGACTTTGAACCCTTAGCAACCATACGGTGCTGCAAGACTATACACCATGTCATTTTAAAAAGTCATTTGTTTCCCATTTTGTAGCATGACCCGAGAGCTGACTGACGGCTTGTATTTGAGGAAGCATTGATGATCTGTGTCTCAGCTGATGGAGCTGCGTTGTAAATCAATACATGACAGAGTGAACCCTCTTTTCTGTCTTGATATCTCTGATCCCTAATTATAGGTGACGATAGGTAAATTTTGTTTTTTAAAAGCTAGCAATCTGTAAGAACTTTATTGACCCGAGATATTTTTATTAGCTGCTCTTGCCAGATGATCTGTTTGGAATGACTTCATGTTCACTTTAGAGAGAACAATCCCTGAGCTCTGGAAGCATTCATGTCTCCAGCTCCTTTGACCTTTGGCTGAGTTTTTGTGACTGTTCCCCTGGACGTTTGTCTTTGATCTCCAGAGGCCCTCTGCCCCATCTCTATGAAAGAGGACTCTGGTGCCAGCCATGTCTCACAGCTCAGCCCTGTTTTGACTTGTTCCGGAGGAAGCCAGCTGTTCCATGTCACTTGCCTCCAGACAGATCATGACTTCCAAGTGTTCTGAAGTTTCGGCCATGAATGTTGCTGAGTGAGGGTTTGTTGGAAGCAGCTGTGTGGATTCAGGTGACCCCAGGATCCACTAAAGCTAGTTTGATTTCTGTTTTAGAAAGCTACTTTAGTGATCCAAGTCTGTAGCTGTTAATCTGGAGACAGGCAACCACACAGACAGATACAGAGCGTGCCAGTATCTAAGGGGGAGCTGAGAGGGAGGTTGTGCATGCCTAGAGTCTCAGGAGCACTCAGGAGACAGAAGCAGGGCGATCGTGAGTTCCAGGTCTACAAAGTGAGAGGTTATCCCAAAAAGTATAGTAAGGAGACAGGGAGATGGCTTAGTCAGCAAAGTGCTTGCTATGCAAGCATGAAGACTCTAGTTCAGATCCCTAGCATCTAACATTAGAAAAATCTAGTCATGACAGTTGATAGCTATAATCTCAGTGCTAGAGAAGCAGTGGAGGAGACAGGAGGCTAGCTGGAGTTTGTTGGATGAAGCAGTGAGCTGGGTAAGAACTGTAACTGTGGCCTCTACACGCATACATACACTTACACTTCCCCTCCCTGCCCAGCAAACAAAACAAAACAAAACCCAGAACATAATGGGATGAACCTAATGACCTGATTTCTTTGAATCTCAATGCCCTGTTACACAGGAAATTTAAATCCACCAAACTTCCCTCCAGCAGGTGCCTCTTGCCTTATTTAGCGCTGTGTGTTTATGCTGGGTGTGTGTTCAAATGGAAGTATCCCTTCTGAACTGTGAGCAGTGAAGAGGGCAGGACAGAACACAGTTCAAATTCAAAGTCTGGAACAAAGTTAGTAATGTGGCCAGACCCAAGCTAGGACAGTAGGTGTTGTCATCCATGGAAAGAGTGCTCAATCCCAGAAGCTCAGAGAGAGTTACCATAGCTAGCTAGAAGTTTTGTTTTTGACTGATGTTCTTAGGATTGGCCTGAGAATTTGGGGGAAATGATTATAAACTGACAGGAAGTTGCAAATATGGTGTTTTGTGTGTACACCCCCATGGCCGCCCTCTGCTTCCCCCAGTGTTTAGTGGCATCTTGTATAATTATAGCATAGTACCATAGCATCAGGAAACACTGTAGGAAACTTCTTACATCTTTCTTTGGTCTCCCTTTGGAGTTAGGGTCTTACTATGTGGCTCAGGTCACCCTTGAACTCAACTTTTCTTCTCAATTTCCTGAATACTGAGATCAGAGGTATACATTGGCATGTCTAGCTCCTCCAACTTAACAAATAAACAAACAGACAAATAAACATCTCTGTGTGTGTGTGTGTGTTGCATGTACATGTGGCACATGCATGTACCTACATGTGTGCCCTCATGTGGAGGCCAGAGCTAGGATACTGGGTGTGTTCTGCCTTACTCTCTTGGGACAGGGTTTTTCACTAACTAGAAAGCTCACCATTTTGGCTAGGCTGGCTGGAGATCCTCCTGTGTCTGCTGCCAATGCTGTGCTTACAGGCTTACATAGGTTCCAGGAAACTGAAATCAGGTCTCTATGCTTGAAGAACCAGCACTCTCTGTTACTGAGTCATCTATCTAGGTCTTATTAGGGAAGAAAAACAAACTATAAAAATTGCAAGCGTTATATGTATTCGAACAATTTAGAAGGGTCATCTCAGTGACTTATTGTGTAAATACTACCACCATCCAGTTCTAGAATTATCATTTCATACTGACACTCTACGAAATGAATGATAGTTCTGTGATCCCCCTGTTCCCAGCCCTCAGTGACTGTCCCCTGTATTAGTTACTTCTCTCTTTACTATGACACAAGGCCTACAGCCTAGTAGGGAAAGATTCATTTTAGCTTATGGTTTCAGAAGTTTCCTCTACAGTCAGTTGGCTCTGTGTTTTTGGACCTGTTGTGAGGCAGCACATCACGGCAGTCGGAGCCAGGGGGAGGCAATGGGAGGATGCTGCTTGATCCCATGGTTGCTGTGAAGCATAGAGAAAGGTAAGATATAGTCCTCAGAGACGAGTTCTCAGTGGTCTACTATCTCCAGTTAGAGCCTACCTCCTCTTTTTTTTACCACTTCCTGTGAAGGCCATCATATTATTAATCAGTAGATTAATGAATTCATTACTTTAGAATCTTCCTGAAGGGCATCAACTCTTTCCCACACAGAGAGGGTGTATGTGTCATTAACCCCATTCATTTCTTGATCTGATCAAGTCAACAATCATAACTAACCACCATACAAGTTTCCTTTCTGTCTACGTATCTCATGTCAGTAGCATGTAGCATTTGTCATCTGTGGCTGGTTTATCCACTTAGCAAGGCTCATTCATATCTTAGCAAGCATAAGACTTTCCTTCCCTTCTAGTATAGTGGCTCACAGTCTCTAGTCTGAACCACATTTTGTTTCTCTATCCTCTGATGGACCCTTGAATTGCTTCCACTCTTTGGCTTTTGTGAGTAATGCTGCTGTGTACACGGTGTACAGTGTACAGCTGTCTCCTCAAATCTTGGCCTCATTTCAGCTCTCTTGACTACATACCCAGAAGTTGGAAATAGGTAACTTTGGTAAGTCTGCACTTGACATTTTCTTCTTCATCTGATAGAAACAAAACCCTTAAGCTCACAGAAGCAGAAGACCACGTTAACTGCCCATGACTCCCCGCTACCCCATCTCCCTTCTTGTTTCTCAAAGTTAGGCCTACCATCAGGAAAAACTTTCTGGTATAGTCTTTTTTTTAAACTTTATTTATTTATTTTATGTATGAGAGTACACTGTCACTCTCTTCAGACACACCAGAAGAGGGTATCAGATCCCATTACAGATGGCTGTGAGCCACCATGTGGTTGCTGAGAACTCAGGACCTCTGGTAGAACAGTCAGTGCTCTTAACCACTGAGCCTTCTCTCCAGTCCTCTTGCATAGTGTTTTAACCTTGGAAGATTAACTCTTTTAATATCTCTTTTTCTGGATTTTTGTTGTTATTTTGTTTTATTTGCTTGTTTGTTTGAGACAAGATTTCTCTGTGTAACCC
Organism: Grammomys surdaster; assembly: GCF_004785775.1. Taxonomy (NCBI): domain Eukaryota; kingdom Metazoa; phylum Chordata; class Mammalia; order Rodentia; family Muridae; genus Grammomys; species Grammomys surdaster. The sequence continues at coordinate 4,786,111 of NW_021604604.1, forward strand.
TGGCTATTCTGGAACTCAGTCTGTATACTAGGCTGTCTTGGAACTCAGAGATCTGCCTGCCTTTTCTTCCTCCAAGTGCTGAGATTAAAGGCATCGGCCATCACAAGCTTGAATCTATTTTTAAGACCGTCTAGGATCTCCTCCCTTCTTGAGTTGGTCCTACATCCCTTGGCTGCCCATGTCTGTCTTTAGCAGCTCTTCTCTGTCCTCCACGCATCTTGAGGTCAAGCACCAACCCTTTAGTCCTCTTTTCTCAGTCTGCCTCTCCCTGGATGTCCTCATTGCCTCACTTGTGATGCCCACATGTTGGTCGATGTCAAATTTGTTTTTATTCCCAAATCCTTCCTTTACCCACTGCCGTCCTTACCACCTCTTGGCTGCCAAGTATGCATCTCAAACTTGTTCTAAAGTAGAATCATTGACTTTCTCACCTAAACCTGCTATTCGCTGTTTCTTTCCTAGTAAATGTTTCCCCTGATGCACAACTGGTGTATTTGTTTCTTTTGTATCTCCCTGACCTGCTGGGGATGACTTCAGAAAGATGGATTTTGGCTCCTGGTCCATTATGCTGGGATATACATGGGGGAAGTTCTTGGTGGTAGAAAGTACGTGATGGAGGCATCCTTACAGCATGGCAGACCAGGAAGAAGAGAGGCTGCTGTAGTCAGGGGCAAAGCTATAACTTTGGGATAGCTTCCAGTGACCTCTTCTATCAAGAAGCTTTGCCTAGAAGGTATAACAGACTTGCAGAATGGTGCCACCAAATGGAGAACAAATACTGAAATGAGCCTTGAATTCAAATAGTAATACTCTATCCCAGCCTGTAAAAGATCATGGCCATCAAATAATAAAGAAATACACTTAGAGGCTGATGCAATGGCTCAGCAGTTAAGAGCAATGGCTGCTTTCCAGAGAATCTAGGTTTAATTTCCAGCACCTGCCTAGTGGCTCACAAACATCTTTAGCTCTAGTTTCAGGGTTATGCAGTGTCCTTTCTGGTTTCCAAGGGTACTACACACATATGGCTATGCATAGCCAGACATTCAGACAAAACACCCATATAATAATAAATAATAACAGTGACAACAACGACAACAATAAAGTATAGAGTGTAATTTCAAAAACACACTAGCTCTCTCTTGACAGCTCTGCCTGAGCTCCCTCAACCTTTCACGGCTAGCTCCACCAAACCACTAACGACTGCTTCGGCTGTGCCTTTTCTCCTGCCAACCTTAGTCACCACAGAAGGAAAACACCAGACAGCCTTAATGTTTTAAAACTAGACAGATAACTCAATGGCTGGGTGAAGAATATCCTGCCCCATCCTCTTTGGTCTCCACTGGGGTGGAGGCTACAAACTATAGGCGACCCTGAGACCTACATGTCTGCCACTTCCTCCGTTTCACCTCCTGCTCTGCCTTTTTCCTCTCGACCCCTTCTCTTCTTCCTGGGACTCGGAAGTCCCACCTTTTTCCTTTTGCCTAGCGATTAGCTTCCACTGTCTTTATTGACACAATCAAGAACCAATTAGGGATCTACATCTCCCTCTATCATAAAATTAGTCCAATTTAAAGAGTATTCATAATCTTGGGGTAGTGAAATAGCTCAGTGGGTAAAGTGCTTGCCATGTAAACATGACCTGATTTCAATGCCTGGAACACATTGAAATGTGGAAGAAGAGACCTAACTCCACAACGCTGTCCTATGATGTTCACATGTGTGCCATGGCATGAGCACATACCATGGGCAGAGTGCACATACAAATGATAAATAAAAAATAAAAAAGATATGCATAATCATAACAGATTTAAAAGTATCCAAAGTCAAAAGTCTCTACTGAGATTCAAGGCTGTAAGCTGATAGCTGTAAGCTTCTGTTAAATCAGTGAGAAAGATACAGACCTTCTGTGTACAATGGTTCAGAGTAAACATTAGCATTTCGAGGAGGAGGAACAAAAGGATACTAAGAAAAGAGTGGGTCAAAGCAAGACAAAAGCGCAGGAGGGCAAACATGAAACCTTGTAGCTCCATGCCTGGCATCAGAGCATATGGTGGCACAATGTGAGCTCTAATGGGTGTGGACCCTGTCCCTACCACTCTGCCTTTCTTGGGAGGTGCCTCACATTCCTAGAATCTACACCACCCTGTGGTCTCCAGTGCAATTTAGATATCACTCTCAAAGCTTCATGCATAGGCTTGTCATGTGCTCTCTGCACAGACTCTGACTGTACTATACAGGTTCTCAAATTTTCTTTACATTCTGTATGCCTTAAAAGTCAATATTCAGAGTGAATGGACTAGAGAGATGGCTCAGTGGGTAAGAGCACTTGTTATCGCAGGGGACGAGGGTTTGATGCTCAGTAACCACATAGTAGGCTCAACACCATAACTCCAATTCAAGGGGATTGATATCTTCTTCTGATCTCTGGGGTGACTAGGTACACATGTGGTATTTAGACACACATGCACTGAAAACATACATACATATTTGTGCGGTGTGAATGAGAATGGCGTCCATATGCTCATATACTTGAATACTTGGTCCCCAATTAAAAAGATTAGTGGAACTGTTTGTGAAGGATTAGGAGGTGTGGCCTTATTAGAGGAGGTATATTACTAGTGGTAGGCTTTGAGATTTCAAAAGCTCATGTCAGGCTCAGTCAGTCTCTCTCTCTCTCTCTCTCTCTCTCTCTCTCTCTCTCTCTCTCT
>NW_021604604.1:4788828-4808370 GCF_004785775.1 Grammomys surdaster
TCTCTCTCTCTCTCTCTCTCTCTCTCTCTCTCTCTCTCTCTCTCTGACTGCTGCTAATTCCACTGGGCGAGAATATGATCACTACCATGCTTTGGGGCCAACTTTGAAGCAAGCTTGATTTTTACTGTGGTGCACCTGAGACTTGGACAGTGACTGCCTTCTAAGTCAGGAGAGAGAAAGAGAGAAAGAGAGAGAGAGAGCGAGAGCGAGAGCGAGAGCGAGAGCGAGCGAGCGAGCGAGAGAGAGAGAGAGAGAGAGAGAGAGAGCCGAGCCTTATTTCTCAGGGCACCTTTAAGGAATAAAATCATGAGTAATTGCAAAGCAGGTTTACAGAAGTGAGAGAATGGAACAGTAAGGAAGTACAGAAAAATCTCAAAAAACAAAACAACAACACCCCAAATAACAACCAAACCAGACCAAAACCAAAACCAAAGTTTCAAGTCCAAGACAAGCAACTGAAGTGCCTATTTAATGTTTCAAAGTGGACCCGGCCTCCAAGTTCTCCCAGCATCCCGCAGTCCTTGCCTGTTACAGAGTATAGCTGGCATACCTCACCCTCTACCTTGAACTCTCCAGTCCAGTGGCTGGGCAGCCCTTCCTCAGAGGCTCTTCCCTATATAATCTAGACATTTTGGTACCCCCTCTTTTTTGTACCTTTGACGTCCTGGCTGCTATTCTTGGTTCCTTTCTCTCCCTTTCCCTCCCCTTCTTCCCATATAGTTCAGGGTCATGACCACTCTGGACTCTCCAAAAATGTGTCTGACTCTGGCTATGCTTTCCCACACATCTGTAATACCATACCTAGGAGCAGTAATGTCCTTTCCTTTATTTTTTACTTATTTTTTCCATTCAAAAACAAAACAAAACAGCAACAAACCCTAGCTACAGCCATATGGTCACTGACTGGGGGAAGTGCTTAGAGACTGGAGTGCTTTGAAAGCGTTAGGGTATTCTCAAAAACAAATCATGGTCAGAGGTAGGGGCAGGTCAGGTTCCAAAAAAGAGAGACTTAAAAACAGAAACTCAGCTCTAACAGGACACGGACATGTATTTTAACAATATAACATAATGGGTTCTGTCTTCAAAATGGAGTCAGGCAGGTTCCTCACTGCCATCCGGTCAGGATGTAAAGTTCTCAGGTATTTCTCCAGTGCCATGCCTTTCTGCTTCCTGCCCACATGATGATGGACTAGCCCTTTAAAATTTTAAAAGCTTTGTTTTATAAGAGTTGCCTTGGTCATGGTGTCTCTTCATAGTAATAGAACACTAAGAAGTTGGTACCAGGGACTGAGGTATGCTGACCATGCTATCTGTTGGGAAAACATGGAAGACATTGGGACTTTGGACTAGAAAAGAAGCAGACTTTAAGTGAAGTTTAATGGGCCATCTTAGTTGGAACATTAAAGACAGTAGTGCTGAGGGCGATATGGACTGGCAGAATCCAGCTTAAGAGGTTTCAGAGGAGAACGATATTATCAGCCTACCTACTGCTATTCTGATATTTCGGTAAAGAATGTGGCTGCTTTTTGCCCTTGTCCTAAAAGTACACTGAAGTCTAAATCGAAGACTAATAATACCATTGGCAGAAGAGATTTTAAGGCAACCTAACATTGACTGTATCACATAGCTATTAATGGTCACTTTTGCTCAGACTATAATGAAAAGAAGCAAGAGGAGAAAAGAGAAATGCAAAGTTTACAGTTGAGGATAAAAGAAGCAGCAGAAAATGTCACATTAGAGCCAAATCCTGATCAAGGAGACAACAAGCTTAGAGAAAAGCCTGATTCAAAAATGGAATAAAGGGAGTGGCGTCCTTAGAGCAAGACCTCAAATCCTGAGCTCGAGGAGATGAAAAGGTTAAAGAAAGCCCGATTCAAAATGCAATAAGGAAAGCGTGTCCTTATAAAGGGTGATAAGACTCCACCCAGTGCAGCTTCCAACCTGTGAAAAGGAATTAAAGAAAAGCTTATGAAGCCAAGGAAGCCATCAACAACAGAAAGCTGGTACAAATGTGATTTAAAGAGGGTGGATCAGGTTCCAGTTAAGTGATTCTGGCTTTATCAAGGCAAATACCAGGAAAGCAGTTGTGGATTCTTCTGTAGTTAAGCAAAGTCAGGTGTGTGACAAGAGCATCCCTGCATAGAGGTCCCAAGAGGCCATTACATGAAGCTGTGAAGATGAAAGCCTAGGTTGTGTTGGAGACCTGAGATGTTGGAGATTCCAGAGCTGTGAGACCATCCACAGAGAGCAGGCTGGCCTTGAACTCATACAGATCTGTCTGCCTCTGCCTACCAAGTGCTTGGATTAAAGGTGTGTGCTACTACCACCTGGTTGGTTGATGGTTTTCGTTCTTGGTTTGGTTCAATATTTGTTCACTGTGTTCCCTTTCTTCCCCTTTTGGAATGGTAATGTATACTCTGTACCACTCAATATTGAAACTATTTGATTTGCTTTTTGCCTTTGCTTTTACATTGGGTTACAGTGAAGAGACTGTTGTTAGTCTCTAAAGAGACTTCGGACTTTAGACTTTTAAGCAGTCTTGAGACTGTAAAAGACAATGGAGACTTTTGAAGTCAGACTAAATGCGTTTTACATTATGATATAAGTACAAGCCTATGAAGTCCAAGGAATGGAGTGTGGTAGTTTAAATGTGTTGAGGGTAATATTTAAAATGGCATGGCACAATCTGGCTTGTTCTTATGGGGCCGCCATGTTCCGACTAGACAAGGCCTGAGGCCAAGAGCCGTGGTGTGCTCTCATTGCTGCTCTGCTACCAGAACCTACCAGAAGCACCGGCCCTGGCACCCACGAGACACCAGCATAGAAGATGGATCTGCCAACCTACCACACTGTCTCCACAAAGCTTAGCTGAACTCCAGTCAATACCTGCCATCCGTGTGGTACTCGGTAGAAATGAGACTCTAGTGCTTAAAGATTATCCAAAGGTTTTGTATATTTTGTAATGCTCAATTAACAAGATGCCCACACAATTAGAGGTGTTGCCCAATACCCAACCTAGATATTACAATTACCTTAGGTTGCTAGAGACATGCGGACATCTTCTGCCATCTTCTCCTCCTCCTGTAGTCCACTCCCTCTGCGTGCTCCTCCTCTTCCTTCTCCTCGCTCCTCCCACATTAGCTCCTCCCAAATTACTGAGTTTTAATTGTAAAATGTAGTGTGGGGGGGATATCCTGCTACATAAGTGAGAATGGCCCTGATAGGCTCATATATCTGAATTCTTGGTCCCCAGTTAGTGGAATTGTTTGATGAGTATTAGGGGTTATGATCCTGTTTGGAGGAAGTTTGTCAATGGAGGTAAGCTTTGAGGTTTCAAAAGCCCACATCTGGACCTGTCTTTCTCCACCTGCAGATCAGGATGTAAGGCTCTTAGCTAGTTGACCAGTGCCATCTCTATCTGCTTCCCACAATGATGAAATTTGAAATTGTAAGCAAGGCACCAAGTAAATGCTCTGTTTTCTAGGAGTTGCCTTAGTCAAGGTGTCTTTTCCCAACAATAGAACAGTAACTAAGAGAAGATAAAATAAAGTAAATCAGCACATGGCTGAAGAGTTAGTTCAATGTGTAAGAGCACTTGCTGTGCAGGCATGGGGACCTAAGTTTGAATCCTTAGCATCATGAAAACACTAGGTATGGCTGTGTGTGCCTATAACCCCAGCATTGAGAGGTGAAGACAGATGCTGAGAGCACATATGCCAGCCAGTCTAGTCAAAACCATGAGCGTCCAGTACATTGGGGCCCTATCTCAAGGCAGTGAGGTGCAGAGTCATAGAGGATGGCACCAGCATCCTGCTTTGACCCTGCATATGTGCACATGCGTGCATGCAGCCATATACTTATATGTGCACATGTGGAGGGCAAGCTCTGATGTCAGGTGTCTTTCTCTATTACTTTCCACATTAGTTTTTGAGACAGGGTCTCTCACTGAACCTGGCCCTCACCAACTAGTCTGGTTGGCTAGTGAAATCTAGGTATCCAGGTTTCTGTCTTCCCAGGGCTGGAGGTAAAGTACATGTTGCCATTGAGGGGTTTTTTTTTTTTAAACATGGGCTGTGGACATCCAAACTCAGGTCCTCACACTTGTATAGAAAACACTTTACCCACAGAAACATCTCCCTAGCCCTGTTTTAAAGGCAAGTCTTTCAAAAGGGTTTTTCAATGTCATATCCCAGAGCCTTTGATGAGTGGAGTCTTCCCTTCAAGTCATTTGCTTCTTAATGCAAATTACAGTGTTTCTTTAGTAGTCTTAACAATAGTATATTCTTTGCTCCCAATTTCTTTGCCTACAACTATATATGTATATGGTTGTCAGCAATATATATTATATAATATATAATAACATAATAAATAATAGGTATTATACATAATATATTATAAAATAAATATAGAATATATAATTATATGATATATAATTATATAATAAATTATACAAAAATACATATTATAATATATTATATATAGTAATATATAGCTGTAGGCAAAGCAATTGAGATGTAGATGGAGATAGAGATAGAGATAGAGATAGAGATAGAGAGAGAGAGAGAGAGAGAGAGAGAGACTCTTTTCTGGTCAGACTAGACATTTTTACATCTTTGTGTTTTTAATTTTCTCCCTAGTCTTTCTGTAATTTGGCTAGAAGCTGTCAGTAGTAACTATGCTGTATTCTAAATGCTATGCTGTCTTGAAACTCTTCTGCTAAATAAATGAGAACATTACTGTTGAATTCAGCCTCATTTAAAATTTCAAGACAGGCAAAATATAGGCAGTGTCTTTGGAAGAATATTATATGTAGCTTATCTTTGCTATTCTGTGGGTTCTTCTGCATACATTAAATCCCCAGTACTGAGTAAAGATTTTTCCCACCCTTATTCCACCCCCCTGCCCCATTTCACCACCTATCACTAGATATGAGAGAAAGAAAAATAGAGGGCATTACAGACAGACAGAAACACAGACACACAGACAGACACACAGACACACAGAGATGCCTAACACTAATTTCTTTCATTTCTTCTTTGAGCATGACCACAAATAAACCATAACCAAACTCCCTGAACAACTAACAACCCCAAACCTGCCTATTGGGGTTTTAGCATTTATATAGCCTCTGAAATGTTCTCAGAGTTCCAAATGTCGCATAGTTTTAGAAATTATCTGTGGCTGGCAAAATCATATCTCTGCTAATGTAGGAGGCAAAGCTGTTGCAGTCAGTCTGAAGCAGCACCATATCCCCGTACCTGGGATTAAATTGAAAACACTTTCTTATAATATTTCTGTGCTTAAAAACAACCAAAATTCCAGAGTTGTCACTACATTTCCCCCCTTCTGTTTCAAGCCATTAATTGTGTTGGGTGTAGTGGGAAATTATAAACAAAGATATTCTCAAGGAATGAAAGGCTTTTGGGGTCAGTGGCCAAGGTTTTCAGGAGACCTCTTCTACTCTTTCTACTGGGGTGGCATTGCCTTTGATGTAGCTGCTGAGCAACCATATCACCTGTGTTTTACACAGGTCATCGTTCTAATTTCTTATGTGAAATCTTCATCTATGAATCCTGGATGCACAATGAATCCTTCGGCAGTCAGTCTACTCCTTCTCAAGATGATGCCTACTGTCCCTGAGAGCAAAGGACCATCAACTCCAGTAGCTATTTTATAACATTGAATTTGGGGGCTAGAATAAGATGTTTACCCGTCTAAGGCCCAAAGTGAGCCAAGTCTAGAGCCAAGCTGCCTGCAGTAGCATGCATTAAATCCCCAGTACTGAGTAAAGAGTTTTCAGTCTGCATATCACTCCTTGTTTGAAAGCAGCGTATACTTTTTGTTGTAGGGCTTCAAGCCAGGCCCCCAAGACTGTTTCCCGAATGTAAGAAATTACCTTGAATATCTCTTTTGGACCTACAGTCACTGGTTCTGTGGACACCGATGCCATACCACCTGCTTACACCTGGAAGCCTAGGCCTTTCTGGTTTGTATTTAGAAAACCCATTACCTGGGCTGGAGAAATGGCTCAGTGGTTAAGAGCACTTGACTGCTCTTCCAGGGTTCCTATATTCAACTCCCAGCAACCACATGGTGGTTCTCAACCACTTCTAATGGAGTCAGATGCCCTCTTCTGGCATCTGATGTCTGAAGAGAAAACAGTGTGCTCACATACATAAAATAAAGAAATAATTCTTAGCAAACAAACAAACAAACAAACAACCCCATTACCCTTAGAGATGTTAGAGATGCTTTGTTCACAGTTTTGTTGCATTAAAGGACCCTGCATTTTAAGATCTGAGATCTTTAATGGCTTGGTCTCTGTCTCTTTGGAAATGACTGTGTTTTCTGCAATTGAAGCATTGGACATTTTGATATTAGCTTGGTACATGTGAGAACCAATCTTGGTTGTATCCCTTATCCACTAGTCCATAGGCGCTGCTTTAACCTTTAATGGTCTAATGACTGTTTTGCCCTTGGTATTCAAATTTTCATACACCATGGTCTCTATCAACATCTGTCTTTCATCAGGGTATGACACAGTTTTAGTCATAGATGAGACTAATATTTAAAAAAAAAATCAGTGACAGATTCTCCAGAGCCTTGTATAATCTTTGTAAATGAGGATTGCCCCCATCTCCTCAAATTTGTTTCAAGCTCTTAAAAGCCGCTAAGCAACATCGATCTATAGTAGTGTCATTAAATTGGATCTTTTCTTGTATATCAGAGAACCACCCTTTACCTAGCAACCTGGTCTTTTACTATATTCATCCTCTTTGCTCTCTTTCACTGTTCAATATTTGTAGCTTCCTCCCTCCATTATGATAACCATTGCAATTACAGACGGTTTCTATCACCAATCCCTTTTCATCTTGGGGAATAATTCTATTTAGAGTAGCCCTACTATTTAGAATTTGTTTCACATAAGGTGAGTGAATCTCATATGAAGTAACAACCTTTTAAAAACTCCTTAGAACAATCATTTCTGTAGTATGCCATCTTAATTCATCACAATCTTGTTCCACACCATTAGCAGGCATACGCTGTGTGACTGCTGGGAAAGCTGATGGTGATCTTGGAACCTTGGGCTGCCTATTCTTTAACTCTGTCAGCACTGGCTGCTCCCCTTCCCTCCTCTCCCCTCCCCTCCCTTCCCCTTTGCCCCCAGTGCTAGTAGTTGAATCCAGGACTTTGTGAATGCTTGGCAGTGGTCTGTCACTGAGACGTATTCCGGCTCATGCTTTTGCTGTTCTGTAGTGTGTTCTTGGACAGAAACCAAAGTGATTATTTGAAGAGACAGTTCAGCCATGTCATTCTCATGCTCCAAACCTCTTAGGCTTCCAGTTGTGTAGCATGGCTTGCTACTTTGCTCCATAGCCTTGTTTCCTATCCTCCTTCTCTTTGTGTCTTCCCAGGCCCTACCCTGACTGACTTTCTGTGACTTAATTTTGCCTCAGCTCTTTCTCTGTCTTGTTCCTTCCTGACAATGTGCGCCCCTCTATATCCCTGCTCTTGCTCACTGCATGCCTTCCTTCCTGCTTTCTCTTTACTCACACTCAAACCAGTCCTACTACCATGCTGTCTCCATACCCTCAATTGTGTGCTTGGTTGTTCCACTTGCAGTTAAGCCCCACAAAGGCAGCTATCTTATTTCTATTGCTTATCACTGCCTCTCTTTACCCAGTAAGAGTCAGTGGGTGAGCAAACTAAAACGCAGGTGCTCTCCTTTCTCCTAGAGATGCAAGGATGGATCTTGCTTCTTTTGGACAGACAACATAAAGCAAGATTTTCATAAATTTTAGTTTAATCAAATGAGAAGAAGCCAGCTTTGCATGAGTGTTATGCTTTGTTTTGAATGTTAGATAAATGTTGGCTTTACGTTTGTAAATGATTCTAACTTAGAGTTCTAATGAAATAGAAGAAACGTTGAGAAAGATTGTTGACATGTTCAGTCTTTAAAGTACCAGTCTTCACAGTACTTTAAATTTTAACTTGTTAGGTCAGAAATTCAAACACACAACACAGGAAAGAAGTATCCTCTCTTTCTCTTTTTAAGTGAGTGGTTGCTATATTTTAACCAATCTGCTTTAACATGTATGGTCAGTTCATGTTTCTTAAAGCTTTGTTTTTATATTTTATGTTTATGAGTGCTTTTTCTGCATGTACACCTGCACACTAGAAGACGGCATCGGATCTCATTATAGATGGCTGTGATCCACCATGTGGCTGCTGGGAATTGAACTCAGGACCTCTGGAAGGGCAGAGCAGCCAGTACTGGCTCTTAACCATGGAGCCATGTCTCCAGCCCCTCATTTCATTTTTAGGACATCCTAGGGTGGATATTTACTAATCCTTTTAGAGATAAGAAAGTTGGGCTTTGGAGAATTTCCATGCTCACCACAGGTCAAGTAAGTACAGAACTGGCATTCAACCACTGGCCTAGCCCCCGAAACTTATGCTCTTTATTCATCCTTAAATTGCCTCCTGTGGGGAACACTATGGGGAGAAATTCCTAGGTACACTTGAATTATTTTTATGGGCTATCAAAATTCTCATTTAAAAATGAAATTGGATCTCTGCATCTAAAAATAGCACAGCAGGGAATCTGTAACCCAAGAGATGGAATTATCTGGTGAGCCATGAATTGGAGAGTTGATTCCTTTTTGAAAAATATTGTATACCAAGTGCATTATTGGTGCAGCTAACCCCAGCCGGACACGGACACAGAGCTGCACAGTGTGGGTAAGATGTCAAAGGAAAGGCTCTTGCTCCACATGGTCTCTGACGATGGCAGGCTACCTCACAGACTGGACTTTACTCTATGCCAGTTAGACTTCTCCACATAGTAAGCTCTGTGTCAGCACACTCTTCCTATTTAACTCATGAAAGTATGTGATATGGTGACAATCATCAGCTGGTGTCAGGTGCAGCTGTAATGGAAGGCCTATCTGCTTAGGCGCTCCAGCCCTATCGGACATTTCTCCTCTGATCCACACGGGAAACACAGGAGATGTGAAGCTACTGGGAATGAAGTCAATCCACTTACTCTGCTTGTTCTCCAGTGAATGAAAGTGAGCTCAAAGAGAGGTGAGACAGGGCCAGTGAAATGGCTCAGTGGGTAAAGGTTCCCGCTGCCTGATGACCAGAGTTTTATCCCTGAGAGACAGTGAGTGAGAGGAGAGAACAGGCTCTTGAAAGCTGTTCCCTCTCCTCCATATGTGTTTTCCCCATATATACATAAAATAAATAACTAAACTTATAAGAAAAACTAAAAAGAGGTCTGAAGCAGTGGCTCAGGGATTAAGAGCACTGACTGCTCGGAATTCCAGGAGATCCAGGTTCAATTCCCAGCACTCACAGGACATCTCACAACTGCCTGGAACTCCGAGATCTGACACTCTCACACAGACATACATGCAGGCAAAACGCCAATGTACGTAAAATAATAAATCATTATAAAAATTAAAAAGAAAAAGTGTCTTTGAAATCAGGTGGAATGCATGCCACAAGCAGCAGATGTCAATGGTAGCCTGCTTTTCTTAAAAGAAGTTTCTGCTCACTCTGGTTCCAAAATATTACATTAAAATATGTTTTAAAAAAGATTTATTTATTTTACATATGTGAGTACACTGTCACTGTCTTCAGACACACCAAAAGATGGCATCAGATTCCATTACAGATGGTTGTGAGCCACCATGTGGTTACCAAGAATTGAACTCAGGACCTCTAGAAGAACAGCCAGTGCTCTTAACCTCTGAGTCACCTCGCCAGTCCCCCAAAATAAAATTAAAAATTTTTTTGTTTGTTTCCTGAGACAGAGTTTTTCAGTGTGGCTCTGGCTGATCTGTAATTTGCTCTGTAGACCATGGCCCCGAACTCATAGTCACCCTCCTGCTTCTGTGCTACCATCACTTGGCTAAAAGTTATCTTAATTGAAAATTAAGCTTGTGTAATTTGATAGATTATACTAAGCTGAAGAAACAGTTCTAAATCAATCAATCAATCAGTCAATCAATCAATCATCAATCAATCAATCAATCTCTCCCCACTGACATTTTTATCAGAACTATTTTGAGGTTCTCTGAGGCTAGAAAATCAAGCTGACTAACCAAGCAATCAGCCACCAAATACTTGCCAATACAAATGGTTTTGGATGGTTGTAATCACACTTGGATACACTGTAGCATTTCTTGGCAAAGCCAAATGCACCTTGAGAATACTTACAACATCCTCTTGGTTACATTTTTATTTTTAAGATTCTACTTAGCTTTGTTAAAAGGTATAATTGCCACATTAAAATTGCATATATTAAGCTTGAAGTGATGGAACATGCTTGTAATCCTAGCACTTGGGAAGGTGAAGGCAAGAGGATCAAGAGTTCACGGCCATTCTTGGCTGCATAGTGAATTAAAGGCCTGTCTAGTCTTCATGAGATCCTGACTTAGAAAAAAAAGCAAATATCTGTTTGATATATGTACACATATCTATTTTCCCCCACATTATTGCTTTTTTATGTGTGTGGTGTGAACTTTTTTAATTAATTAATTAATTAATTAATTAACTTTATATCCTGATCACAGCCCCTCTCTTTCCTCTCCTCCCAGTCCCACCTTCACAAGCCCCTTCCATTACTCACTCCACTTCTTCTCAGAGAAGGGGAAGTCCCCCATGGGTACCAACCCACCCTGACACATCAAATCACAGCAGGACTAAGCATATCCTCTCCCACTGAGGACCCATAAGGCAGAGAGAGCCTCCCAGCTCCAATCGTTAGGTAGGGGGTATACATGAAGACCAAGCTGCATATCTGCCACAAATGTGTAGGGGACCTAGGTCCAGCCACTGCATGGTCTTTGGTTGGAGGTTCAGTCTCCATGAGCCCCTATAAGCTCAGATTAGTTGACTCAGTAGGTCTTCTTGGGGTATCCTTGACCTCTCTGCCTCCCTTATTCCTATCATCTACTCTTTCACAAAACTCCCCAAGCTCCTCCTAATGTTGGTGAAGATCTTTTCTCATTCTGTAGGCTGCCATTTTGCCCTATTGATGGTGTCCTTTGCCTTACAGAAGGTTTTCAGTTTCATTAAGTTTCATTTATTAATTGTTGATCTTATAGCCTGAGCTGTTGGTGTTCTGTTCAGGAAGTTGTCTCCTGTGGTAATGTGTTCAAGGCAGTTCCCCACTTTCTATCCTATCAGATTTAGTGTGCCTGGTTTTATGTTGAGGTCCTTGATCCACTTGGACTTGAGTTTTGTGCAGGTGAACAAAAAAGACTATTTGCATTCTTTTATATGCAGACATCTGGTTAAACCAGCACCATTTGTTGAAGATGCTTTCTTTTTTTCCCATTATATGGTTTTGCTTCTTTGTCAAAAATCGAGTGTCTGTAGGTGTGTGGATTTATTTCTGGGTCTTCGATTCCATTGATCACCCTTTCTGTTTTTATACCAATACCATGCAGTTTTTACTACTATTACTCAGTAGTACAGCTTGAAGTCAGAGATGGTGATTCTTCCACAAGTTCTTTTGTTGTTCAGAATTGTTTTATCTATCCTGGGTCTTTAATTTCTCCATATGAAGTTGAGAATTGCTCTTTCAAGGTCTGTAAAGAATTGTGTTGGAATTTTGATGGGAATTGCATTGAGTCTATACATAGCTTTTGGCAAGATGGCCATTTTTACTATGTTAATATTTTACTATGTTACAATTACAATATGTTACTATGTTACAATTTTACTATGTTAATCCTGCCAATCCATGAGCATGGGGGATCTTTCCATCTTCTGATATCTTCCTCAATTCATTTCTTCAAAGACTTGAAGTTCTTGTAATACAGGTCTTTCTCTTGCTTACTTAGAGTTACACCAAGATATTTTATATTATTTGTGGCTATTGTAAAAGGTGTTGTTTTTCTAATTTCTTTCTCAGCCTGTCTATGGTTTATGTAAAGGAGGGCTACTGATTTTTTTTAAAAGTCAATTTTGTATCCAGCCACTTTGCTGAAGATGTTTATCAGCAATAGAAGTTATCTGGTAGAGTTTTTGGGGTCCAAAGAGAGAAGATGAAGCAGATAATATTTGAAATCTTTAATACCCCAGCCATGTATGTAGCCATCAGGCAGCGCTGTTCTTGTAAGTATTTGGGCACACAACTGGGATTGTCATGGACTCTAGTGACAGGGTCATACATACAATGCCCATCTATAAGGGCTACTCATCCTTCTCCACACCATCTTGTGTCTGGACCTGGCTGGCCAGGACATGATAGACTTACCTCATGGTAGATCTTGACTGAGTGGGACTACAGTTCTACCACCACTGCTGAGAGGGAAATTGTTCATGACATTAGGGAGAAGCTGTGCTATGTTGCCTTGGATTTTGAGCAAAAAAATATCCACTGCTTCATTCTTCTCCTTGTAGAAGAGCTATGAGCTGCCTGATGAGCAGATGATCACCACCGTCAATGAGCGATTCTGGTGTCCAGAGGCTCTCTTCCAGTCCTCCCTTCTGGACATGGAGTCCTGTGGCATCCATGAGACCTCCAACACCATCAAGAAGTGCGATGTGGATATCTGCAAGGACTTGTATGCCAACAAAGTGCTGTCTGGTGGTACTGTCATCCAGGTGGTATCACTGTATCTAGGCATTGCTGGTATGCTGCCGAGGGAGATCACAGCCCTAGCACCCAGCACAGTGAAGATTAAAGACCATTGCTCCCCCCTGAGTGCAAGGTCCTCAGTCTGGCTTGGTGGCTCCATGCTGGCCTCACTGTCCACTTTCCAGCAGACTGTGGATCAGCAAACAGGAGTATGATGAGCCAGGCCCTTCCATTACCCACCCTCAATGCTTCTTAGAAGGACTGAGCAGGTGTCAAGCATCTGCTGTATGAGCTGATTCTGAAGTATTGATTTGCCCTGGCAAATGTACACACCTCATCTAGTCTCATGAAACTGGAACAATCCTTCAAAAAAGAAAAGAAATATAAACTTGAAGCTTGTATCTGATATCAGCACTGGGTCAGCACTTGTTGCTGATTTTTGACCTTGTATTCAAGTTAACTGTTCCCTTGGTATATGTTTAATACCCTGTGCATATCTTGATTTAGTCCACAGTTCATGTGGCTCAGTCATTGGTGGCTGGAGAAAGCATGCTATGGAAGAGAAATCCCTAGCCTGATGGATCTGTGTGAGCACCAAATAGTGACTATCTGTGCAGGGTATTAACCGACAGTAGACATACAGGATTTCCTGAAGCTGGCAAGGGCTCCTGAACCAGTTACCACTTCTGTCTTGCAGGTCTAACAGAGTGGGAAAGTCTGAGCCTTAGGGCCCAGTTTCCATTCTGTTCCCCCCCCCCCTTCTGACTTGCCTTGAGTTGGGCATGTTTTCATTGACACCTGTAAATGTATTCATCCTTTAAAAATTATGTAAGGTTTTCTGCACTCAATTCTTTGAAAAGTGACAAATTTTGGTTTTCTGCTGTTCAGTGAGAATATTGGGCCCCAGCAACACATCATTGTGTAAAGAAAAATAAAAATCCTGAAGTAACAAAACAAAAAACCAAAACAACATCAACAACAAAAAAGAATTTTGGGGTTATTTATGTATACTAGCATATCACCTGTGAATAGAAATACTTTGACTTCTTCCTTTCCAATTTATAGCCCTTTGATCTCCTTCAGTTGTCTTATTGTTCTGGCTAGAACTTCAAGAACTATATTGAATAGATAAGAAGAGATTGGGCAGCCCTGACTTGTGCCTGATTTTAGCGGGATTGCTTTAAGTTTCTCTACATTTAATTTGATGTTGACTTTTGGCTGCTGTATATTGCGTTTATTATGTTTAGATATGCACCTTGTATCCCTGATCTCTCCAAGACTTTTATCATGAAGGGGTGTTGGATTTTGTCAAAGGCTTTTTCAGCATCTAATGAGATGATCATGTGACATTTTTCTTTCAGTTTGTTTATATGATGGATTATGTTGATGGATTTTCGTATATTGAACCATCTCTGCATCGCTGGGATGAAGCCTACTTGATCATGGTGGATGATGTTTTTGATGTATTTTTTGATTCGGTTTGTGAGTATTTTATTATTTTTGCATCAATGTTCATAAGGGAAACAGATCTGAAATTCTCTTTCTTTGTTGAGTCTTTGTGTGGTTTAGGTATCAGGATGTCTATGGCCTTAAAGAATGAGTTTGGCAATATTCCTTCTGTTTCTATTTTGTGGAATAGTTTGAAATAGTTTAAAATCTATTCTCTCAACAATCTTCAAGTGCAAAATTCATTGCCATTGATTCTAGGGAGCATGTCATATAATACAGCATCCTGTCTAACTGAGATTTCTACCCTTTAAGCAATGGCTTCCCATCCTCTTTGGACCCTGGGAACTACCTTCTACTCTTTGCTGTCATGAGCTCTACTTTTAGATTCCACATGTGACTTGATTGTGTGGCATTTCCTTCCTGTTCCTGTCTTCTTTCAATTAGCATAGTGTCTATTGGTTCATTCACATTTGAGTGAATGTCAAGACTTCCACACAAAGGCTGAGCAGTATCCTGCGTGTATTTGTGCACAGGAGCACATTGTTCTTTGTCCACTCATCCATCATCGGATACTTATGTGGATTCCATATCTTGACTATTATGAACACCTGCTGCAGTAAATAGAAGTGGTTACTGTTGCAGCGAATATGGGGTGCAGATATCTCTGCTATATTGATTTTGGTTTGTTTGTATAGACAACCAGTAGTGGAATTGCTGGATTATAGGCTTTCTCTGTCTCTCTGTCTCTGTTTATCTCTGTATCTCCATCTCTCTGTCTCTGTCTCTGTCTGTCTCTGTTGTCTCTGTCTGTCTCTGTCTCTCTCTCTCTGTCTCAGTCTCTCTCTCCCTCCCTCCCTCTTTTGGCCTAGAACTCATTATATAGACCGGGCTAGCCTCAGACTCATAGAGCTCCACCTACCTTTGCTTCCTAGGTGCTTAGATTCACTACAGCCAGTCCGGTAGTTCTATTTTCAGATTTCAGAGGAACAGGCAAGCTGATTTCCATAGCCGCTGCAACAATTTGGATTCTCACAGACTGCTCAAGGGTTCCTGCTCCTCCACATCCTTGCCAGTAATTTTTATTGTTGGTCTTTTGATACTGGGCATTCTGTCGGGTATGAGATCTCACCTCACTGCTGTCTTGATTTGGATTTCCCTATGACCTGTGAGCATTATTCAAATACTTGTGATATTTGCATTCATTCTTTGAAGATTTGCCTCTTCTCGTCCTGCTTTGGGCTGTTTATTTTCCTCCTATCGAATTTCTTATATATGTTGAGTCTTAACTGGTCAGATACAATTCATAAATACTTTTCTCTTCCATAATTTGTCTCCTCATTTTTTTTGATTGTTTCCTTTGCTGTGTATTCCTCTGTATGTGAATAATTTTCTTAACACCATTGGTTGAGGAGTCTGTTATGTGTTCTTGGTACCTTCTTCTAACATCAGTTGTCTATAAATGTGTAAATTTACTTCTGCTACCACCCCACCCCCCACTCCATTCTCTGGCCAAGATGGAACTCGCAGCTCTCCATATGCTGAGGGAATGTTTTGAAACAGAGCTTTATTCTAATCTTAAATCTTTTATTCTTTTTAAAAACATTGTTTTTATTTTATGCCTGTGGGTGTTTTGCTTGGTAAACGTCTGTGCACCACATGCATGCCTAGTACCTGCAGAGGTCAGGAGAGGACATCAGGGCCTGGAGTTACAGACAGTTGCACACTACCATGAAGGTGCTGGGAACCTGGCTTCTCTGGAAGAACAGCCAGTGCCCTAACCACTAGCCATCTTTCCAGCCCCTGTATTCTCCTATCTTCTCTATTCTTAGGCCAAATATAAACTGTAAGAATTAATACATGAGGTCAGTAGGTCAGGGACACAAAATCTATGTATAGAATTCAGTGTGTAGAATCAATATTAGGAAGAATTGTAAGTAGGGAAATTGAGGTTCTAAGCAGCTACTCCCTCACCCGAGGTCTTCTAGCCACTGGCTTTGAACCCAATGTGTGATGTTTTGAACCTGCATTTTTTTTTCTACCAGCTAAGCATCGCCGACTTTAATGTTTTCAAGTCTTGGGAGACAGTTTGTATTTGAAATTCACTAGCCTTGCCCGCAGTATTTGGGCGAGCTTCCCCCCACACCCCTTAAATAAATAAGCAGCTGACACTCCTCATTCCTGGTTAAGACAAACAGTTACCCTGGAGGGAAGCTATGCAAATCTATGCCTATAATTGGGACTAGAGTGCTACGCCTTGTCCCCTGTCACATGGGCTCCTGTTCCATTTGTTTTTCCAACTCCTGTCTCCAGGACCTCTCACGCAAATTCTGTAAACAAGGTCCCACTTGGCAATACACCCTCATTCCTTGGGTTTCCTGGTTACTTCACCAAGTCCTCATCAGTGGTGATTACACCAGTGAGGGAGAGATGGATTTACCTGGAAATTAATGAGGCTCAGGGTCCCTGGTGCGTAGCCCCTTTGCAGGGCATTGTTTCTATACTAGCTCTTTTAGTAAAGGCAGCAAAGTAAAATTAAAATATTTTAATTGCAGTTGGTTAGGGTCACTTTCCTTCTCTTCCCCTTCTCCCTATCATACATGGCTCCTAAGGATTTGGGGGGTAAGGGAAAGGGAATGGCCACAGGTATCTGTAGGACTCAAGGTAGGAACCTTTGATGAAATGCCCTACAGTGGGGAGAGGGAACTCAATGAGTCTACCTCCAGTAGATAGACAGGGCCTCAAGAGGAGGGATGGGGTTACCAACCCACAGTCAAAATTTCTAACCCAGAAGTGTTTCTGTCCAAAAGAACTATAGTGAAAAAAATGGAGGAGAGACTAAGAGACAGTCCCAACTGGGACCCGTCTCATGGGGAAACACCAAGACCTGACATTATTACTGATGCTATGGTGTGCTTACAGACAGGAGTCTAGCGTGGCTGTTCTCTGAGAGGCCCAACCAGCAGCTGAGTGAGACAGATGCAGATACTTACACCCAACCATTTGATTGAAGTTGGGGACCTCTGTGGTTGAATTAGGGGAAGGATTGAAGGAGCTGAAGAAGAAAGTAACCCCTGCAGTCTCAACTAACCCCTGGGAGTTCTCATACAATGAGCTACCAACCAGACAGCATAAATGAGATGGTCTGAGACCCCTGGCACATATACAACAGAGGACTCCTAGTCTGGTCTCAGTAAGAGAAGACTTGCCTAATCCTTGACAGACTTGAGGCCCCAGGGAGGGGGAGGCCTGGTAGTAGGGGAGCATCATCTTGGAGACAAGGGGAGGAAGAATAGGATGAGGAACTGTGGGAGGATGGACTGGGAGCTGGGGCAATGACTGGTTGTAAACAAACAAACAAATAAATAAATACAAAGTTTATCTGGGACCTGGGATGGGGTCTGGAGAAAAGGGGTAGAGGCAGAGAAAGAAAGGGGACAGAGAAGAACAGAAAGAGAGAGGAAAGAGAAGAAACACATGGAGAGAAAGAAAGCAGATGGAGGGGGAGGGAGGGAGAGAGAGGGAGAGGGAATGAGACAGAGAGACAGAGAGCATGAGCCAGAACAGTCCTTATGTGCTTGGGTCCTGGCTTGTACCTGGCTGTTGCTAAGTAACCGTCGGGTGGAGCCTAGAGGAAATGCTAATACCTGGCTGTCCTGGAACTCACTTTATAGACCAGGTTGGCCTTAGAATCAGAGATCTGACATCCTCTGCCTCCCTAGAGCTGAATTAAAGGTGTGAGCCACCAGGCTCTACGAGACACAACTTTTTAACTTGGAAAAGCATAAACTAGTATGTACAGTTGCTGATTTTCAATTTGAGTGTTTGCATATAACATGTCTAGAAGGAACTGAATGCTGAGGGAGGACTTAGGCTCTAATTATCTGTATCATCATTACATAAGACAAGCAACTGCTGAGCTTTATGCATTTGAACTAAATCTATTCTATGTGAGTTCCCTGACTTTAAGGAGGGCTCTTAGCGCCTCCTTCCCTTCACATAGGGCCAGCAACATCCCTGGAGCTCCTGTGAGTGCTTGTGGAGGAGGCAGGAGGTATATAATGTGTAGCTATTTATTAGTTGTTTTTAAAAGACAGATGTTTGGAGTAAAAGTGGAGCACTCCATTTAAACCTCGTCCTCATCTGTATTACAGTGGAGGGCTGTCGTGGATGCACCTGTTGCTCAGGCTTTCTCTTTCTGCTCCCTGAGTTCCAGGCTGCCCCAGGCCTCCTCTTGCCCTGGTTCTGTGCCTCAGGATAGTCTCCTTGCAGAATACTAAGACACTTTGGCTAAATGCCTCATTTAACACTCTCTGGCTACTCATCACAGTCCTGTAACTGCATACAGTCGGCATCAGATCAATGCTGCTTCAAATGTACATTTAAAAGATCCTGCCTCCCTCCTGCAGGATCTCCCCTTTCCTTCAACCAGCCTCACCTTCCTCTCTCCTTCCTTTCCTTCCTTCTTTCTTTCTGCTTCTCCTCTCTCCTCCCCTGTGCTGGGTTTCTAACCCGGAGCCTTTCACATGCTAAGCAAATGCTCTAACTCTGACCTGCACACTCTGTATCCACTCTTCTTTTGAATTTTCTCTAAAGTCCTCCTTTTTTTGGGCAAATGTTAGAGAGGGCAAATATTGTACATTCCTGTATACGGAGCCTTATTGGTTTGCAACAAAACCAAGTGAACTTAGTGGAAATCAGGCTAGTTAAGTGGAACAGAGATGGCTCCTGTCCTATTCTGCATCCTTTGGCTACTAATGAGGAAACAGGAATCACGTAGTAAGCTATCATTTTAAATCTGGATTCAGGGCTAGAGTCAGCATGAGATATTGTGAAGTAAAATGTGGGTAAATTCTAATGTGGTGCCTGACATTCTGTAGGTCACTCCAATACGAGTTCCCTTCCTTCTTCGTGTTATGGTGGTCAGCTGTATTTGTAGCTGTGATAGTGCCCAGCTTTGCTTTAAAAACAAAGACAAAACAAACAAACAAACAACCACTAAGAATTTAATGAACTGCATTCCTCCAGTGCCATGGGCTATGTCGACACAGTGCTAAACATTGTGACAATTTTTGACTGAATTGAATTAACTGCCTGTCTGTTTTGAAGTATTGACAAGGCAGCTCAGAGTGAGAACCATAGGCAAGCCAGCTCTTCCGTATGACAAGAAATGGAGAAAAAAACAAAAAACAAGAAGAGGAAGAGGAGAGAAGCCGTGGCTAATGGACACAGGGCTGTCCTGTGATGCAGATGTAGAAACGAGTCACGAGAGACTCCGGGACCTACAAAGGCCAGGAGGCTCCAGGCAAGCAAAGCTAATCTAGCGAATGTTCTGCCTCAGCCCTTTCCCAAAGCTTCCTGGATGAAGGAAGTAGACAGCAGCGTGTTTCAGTACTGCCTGGAAAACTGTCTGGGGAGTGTGGTTTAATATTTTTAGCCTTCAGCCATTGTGGTCCTCAATTTCTCTCTCTCTCTCTCTCTCTCTCTCTCTCTCTCTCTCT
>NW_021604604.1:4808470-4842644 GCF_004785775.1 Grammomys surdaster
CTCTCTCTCTCTCTCTCTCTCTCTCTCCCTCCCTCCCCTCCCCTCCCTCTCCCCCTCCCCTTCCTCCCTCCCTCCTTCCCTCCCTCCCTCCCTCTCTCCCTACCTCCCTCTCTCCCTTTCTCCCTCACTACTCCTTCCCTTCCTTTATCCTTCCCTTCCCCCCTCTTTCTCCCTCCCTCTCTCCCTCCTTCCTCCTGACCTCTGAGGATGGGCAAAGACTGACCAGGTCTTGGAGCTCTGGGAACACTGTGAGGATGACTGGGCTGAAGATTGCATCAATTAACTGGGAAATATTTGTATATCAGTTCAGGTTTCAATGTGTTTTGTTTAAAAAGCCCCTTTAAGGTTTATTTGTTTTATTATTTTGTGTGTATGAAGGTTTTGCTTGCTTGCACACACGTGAACCATGTGTGTGTGTGGTACCTGTGGAGGACAGATGGAGGGGTCTGATCTCCTAGCACTGGACTTACAGATGGTTGTGAGCCACAGTGTGAGTGCTGGGAATCACACCTGGGTCCTCTGAAAAGTGACAAGTGTTCTTAACTGCTGAGCCAACTCTCCACCCCTTTTCAGCACATTTTCTTAATGATTAAAAACTAATTTTACATTATTGGCACATAACATGTACAAATTGTTGCATAGGTAATTATGTACAATATACAATTATGTACACAAACACATATAATGTGCCTAGATATGCATTATAGGTAATCTTATCTAAGATATACAGAGATTATTACTCCATATATATTTTATATGTATGATATAGTGCAAATTATATCATATATGGTAATATAGGTACAACATAGAGTATCCATACAGATTATAATATATACAGAGAGAATAAGAGAAAACCGTAATTTTAAACTCTGAAATGTGTTTGCTAGCATGGCAAGCCTTACATTAAGAAGGATGGCAGTTATTTCTGTTATTACTTAAGCATACAAATGCCTCTGTGATTCGCTGACTTAAAATGCTTTTGGAATATATACCACGGGGTAGCACAGCTAGGTCATATGGTAGATCATTTGGTTTTTTTGTTTTTGTTTTTGAGGAACCTGATCCTAATTTCCATGGTGACTACCCAAGTGTACACTCACTCAGCTGTATGTAAGGAGAATCTGACTTCCTCCCCAGCATTTGTTGTTGTTTGCTAGAGAAGAGGGTTTTGACCGCTTATGTTCATCAGCTCTGGCTGTTTTCTTTCCAGACTTCCCTTCCCTATGTGGCATTGATTGGTATGATCAAACCACTTCATGTAGATGTCAGCTGGAGACTTGAGTCTATTGCCTCTTCCTGGCCTTTATTACTGACACGGTTCCTGTCTAGAAGAACCTGGCTGTAGATATAGAACAGCCGTGTGGGTATATGTGCACACATGCGTGTGTGAATGTACTATGTATGTGGGTACAACTCAGCTAAAAGTTAACCCCTGATGGCTAGACTAGCTATGAATGTCAAACTAAGAATTTTCAAGGCTTACGATAACTAACACATAGCTTGTATGTTTATAAATATTACAATGATGGGAAATACTTCAGCCACATGTCAAGAATAGAATGTGACATCTTAACGCTGTTCTTCCTCTCTGCGTGTCTCGGGAGTCCAATTATTGAAACTTAAGAATGCAGCATTTTTAGTGCATGATGACAGAACTCATGGGAATAATTAATACCACGAATTTTAATCTATTTACAGGTTTTACAAGACATATAGACCAAAAGAGAGAAGCAGCCTGACAGATACATTCACTTATGTGTCTTCACTTTGAAATTCCGTTCTTGAGAATGTTTGTTTCCATTTTAAAAAACATCTGCCGTGTCGTGAGGCCTCCTGCTAATCTTATCTTCTTGTCTTGGTATAATGAGAGAAATTTTGTCAACGCTATTAGACACGTAGACAGTTGGCAAAAGAACCTGATTTATTAGGTTATTTTTCATATGAGCTACAGGAAGCCTGCCTCACATGCTCTGACTAGGATGCTGGCTTGTATCTGAAAGTATGCTGACTACTAAGGGTCAGCTGAGCACACAACTCTGCCTTTGTCTGCGGACTCTCCATTGTCTATTTGCTTGCTCTAAAAATTTTATTTCAGTATAATTCTCAAGATGTCATGGAGACCAAGAGTCAAAGCACCTGTCACATCATATTCATAGGATTGGAGTACAGAGAAAAAAAGAGTG
This sequence comes from Grammomys surdaster, assembly GCF_004785775.1. NCBI lineage: Eukaryota > Metazoa > Chordata > Mammalia > Rodentia > Muridae > Grammomys > Grammomys surdaster. The sequence continues at coordinate 4,810,654 of NW_021604604.1, forward strand.
ATCTCTGGTCTGTGTTCTTACAAATCAAAGGAGAAAAAGAGGAAGAAAAAGAGAGAAAACAAAACAACAGAACAACTGCTTAGAGAGATTGCAGCTTTAAGAAGTCCAGGCTGGAGATGTGTGTGGTAGAATCCACCTGTAATCCTACAGAAAGATGAAGCAGTGGGCTTGTGAGTGTAAGGCCAACCTGGATGATATAGTGAGACCATGTCCCATAAAAACAAAACAAAATAGCCTGGGTTGGGCAGGGCATCTAGCAGGGTGAGGGGGTGCAGACCAAGCTGTAACACCTTTCCCTTCCTTTGCTCTGTATGGGGAGGCCTTTGTTCTCATGTAATCACCTCATGGTCTGTAAACAGCTGATGGACTTCCAGAGCATGCCTATGGTTCAGTGAAAAGTCAAGCCTTGTAATGGGAGGAAAATGGAATTTCCCAGAAGCCATCCCCAGCAGATGTCTGCATGTGCACTTTGACAAATACTGGGTCACTTGGCTACAGAGACATACATTTACTATTGTTTATTTAAGGTCCATCTTCTCTTTTTCCTGACCACTAGAAGGTTTACATTCTTTAGACAGGCAATGGATTCATTAAAAATTGTGTCTCATGAGTTGGGGAGTTGCCTGCTGTTCTTGCAGAAGACCAGAGTTCCGTTGCCAGTACAAGCCAGGTGGTTCACAACCACCTATAACTCCAGCTCCTGGGGATCCAATGCCCTCTCTGGCCTCTATAGGTACCCACACTCACAAGCACACACACACATAGATGAACATAGAATTAATATGTTCACATTTTCCAGATTTAGCAAACACTTGGATATCCCTTTACACGAATATCATCATTGCTGTTGATCTGAAAGGTCAGATTCAGTTGAAGTCCTACATTTTGTATGACATCTTCCCTTCAGACTTCCCTAAAGGTTTATGTGGCCCTGAAAGATGTAATGTAGGGCAAACGAGAAAAGCTGCTTAAAGTATGGACCGTTTTTTTCTGCCTGATGCATTTCTTTTGTTCTTTGTCCATTTATTACTGGCCCAGGGACAGGCTGCCTGTGGCTGAATGAATCATTTTACAAGAATAAGTTTACTCAGGAGCTAGCCCAATGTGCAAATCTTCTTCACTCGAGGATAGGACCTACAGGTACTTCCAGGTCAAAGAACACGCTAGGAAAGGTGAATTACTGAGTGGTCTGCACCCACGCCATCAAACTCCAGGGCTATTCCTACAACCTGCTTTTAGGAAACTGCAGTATCAGCTTCCACCAAGTCGAAGATCTGTAGTTTCCTTTGGTTAGAGTGACATCCCAGTTCCTGATAAATGTCCTACACAGTGGTTAGCATCAGCAGTAGGCCAGAGAGGTCATCTAGAGCCTACATGACCTTTGGAATTGGTGATGAAAGTAACTGACTACAAACCACCATTAGCGATTGTCAAGCCATGTTGTAAAGCTTCTCCATTTTGGCTAAACAATGAACCATCCTCCCCAACTCAAGTAAGTGTGTCCCCAGAACTGAAGTAACTTCTTTTTCTAGAATCTTGCCTTTCTTCCCTTATCTGCCCCAGTAGTGGCCACCACAGGAAATATTTATCTGAAGCTTGACACTATTTAACCCACCACTGGCCTTATTTCCTCAGATCCCCCTAGCAATGACCAGTTGCAGGTCAAAAAAGACTTTCTTGGTTGGTCCCAGGCAGACAGCAGGCTCTAGTTCCTAGACTAGAGACTTGTGGGTTTGTCTCCTGAATAAAAGCCTGCATTGTCATCTGCCTTCTCCTTGTAGCCCTTCAAGAGAAGCTAGAGGCTTCTTCAGGCTCTCTTCCCTTGGGTGTTATTTTGCACATATACCTCCTTGCTGTGGGATTGGAGCAGACTGGAGCCATCTTGAAGCTGGGAGGCATGCATCCTGTTTTAAGGACTGGGAGGAGGAGCGACAGGAGGAGGCTAAGTCTCTTAGTCAGCTCTGCATGTCTACTCCCAGATTCTTAGTTGTGTAAAACCAAGTTGACAAATGGAAACATGTATGATTAAGTCACTCGAATTTCCTTTTGGTCACATGTGTTGACAGGTGAAGCTCCCCTTTGCTGAACAATGAGGTAATTGGCTGGTTGTTCAACAAACTACTCTACTTTCTCTTACTTTTCTTTGTAATCCTTCCTTCCTCCCTTTTTCCTCTCACCCCCTTTCCTCAGACAGGGTTTCTCCAGAAAGCACTGACTCCTGAAACTCACACTGTACACCAAGCTAGCCTCAGAGATCTACCTGCCTCTGCCTCCTGAGTACTAGGATTAAAGGTATGTACCACCACCACTCAGCCCCTCCTTCTATTGTTTTTGGAGACAGAGTCTCATGTGGCTCAGGCTGGCCTTGAACTTGCCAGGCTTGAGGATGGCCTTGACTTTGTCGTCTTGCTTCAGCCTTGTTCTGTTTTCTTCTTGGTCCTGGGCTACATCAAACTGCAAGTGGTTGGGGCCTATGCCTGCGCTCAGGCTCATCAAGGGGAATGGAAGGAACATATGTAACTTCCAGGCTGGCTGCTTGCTGCACCTGCCCTTCCCACCTGCAATAAGAATAAGGGGCCCTGGGAAGTGGTGGGGATGCCAGAGGAGACAGCCTGGGCTCCTGATACTGGGAGTATACCCCCCATCTAATCACACTGCAGTATGAGCAAAAGGAGATAACTTTCCTGCCTCGGAAACCCATGATGGTCTCCATGGGGTCAGCTGTGTCAACATTATCTGTCCTAACAGAGGCGGTCCAGGACTCTAAGCAAGAATCTGAGATCCAACCCACAGACTCCCAGGTCTTCTGCTCACTCCTTAATCAATGGAATGTGCTGATTGGCTTAAATAAACTCTGGCAAATTCTTTGAGCTGGGGAAGAAGCCAGCTTTCCCTGAGGCAGATGGGTCCCAGAAGGAAGACATGGCACACTTAGTTTAGTGATTTGACCATCGGTTAATATACCAAATGTTTACAAAGGCAGAGGAGGTACAGAGAATCCATGAAAGAGGCCGTGCTCTGTGACCAGGGCCAGGGGGTCCTTCTCACTGGGTCTGAAGATGACTCAGTGAATCATTCACAGAACCTAGAGACAGATGTGTGGTAGGCAACGGTCTGAGGGAAGAGGTTTGTTCCTTTGGTCCTAGATCTTAAACTGAGAGATGCAATCAGCCTTTGAGGAATGAGTTTGAGAATAGCAGTCCTGGTATGGTCCTGCTCCCAGCCATTGCCTTTCTGTGTCCTGACCAAAGAACACAGTGCCTTGACTACTCAGGGACTAGCTAACTGCATCGATTTTTCAGCAGAATTGAACCCCAGTCAGGATCTTGACAATGTTCAGGCCCTGACGAAGTTGCCTAGATTGTCTCTAAGACACTGGAAGAAACTGACCTTGTGTCAAACTTCTTTTATTTTCTTTTTTAAAAAAAGAATTATTATTTTTTTAGATTTATTTAGTTATTTTATGTATATGAGTACATTGTCGCTTTCTTCAGACACACCAGAAGAAGGGCATTGGATGCCGTTTATAGATGGTTGTGAGCCACCATGTGGTTGCTGGGAATTGAACTCAGGACCTCTGGAAGAGCAGTCAGTGCTCTTAACCGCTGAGCCATCTCTCCAGCCCATGTCAACCTTCTTAAGCCTCATATAAACTCCATGTCCTGCAAGGCCTCAGTAGAACATTTTTCTGGTGCTGTCCTTTGTGCCTTCTTTCCACCAGTGATCCTGTGAACCGACTTCACATTTACAATTCCAATCAGCTCTATCAGGGGAAGCTTTAGGAAATGTGTGTGTGTGTGTGTGTAGAGAATGAGCATGTGTGTGCATATGCAGATATACATGCATAATGCATATGTGTGCATTTGCATATGGAAGCCTACAGTATCCATGTCAGGTGCTTCCTTAGGTTGATTTCTATTTTATCGACACAGGATCTCTCACTGAACCCGGAGCTCACCAGTGAGACAAGGTTGGGAAGACAGTGAGCTCTAGAGATCTTTCTGTCTCCACCATACCCAGAATTTGGGATTACTCTGTACTGCCATGCCCAGCTTTTATGTGGATCTGAACTCAGGCCCCCAGGCTTGTATGGCAAGCAATTTACCCACTGAGCCATCTCCTCAGCTCTAAGGGAATTAATTCCCTTGTCACCACTGTTGGGTGAATCCTGTTCAGCAGCAAGGGAACACCTGCCCTTGTCTTTCTTCTGTGGTGTGAGCTCCCTCAGGGGCTCCCTATTGTTCAGACCCAACTAGAAACTGACGGTCACAAGCGCTCAGGATGCAGCCCACAAAGGTCAAGAAAAATGGGAAAAATAGGAGAGTGTGCAAAGAGTCCATACCCACACCAAAGCTACCTTTTTCAAGGTGATGGAAGCAAACAAGAGGGGAGGGTGCATTGTATAGTTTCTACCTGACTACTCTTTGCTCAGAGTAAATACATGACTGTAGTTAGCAAATCTATTGACCATGTGAAAGGCACATGGATGGAATGATTTCACCAACACAATAATTTCCAAATTCTGTAGGATATTGAATTACTTATTTATTAAAGCCTTAGCGTTGCCGGGACAACGGGACTTAATTTAGTAGTAGTTGGAACACTCTCTTCCTCTAACTCCTGTTGGAGACCCTTATCTGTTTCTGCCTCTTTTGGATTTGAAGACATTCTTCTCATAGCAATTATGATATCTTGTTAGGAGCCGCGTCCGCCATCGCAAGATGGCGCCGGTTTCCTGCTTCCTGGTTCTTCTTGTGAGCCTTGCTTGAATGTGCGCCTGCGCAAGGAGCGAAAACCAGTATGCTAATTTGGCGACATCATAAGAGCCAATGAGTGTGCGGCACATCTCCTAAAGCGCTATATAAGCCACAAGCTTTTGGGGCTTGGGGTCCCTCGCCTCACTACCATCTAAGAGAGCTGTAACACTAAAAGAGCTGTAATAAAAATGCTGCCAGAAGAATCCTGAAGCGTGGCGTTCTCCTTTTCGGCGAGGCGGCGCCCCGCAATATCTGTAAAATTCACTTCCTTATTAATATTCTTATACACAGAAACAACTGTTTTTTGGGCTTGGCTTTTTGATCTCTTGTAATTGGTTTTATTCCAGAGCAGTTGTGTTTCAGGAGATTGTTGTGTGTTGTACTCTTAGTCCTGAATGGAGTCCCTTGTTGATTCACAGCTGCTGGCTAATTGTTCATGCATGATGTTCATATTATTTCTGTGTTGCTGATATTAATCACAGCAGACCCAGGAATGGTTTGTGAGATTATGTGCTAAACTGTCCTGAGGGCAGTTTCTTCAATGGATGCTTTCTTTAACCAGGTGTTCATAAAATCTTAGTGGTGACCATTGTTTTTTTTTATCCTAGAATATCTTTGTAGGAGAAGTAAAGCAGATATTATTTTGTAAAAACCTGGCACATAACGAATGCTTATTATTGAACTATCATAAATATTATAAACAAAAGGTAAAAATGGGAATTATTTTTATTATACTCCCCAACTATAACTTCTGGTAATATTTTGATATATATTCTTTTAGAGTTTTCTTTAAGATTCATACATTTTTTTTTTCTATTTTCTTTTTAAGTTGGTGTTTTACTATGTAGCTCAGGCTAAATTTGAATTCAAAATTTTTCTGTCTTAGTCTCCAAAGTGCTAGGATTTCAGGTGTGACCTCCATACCTAGATTTTTTATTGATTTATTTTTGGCAATTGTGTGTGCATGCATGTGTGTGTGTGTGTGTGTGTGTAGATATATAATATATATATATATATATTATATATATATACATAATACATATATATATATATGTTTGTGTGTGTGTATATGATGTATACGTATATATATGCAAATGTCTGTATATGTTTGTCTGAACACATGTGTGCACATGTGGAGACCAGAGTACAACCTTGGCATTGTCCAGGCATTGTCCACTTATTATGAGGAACATTTAAACCCCATTTATATATGTATAGATATATATTTTAGGAAGCTTCTATACTAATAGGTCTCCATATTGGCATTGTCAAAGTTCTTTAGTGTTAATTATTCTTCCCCATATTTAGACCCCAAACTGGTCAGCCTGCAATGACTAAGAGACTACAGAGTGATTATGCCAAAATGGATATTAGTATCATACTCCCTCCCCGCAAGGTTCTGGAGGTGGAAGGATTGTAAGAGCCAGAGAGTAGAGATCTGTAGAGAAATAGTATATTCCCAGATTCACAGCAGCACTGACGGCATGTAGGAAATCAAGCCACTGCAAATTCCAGCGTGGATAGGGAGGGGCTTATGAAGTCCCACCCCTATCTGAAGACCTTTTGGTAAGTAATGGATTCTGGGTGAGGGACAGCCAACTTTCTTTGGGAATGTGGCCCATGAGAGGCTGCCCATGCTCTGGTACATATTCTTACACCCATGCATGTACAGATAGTGCTAGGTAGACTCAATGACATGAACTTAGGAGGGAAAATGGAAGCAGATTGATTTCATAAAGATACGTTATGTGTATGCATGGAATTCTTAAACAATAAAAGAAACTTTAAAAGAAGCTTACATGTAGAGAAAATATCTTGCATCTGTATGAATGTGATGTTATGCTCAAGTTGCAGATACCCAAAGACTACTGAGGAGTCATGCAGTCAGCTCAGGAACACAGCTGTATCCTAGCTCGTGCTCTGACCCCTTGGAATTATACATGACAAACTACTATGCCTTCTAACCCTTGTCTGGAACCATGCAAGGCATGGGGAAAAGCTAATGTGACTAAGGAACCATTTCTCCCTGCTTCCTAGCTACCATCATGGCTTCTATCTTGAAAGGACAGTTTGCCTTTTATCCAGGAATCTGAAATATCATTTTAGGGTGTAAATAAATTCTTGTCCCATGCTGGTTTGCCAAAATGTTGTGGTAAATATTATTTGGGAGTTTCTATCCCATCTTAGATCATTTAGTTCCCAAATGAAAGACATAAAACCTCTATGTTTACAATAAACCTTAATAGCACTAGGTCAGGGCAGATATCAACTCTCTATGTTGTTTTGTCTGCTTCCCTGTCAATAACCTCGAGATATCACTTGTCATGTTCTGCCTGGACCATTCTTACACCAACTGGATGACCCTCATAGCCATGGTCTTGTGATCGATCTACCCAATAACAACTTCCTTCTTCCATGTCCTCTCTTTTCCCTGTGCAATTAATTTACATACTTTCCTGACTTTTTATTTTTTTAAATTTGTTTTGAATTAATTAATTTTTTTACTTTATGTACATGAGTATTTTACTGGCATACATGTATGTGCATAGCATGTGTGTAGAGACTGTAGAGGCCAGAATAGGTCATAAGATTCCTGGAGTTACAGAGGGTTGTGAATGGCTACTTAGATGCAGAGAACACAACAGGGTCTTCTACAAGAGCAACAAGTGCTCCAAACGACTGAGCCATCTCTTTAGTCTGGCTCTGATATCTGTCTGTCTGTCTGTCTGTCTGCTGCTATAATGTCAAAGGGAAAAGGATTATTGGATATTTATCTAACATACATACTCAATTTTGCCCTTTATTGGGACATTTGCTTGAAACAGAACTGCTAGGTAGTGTGATAAAATGTTTAATTTTTTTCCAAATATATTTGAAACAGCTATGGAAATCTTATTTTGAAAAAAAAAAAAAAGGTCTCATTTCATGGTCATCTGTTGACTTGTGTTGTTTCAATTCAAATAGACATCGTTGTGATTGTAGCTTAGAACCTGAAGATACAAATCACACAGATGAAACTCTCACTTGGAGTGTGTGCAGAGTGTTCTTACCTACACTTGCAATAACTGACCTTGGCTGCAACAGAAGATTGATAGATGTGATCTGTGCTCTTTAAAGGCCAGGATCCCATGTTGAGTCAGGTGACCAGGAAAAAGGAGGGAAACAAGGCGAAGCTGGGTTGATGAACCTCTGCATTCTGCCGCAGGCTCTAAATAGTGCTCTTGCATGCTGGCTTCTTCTACATCCCTGGATGCTCACGGTGTCTTCATCAGCTGAAGTTCCTGCAAGTCCTCAAGGTTGTCCTGAGCTGTCCTCAATGTATACAGCCCAACACTAGTGAGGCAGGCTGAGTATCATGCACTGATAATGCCTTCTGGACAAAGGGTTGGCTAGTGTGGCTATCAGCTCAGGCTGCTCTGTCAGATGCCCAGAATGGTGGCCCAACCACCAGGAATTTATTTCCCACTACCTTGGTTGGTTGGGAGTACAAGGTTGAGCTTCTGGTTGATCTGGTTTTAGGTCAGAGGGCTGTGTTCCTGGCTTACCAATGACCACCTAATCCTGTGACCTCACATGACCTTTCCTAATCTGGGCGCTGGGTGAGCAAATTTTCTGGTTTCTCTTTCTTAAGGACACTAATCCTATTGATTAGGGTTCCACCTTTATGAAATCCTTTCATCTTAATTATTTCCTTACTCAAAATACAGTCACACTGGATTTAGGGAGTCAGCTAACACATTTTGGAGGGACATGAGTGGTTATGCTGTAACATAATTGTATAGTCTGAATTTCTCACGTTTCAGTGGGGGTTACTCTGAGGCTTATTCTAACCTGTCTGCCAGGGCTCTCTGCTAGGTGCTCACAGGGACCACATGTTCATAAAGATTTGTAATTGTTCCCTAGCTTCCCCACCACCATGTAAACAACTTACTTTCAAAGTTTTTATCTCAAGGTCGGCTTTTGGAGGATCTGACTTGGTGTTGGTTTTATCTCTGAGACTTATTTCTGAAACAGGACTGCTACTGTGGTGAGAAGAATGGCAGGCTCTACATTTATTCCTGCTTCTGGTAGTTCAGATCAATGTTGGCAGTAGATAATGGCCCCATCTGCATAGATCTTGGCTATAAAAGAGCCAAAAAAGCCAGTTTATGGCCCAGTAAGCAAGCTTTCTAGTCTATTAGGTGTTTCATTGTCATTTTTCTTTTACTGTAACAAATGACTTGTGCAAAACCCACTTACAAAGAGAAAAGGTGTCTTCTGTCTCACAGTTTTGGAAGTTTCAGTCCATCTTTGGTAAGCCTGATGTTCTTTGGTCTGTGATGACTGCACACATCATGAAGGCTTGTGTGGCAGAGGAGGCTCATCACCTCATGGCTGCATGTGAAAAGGAGAAGAGAAGGATGGTAATATTTCCTGAGAGAACTCCCCCAACCCCCACAGACCCAGCATTCCTTTACTAGGTTCCACCTCGATAAGGTTTCAAATTCCAATACTTCCAGAGACTGGAAATCAAGTCCTCAATACATGAGACTTTGGTGAACACTCAGAGCTACAGCAGATAAAAAGGTTGTCAGATGAAGAAAGGCCCTTCAGAAACTGGGCAGTCAAAAAAATATATATGTAGTAAAGAACAATAAGCCAGTAGTGGTGGCTCATACCTTTAATCCCAGCACTTGGGATCATGGGTTGATGAGATACTTCAAGTCTGACAACCTTAGTTTGATTCCTGGACCCAAATGGTGGAAGGAAAGGAACCTACTCTCTCAGATTGTCCTGTGACATTTCTGTATGTGAGCCATGGTACATGCACATACCCATACACATAACAAAATAAATGTAAAAAACTAAAAATTAAAGCAGTAATGAGATGCCAATTCTGGCATCTGCAGATGCCTTCAGACAATCTGCAAAAGCCAGTTAGCACATTATTCTCTGTATTTGTCTGAACCACCCTGTTCACTGTTTCGATTACAGGGAGTACTAAGGCTTTGGCTGCAGTTCCATAGAGATGGAAAATTATGTACCAGCCACTGTTAGACAGAGGGGCAAGCAAGGAGAAAATTCTTCTGCTAGATCAATTCTTCTGCTAGAGGTCTCATTATTTTTATAAAAGCAACTTCCAAGTCTGTTTTCACACCAACTCATCTGAAGATTTGTGGGTCATCTTGTGAAAGCACCCATCTCATCTTGTGAAAGCCCAGGATATCTTCAAATTCTAGTGTGGGCTCTGGCCATCTGTTGTTGCCTAATGATGATGCCAATGCTGTCAACATCCTTGGAGAAGGAAATGGCTGATGGTAGGGGCTGAGCAGTGCACAGGCATTCTGCTCTGGGTGCAGAATGTGTAGCACCTTTTCAAAAGTATCCACAAGAGACAGGCCAACAGTTAAGAACACCAAACTACTTTTCCAGAGGACCAAGTTTAACTCCCAGCACCCACATTAGCAGCTTACTGCTGTCTGGAACTCTAATCCCAGGGGATCCAACTCCTTCTCTGGCTTCCAAGGGCATTAGGTGTGCATATGGTGCACAGACATACACTCAGACAAAATATTCGTGAGCATAAATAATAAAAAAAATAGTATTCACAGGTGTGAGGTCAACCAGGAATTTCAAGAGCACAAGGATTTGATTCCCAAGATCTCTTTACGGGTTTGTCTCCCTCCCTATTCCTTCTTCCTTTCCTTTCCTTTCCTTTCCTTTCCTTTCCTTTCCTTTCCTTTCCTTTCCTTTCCTTTCCTTTCCTTTCCTTCCCTTCCCTTCCCTTCCCTTCCCTTCCCTTCCCTTCCCTTCCCTTCCCTTCCCTTTCCTTTCCTTTCCTCTCTGTCTCTCTTTTCCTCCCCCCTCTCCCTCTCCTGCTCCCTTTGCCCACTCCCTCTCTGAGACAGGGTCTTTCCTAATGTTGCAAAGGCTACCTTCAAACTCATGACTCTCCCACCTCAGCATCCTGAGGTACTCTATGGCTGTGATAGTATTATGTGCACATATGTACTGGTACGTGTGTGTAGACGCTGGTGAATATATGTGTACATGTGGGAAGAGGTCAGAGGTTGAAATCAGATGTGCTCAATTGTTCCTCACCTTAGTTTGTGAGACATCATTCTTTATTGAACCTGGTACTTGCCTGTTCAGCTAGCCTGGCTTGCAGGGCAGGAAACCACAGTATCCTTTCTCTTAATCTTTGCCTCTTAGCTCTGGTATTAAACGTGGGCACTGCCACCCTAGCTTTTGGAGATTAAACTTATGCCCTCATGCTTGTGTGGCAAGCACTTTACCAATTGAGCCATCTCCTCATCCAATCACTTTAAACAAACATGCAAACTTGATTCTCAAGTACAACTCTCTGTAAGGACAGGAGCTTGGAACCAGTCATTCCTAGACTAGAGGGGATATTTCAGTAGTCTTAGGGAGCTAGAAAAGCTGCCCCTGGTAAATATTTACCAATGGTACTGTTATTTATAAGAAAGGTTTCCAATATTTTAATATATACCTTATGAAGCTGAAAGAAAAATTAGGAGGTGAATCAAATTGATTCTTTCCAAGCTCTTGCCTATTGTTTATGTACATGTGCTTCTGAAATGTACGTGGACTGAAAACAGAACACACACAATGCAGAACTTACTCCTCTCCCAGGTCTTCTTTAAATAAAATAATAACATTTGCGTATGTCCCTCATACTGGGGGGACATGCTAAAGCTTGGGGTGGTGCAGGGTGTCACTGGGTTAGAGGGTGTTTGTATCAGGCACAGCCACTCACAAGATGATCCACAATCTGCTAGCCAGGTCTAAGTAATCCGTGGGCAGAAGTCCTATGAGCTGATTGCATTTCTTTATTACTTTGTTTTGATTTTGAAGACATGTCACTGTGTGGCTCAGCCTGGCTTCGAACCTGAGATCCTCCTTAGTGCTTGAATGTCTGATACGTGCCACTAAGCCTGACTTCTTAGCATTTCTTTTTCTTTCTTTGTGTCTATGTGGGTGTGCATATATGTATGTGGATGTACACATGTATGCACATATGGATACATATACATGCATGCATGGTGTGTGTGAACATGCATGTATACATACAAGCAAGGTGTGTGTATGCATGCGCACATATAGGTGCACTCATGGTGGGTGTATGTATGTGTATATATGCCTGCATGATGTGTGTAAATGTGTGTATATACATACATGTATGCATGGTGTATATGAATGTGTATGTATACATGTTTACATGGTGTGTGTGTTTGTACATGTGTGTTTGGGTATGATTACCCAAACATGCACATGCAGAGGTCAGAGGTTGGTGGTGTTTGTCTTCTTCTAGCATTTTCCATTTTATCTTTGGAGACAGGATCTCATCACCAAATATGCTACTCATCAGTGGGCTAGTCTGGCTGGCTGACCACTAAACTCCAGGAACCTATCTGCTTCTGCCCTGCAGGCTGTGAGCACGGATGCAAAACATCCTAATTAATCCTGACATTAAACAATGAAATAAACATTGTGAGGTCAGCGGTACAGAAGGAAAGCCAAATCTCTGATCTAGTCTGAACCTGGAATGTCAAAGGCTCAGGGTGCAAAGCCAGTAACACTAAGTGACCACCAAGCCAAACCTCCATAGCTGTGACCCAAAAGCTAACACTTCCTCTTTTTAAGCTGAGTCCTTCAGGTATTTTGTTACAGTAAAGGAAAGCTGACTCTTACATTTCCCCTACATGAAGTAAACAGTAGGTACTGGTGGCTGCAGCTGCCAGCTGAGGAAAAGTGGATAGGACACAAGACAAGCAATGCTAGCCTCTCATAGAGCAGAGGTGGAAAGACTTTTGGAATGGGAACAGTCACAGGGCTCTTATAGAACAAATAGTCTTAGACTTTTTAGCTCTTTAATGCTTGAATACCCACCTCTGTTACCCAAACCCTACACCTAAAGTTTTTTAATGTCCTTTGTGATCCCAGGAACACAGCTGTCAAAGCTTTGAGGACTCATGGGACCAGAGGAGCCATGTGTGCAAGGGTTTAACCAAAGAGCAGAAGAAAATCCAATAAATATCAGTGTAAGATCCAAGAGTTTAGAGAAAATGATAGCACTCACCCTGACTTCTGCTTTGAGCACATCTCAAAGATGGGATGAAACTCCTTGAACTTTCCCTTTCAGGGGAATTTAAATTCATCTTATCAAGATCTTAGGGAACAGGGTGGCTCAGCAGGCTGAAGGGCTTGGTCACATCAGGCAGCAGACAGTGATGAAGCGTGAGTGAGAAGCCGATGTTCAGAGGGCTTGTGGGAGAGTGGCCTCTGTAGTGCAATGAGATCGTGTCGTGTGTAGCTTTTGCTACCCTGCCTAAGCTCCAGGAACAGGCTGCACTACCAGCCCCCACCCAGAGAATACTGGATCCTTGGATGAAAAACAGACACACACAGTTGTTCAATTTCAACTTGCCTCATTGGCTCAACTGCTGAGCATCCCCAATCTACCTCAGCTATGCTCCCTTCCCAGCACTCCCAGCTCAGCACCCTAAATATGTACTCAATTCCAGTTGCTCAGCCACCTTCAGTGTTCAGTATCCCAACCTCCCATCTATAGAAGCAGCCTGTGGTCACTCCTCCCGAGATCTCACTGGGATGGTTGGCTTTTTCCCTCCAAAGCATGGAGAAGTCCCTTTCCTCTCTCTCTCTCTCTCTCTCTCTCTCTCTCTCTCTCTCTCTCGTCTGCCAGCTAGCCTGCTGCCCTGGAAATCCTACCTATCCTTCTGCCCAGCAACTGGTCCATGGCATCCTTACTGATAGATCAAGAACCAATTGGGGAACAGGACCTTAGCATCAGAACCACCCCTACAAGATTATAATTCTTTTATCTGTATTGGTTGCTTTATTGTTCGTATATGTCAGACAGAAGCAACTTAAAGGAGGGAAAATGTGGTTTGGTTCCTGGTTTCAGAGTATTGTGGCCATGGTTGCCTGGCCCACAAAGTTGGGCAGAACATCATGGTGGAGGACTGTGTGGCAGAGTAGAACTGTTCAGTTTACTCACGGTAACTGGGAAGCAGAGAGAGAGACCATAGAAAGAGAGGGAGAGGGAAGAGACATAGAAGGGAGAGAGAGAGAGGGAAAGAAAGAAAGGAGAGAGGAAAAGGAAGAGAGAAGGAGGAAAGAAAGAGAGAGACAAAGAGAGTGGGGCACTGAAGACCTGGTATAAAGGTCTAGAGAGGAACTGTCCTCAGGAACCTATTGCCTCCACTCAAACCTCCACATTTCTATTTCCTTTAAAATAATACCACCAGCTAGGAACTAAATGATCAGAACAAGACCCTACGGGGGACATTTCACAGTCAAACAATAATAATGTCTTTCTTTTCTGACAGAAATATATGGGTCAATATTGAATTGCCACTTGCAAAACTTAGGAGTGAGTTTGTCTTTGCACCCAATCCCCACAGAAAAAAACGCCTGTAGACATATTGTAGAACAGCGTTTTCCACCCTGGCTGCCCATCAAAATTACCTGCAGAGCTCTTAAATGTACAAATGCCAGCTACAGACTCAGAATTTCTGGCAGGGAGGCCTTGGGCTTCTGAATGTTTAAACAACCTCACAGGGATTCTGATGTACAGCCAGGGCTGACTGCCATGCTGTGGAGAAACCAGCTGATAAAATTCACCAGAAGAGAAAGAATTATCCCTCTCTTCACAAGTCGAAGAGCAAAATTAAATACGTTATGATTTTTTTTTTAAAAGCAGAATCCACGCCAATGTATCCTCCTCATACTTCTAGTTTGGAAGTCTGAGATTCATCACAGCTGCTAACTGGGAACGTGAGAAAACAGGATCACATCCTAGCAAACGGTATGCTAGAAGATGCTGCAGTATGCTTCAAAGTCTTAGCTGTAAGACTTTGGACATGTAGTAATGGATAGGACTATGGGGGAAATTTTGAATAAAGCCCTGTGCTTTCTGAAGAATGTTCAGTTCTGTTTGTACAAAATGGGTCAAAGGAACATCAACAGAGACGATGATGATGATGATAACAATGACAACTATGATTTTGGCCAAATGAGTTGATGTGAAGGGTAGAGTATATATTTAGCAAGTGTGGTCTTAGTTCACATTGTGTGTGCATGTGATACCAGTGGTTGAGCTCTGGCCTTCACATGCATGCTCACATACATGTACCCACACGTACATGAATACACACACACACACACACACACACATTCAGTACCCTAGCACAGCTGAGTCCAAGCATCATCCTTGAAGCTAAAGGAGTAGAAATATTCAGAGATAAAGAACTATCTCCATCCTCAACAGCATCAAAACAAAGTCAATGACACACACAAACCCTAGACATTTTGTAGGGCTTGGTTACAGTAAACTTCATGTGACTACCTTACTTTTGGCTGTTTGTATAAACCATACAAAATACATAAAACCTTATCTTGTAAAATCCTTCTATGATGTCAAATATCACAGATATATTTGGTCATGGTATATTTTGGCATTTTGAGTTTACCAAGAAATGCACACATTTAAAACTCTACTGGTGTCAGGAAGGTGTGTGGCTACAATGCTTTCAAAACAGTAGAGATGAGTTTGTTTTTCACCTCTTAGAATTACAGTTACGCAATTAAATGGCTGACATCCAGTGTTTAGCTAGTCATTGAAAGCACCTGTCTTGTGCTTGAGGCTGCCTGGCAAGTTCATAGATGGGACACATTCTGAGTGAATAAAAGTCCTTTCTGGTGACAGGTAGTCAATTTAATTACTAGACAGTGTTGTGTGTCTGGATATGCTGCGGTTTTTATGCCGAGCCTCACCCTGACAACTTGGGGATTTATGTTTTTAAAAAACATCTTAAGCCGGGTTAATTTTGTGGCTGTCACTCAAACTGGCCAGGTGTATTTCCTCGCTTATGACGTCTGCTTTCTTTCCTCGTGGTTTTATTTCGTTGAGTGATACCTCTCTCAAACCTCGGAGACCTGTCTTTCTGGCATAAGGTTAGCTGTATCTACTTGGCATTTCCAGGGTGAGAATTTGGATCAACTTGACAATCATCTTGTTAGAAGAAAGGAGGGTGGGTCAGGCCTGGGAGATATCTAATTTCAATCAGCTAGTAACTTATAAAACTTTTAAAATGAGCTTAGAAATGGACATGTATTTAGAACTCTCCCCTGTCATTGTTTTTGAGGTCACTAGTCTTCAGGGCCCAGTAATGAAACCTGTCTGGCGGTTACTTCTTGAGTCCATTTACTGTGGTTGCTGTAGACGGGACATCACATTTCTACACTTGTTTTAATTTTAAAAAATCATTTCTTCATTGTTGTGAGTGTGTTACATGTGTACCATAGCATGGTTGTGGAGGTCAGAGGTCAATTTTTAGGAGTTGGTTCTCTTCTTTCTCCGTGTGGATCCTCGTATTGGACTCAGGTTGTCAGGGTTGGCAGCGAGTGCCTTTCCTCACGCTTGCTGCCTGAAATCCATCCCTTTGGGGGAGCAGGTAGGAGAGGGCTACTTCAGGTCACAGCTGAAGGGAAGTCAGAGCCAAACTTAAGGCAGGAACCCAGCCACAGAACTGAAGTAGAGGTCACTGAGGAGTGATGCTTACTGGCTTGCTTCCCAGAGCTTACTTATTTAACTCCATGGACAGAACCGACAGTGGAAGGAGCCCTTCCACATCAATCAGAAAAAAAAAAATGTCATTAATCCCAGCACTCAAGAGGCAGAGTCAGGCAAATCTCTTTGAGTTGGAAGCCAGCCTGGTCTACCAAGCAGGTTCCAGGGCAGCCAAGCCTAAACAGAGAAACTCTATCTGTTTTGAAGAAAATGCCCTATAGGCAATCTGATGGAGAAATTTTCTCATTTGAGGTTTTCCTTTCTGGGATAGTTGACCCTTGTGAAATTGACACACTAATACATTGTTATAAAACCACAATCTCCCCTTTCTCGTTTTCTCCTAAGATCTCATATAAATACCAATATCATAATATAAAACATATTCCATATTTTTACAGTCCCAAAGCCTTTACCATTTCATTCTTTTTAAAGTATCTGAAGTCTGTCTAATGTCCAAAGCTCCCCATTTCTTTTTCCTGGATTCAGTTACTTGCCCTCCGTTTGACTTCTCTGGAGTGAGTTTTGCAATGTGATCCTGCTCCTTTGTACCCAGACTCTCCATAGCATTTGACTGAACTATGAACCAAGGTAGCTCATAGAAAAAAAGGTGGTGGTAGAGTTTCTTGGTTCATATAGCCAAATAATGTAGGGTTAGGTCTTAGGATAGGCTTGATGGAATCTTAAAGATGGGAATAAGGCTTTTCTCCTATTTCTCAGTTGTCCCAGACAGACTCGTTCCTTAGCAGCCACAGACGATTGGCTCTAGGACCCTCCTAGATATCCAAATCTGCAAATGTTCAAGTCTGGTATGAAGTGGCACAGTGTTTTATACCTTGCACGGCCTGCAGCAGACATCAGTTATCTCTATATTGTTTGTGATGCTCAATACAGGTAAGTGTTGGAACAGCGACCATGAATGAAGCTCTGTAAGGAGATTTCTGGGAGCTTGTGAGAAAACGCCAAGTAAAGAGAACAAATGTCTTGTAAGCTCTGTTTCTCCATAAAGTAGGTTGTTCTTGAAATATGCTTTTGTGCCCCTCTGAGGTGGTAAATAGGACTGAGTTAACTTTGGATTACCCATCATCCTACTTGTTATTTAGGTGACATTTTCAAGCATGTATTGTCATCGTGACTGTGTACAGCCTAACCTCATGTGACCTTGCTTAACCCCTAGAACATAGATTGTCTGATGCTCTGAATAAAGTTGGCTATTGCATGAGATTTTAGTCTCCCTCAAATTTAGGATCCAGTCTCCCAGGTTCATGCCTACAACTAGAGTAGTACGGTATAGATGCTTGTTAAATTGTGTTGTTGTGGGGATAATGACATAACAAAATGTCTGTCCATAGTCAACACACATGCATTCCTCCAGAATATTCTGTCTGTGGCTAGTTGAACCAATGGATACAGAACCCATGAATCCTGGAGTCAACTGTAATGGCTTTGTAAAATTAAAGTTTAAATAATAATTCCCTCTACTTAAATAAACAGTATTTAAGCCTATATACTTCAAACGTCTACTCACAATGATTATAAAACCATTTGGTAAAGTTATCCAGATCAATAGCTAAACATGAAATCATAAAAATTAATAATTAGTTCTAAGTGAATATTCTTTATAATTTAATGATTTCTTATAAAATGCCCATACATTTTGCTTTTTGGATCAAAGTTTAATGATTTGCTTACTATTTAAAAAGACTTCTGGTTTTAATAGTATTTCTTGTGGAATTTCATAGAATTTAAATATCTTGAAATACATTAGTTTTGAGATACTGTCACACACTCTCGAGGAGGGGAAATGCTCCAGTGGTTTACCATCTAATTTATAACATTTCCTAGTTACACGCATGCAAAAGCAGCTGCATTTCAACCACAGATGATTTTCGTGTTAATGAAATCTTTGCAAAACCAAATTCACATTGCTCTAAGGTTGTCTATCATGGATTTCCTTACAGGATCACAAGAAGCTGTAAGGATGTCAAGTAGGAAGAATGTCTGAGAGCCTGCTCTTACCCTTGATCAATACTGGTTACAATTGTTATCGATTATTAGCCTTACATTATGGAAACCTATCTTTTTCTCCTTTAAGAAGGACTTGGTGGTGCTGAGGATGGAAAGAAGAATCCAGTGTAGATGCTCTGCCACTCAGCTGCATTCTCTAGCTCAGAGCCTGGCTTTGGACCAGCATTCTGGCTGTAAGAAGGGTTGGAGAACTTGAACCAGTGTTGGCACAGCAAGCCTAATGTTTCTTTGGACTCTCACCCTCCAGCGCATGACCCGAGTGAGGGAATGGGAATTCTGGTGGGGATTGGCTTCTGAGCTTCTCCAGGTGTACCCTTCATCTTCACATCGCTATGACAAGTGCTGGAGACAATCAGCTGATAAAGGGAAAAGGTTATGGTGGGTCATGGTTTGAGGGTTTCGAGCTTTGAGCAGTTGGTCCATTGCTTTTACGCCTTGATAAGAGCAAACTGTGGTGCGAGCACATAGCAGAGCAAATCCATGTGCCAAATGTCTAGACGTTAAAAAGGGAAGAAGAAAGAGACTGGGGTTCCACAGCCCCTTAACTCCCTTAAGTCTCTGTCTGTGGTTGGAAAGGCAGTTCATGTGTATGGTGCTTGCTGTGCAGTCATGAGGATTGTGTCCAATCCCCACAACCCACATTAAAAAACATCATATGGTAGCCGATTGTTTACTCTCAGTCCTGAGGATACAGAGTCTGGCAGATCCCTGGGGTTTGTTGACTGGCCATCGAAGCCTCGTGGGCAAACCAGAGCTCCCAGTGAGGACCTTATTTCAAAATAAGGCAAGATCAGTAAGATGGCTTATCATAAGTGCTCAATATAAAAGTGCTTGCTGCTGAGCCTCAGACACTGAAAGCCACATGGTAGAAGCAGAGGACTGCCTTCCCCAAGTTGTCCTCCAAGTTACTCACATATGCCGCCGCCATAAACAAACAAACCAAATAAATAGATAAAGATAAAAAGCAGAACAAAAGAAGAACCAGGTGGATGGCTCCTGAGGGACAATACCTCAGGTTGACCTCTGGTCTCTGCAGACCCACAGACCTGGACTCTCACACACATAAGCTTGAATCTATGTGCTCTCTCATGAACATGAACATATAAAACAGCCATGCATATGCACACATATATGTTTCATATATGTATCTTTGTGGAACTGGAAGAATACATGAAATGAAGGAAGAATCCAGATGCTACCTTGCCTGCAAGACTACACCTGGTAATGATGGTTGACTTGAGAGACACCCTCTGGCACGAGTCATTAAAGACACAAAGGCCTTGGGGCCCCCATTGAGAAGGGCAATCAATAACTCCATTCTCTGGGACATTTCCACTAAGCCCCTGAAAGAGACATTCTAAAGATTGGCCTCTCAGACATTTGACTGCCAGTTTTTCCTGCCTCCCACAGCCCACAGCTCCTGCACCATTTCCAGTTTTACAAGTTGGGGAAGCTCTCTGTCATCAAATGTTTTGTGGGAAAGCATGTCAGATCCAGAGAAAGAAGGGCTGGGAAAGGATCTTAAAGTAGACCGGCTTTGTTTTATTTATTTATTTATTTTTGTGGAGAGTGATTCATGGTGTAGAATGCCTCTGGGTAAAAGCAACAATGTTTGGAAAATGTACCTATTGTCAGAGGCTTTGGGCCTGTAGTCAAATAATTACATAATGGAACTATAGAAGCCGTACCAGATGTGAGGTTCATGCCTTTCTTGTTGAATAGGCTTCTCCTACACACACCAGAATAACAACAGAAGTCCCAATAAGAAAACTCAGGTGTTGTCCTGGGGCTAGAATAGAACATTCCAGAGATAAGAGGTTTTGCTGATGGGAAAGGAGCTGAGTCTGGCTCTTGTAAACATGCTTCAGCTCATTCCAGTATTAAACAGTGCCCGGGGAATCAGACTCCAGTGTCAAATGGCTTTCGAGTGAAATCCAGTTCTTGCAGAGCTAGTTGTGTGATCCTGGGGCATTTCCTCTCCATGTACCCCCTTTTCCTCATCTGTTAGTTTAGTAGAACTGCTATAAAGATTTGGTGAGTAGCATCTGAAGTGTTTAGTCAAATGCCTGGTGTGTCCCAAACACCACAGAGGTGTTGACTGTGTCAGTTTCTAAAATAATGTGATTATTAGTTTGCATGTATGTGCATGATTTGGGGTGTGTGAATGCCGAAGTGCCTGTGTAGTGGTCAGAGGACAAATTTCAGAATAGGTTCTTATTTTCCACCATGGTTCCGGGGATAGAACTCTGAGCATTTTTGCCCCTACCGAGCCATAGTCAGACCAGTGGCACTTTTTATTTTATTTTATTTTATTTTATTTTATTTTATTTTATTTTATTTTATTTTATTTCATTTTATTTTATTTTATTATATGCATGTGTGTCTGTATGAGTGTAAGGCGTGTCTGTGTGGGTGCCCAGATGCCAGAAGGTATCTCTAGATCTCTTGGAGCTGGAGTTACAGGTGGTTGTGAGCCACCTGATTTGGGTGCTGGGAACTGAGCTCAGGTCCTCTGGAAAAGCAACACGTGCTCTTAACTGCTGATACATCTCTCTAATGCCTGCCATGACAGTTTTAAGAATGACCGGGAGTGAGCTCCTATGTGGGAATTAGAAAACTGAATAAGAATACTTGTACATGCTCCTAAAACAAAATGCTGGCCATATTGAAAACTGTCCCTTCTATGCTAAGAAGCCTTTTATCCACGTAGTGTGAAGGATTCCTTTATAGACAGACAATACCGACAAGCATTACTGATAGCAAAAGGGGGTTCTTAGCAGGAAAAAAGGAAAAAGCAATGCACACACTTTCTAGCTTAACTTGGAAATATTCTTAGAAAGCAGAATGTCAAGTATCAGTGTTGCTTTTTTGTGTGAGGAACAGGACCCCATGCCTGGCACATGCTCTGTCGTTAAGCTGTATCTCTAGCCTTTGGTTTACAGACACAGGAACTCTGTAACTCAGCCTTGAACTTGCTGTGTATCCCATGCTGGCTTAGAACTCGATACCCTTCTGTCTCAGCCTCCGAAGGTCTGGGATTTCAGTTCTGCTAAAAGTTTGATTCCAAGAAGGCAAATTGGAAGCATTTGGATGTCACCTATCTAAGTCACCGAAATGTGGCTGCTTATAGCCAGGGCATGTCTATCATATAACATTTACTTACTGATTAAATGAGCATTTGATCTTAATCCTAAAGTAGTATAACAATTATTCTGTGCTCTGTAAGGATATTTCCATGTCAGTGGCAGTATGGACTCTTACATCTTGTCTTCTTAATGACCTTGTTTGGGATGAGCTAATGATGGCACCTGAGATGCATTACAAGATTAATTACATTACTTCAATTCATCTCTAGTAATCAACAATCATCCGTTTTCAATTAGCTTTAGATGGTCCTTCTTGCCAACTCCTCATTACCTAATCAGAAGGTGCTCCAGATCCAGGATGCTGGGTTGTCTTTTCAGGCAGTTAACAACCCAACATTAAGTGCTTATCATAGGCCATACTATGATATGGGGCAGTAAGGATTATCCATGCTATTCCAGAAGCCAGAAAATTTATAATTCATTAGGGGAGATTTTTTTTTTATTTCCCTCTGATCAGAGAGCATTTCAATTCTGGGCTAGTGTCTGGGATTCAGAGACATTTTAAGAGATTAACTTGATTTAAGCAGTTTCTGCCTCAGCCATCAGTGAGATGCTGACAGAAGGAAGAATTCTGAAAGGGAGATGCAGAATGAGAAAAAAATAGACAGTTTACAAAACTCTTTTAATTTTCTGGGTGAATATCCTTGGGCAGTCAAGTCATTAAAATGACCACAGCTGTGGTTGTTTACTAGAGTTGTGATTGTTGTGTTGAGACCCTCTGTTTTCTGCCTCAGGGAAGGTGTTAGCAGGGCTGTGCTCCCTGACTCTCAAGCTCTCCAGAGAACCCACTCTCTCCACCTCAGGCTCTCTTAGTTTTACATGAGGAGTCCCTCTCCCCTAAATAAGGTAACATTCACAGGTGATAGGGATGCAGGTGTAGAGTTATCTTTTTTGATAATCCACTCTCACTATTTGTAGTATATTTTTATGACATATGCTTTTAATATTTTTATGAAAAAAATCTCAGTTAAAATCATATGCATCCTATTAACATATAAGCGCCAAACCATGTCCTCTAAAACATTGTTAATGCTAAACCATTCCATCACTTCTCCTCTGTACTTGTGAGCAGAGTTGAGAATATTTGTGAATATTCTTTTTAAAAATATTTCTCTGTCTGTTATTTTAAAGATTTATTTATTTATTGTATGCATACATACAATATATGAGTACACTATTGCTGTCTTCAGACACATCAGAGGAGGGCATCAGATTCCATTACAGATGGTTGTGAGACACCATGTGGTTGCTGGGAACTGAACTCAGGACCTTTGGAGAACAGTCAGCGCTCTTAACTGCTGAGCCATCTCTCCAGCCCGTGGGTATCCTTAAGGAACTTACCCACCATCATGCTTGAATTTTGGGTCGGGGGGGGGGGGTTGTATATTTTCAGCTACTAATTACAATTGCATTTGTCATTACTGTAGTGTCTCATATTTTGAGGACAAAGAGATTGGATTTACAACCAGATGAAAGGGATGTAAATGCCCAACTGTGTCACATCACAGCTAACTATGACGAGTGTTTTCTCTCTGTCTCACACTTGTGAAAGGGCTCCTGAGACACTGAGATTTCAGCTGTGTTCCAGACTACATATGTGCCATTGGGTCCTAGGGAAAGAGTTAGTCAGCAAGCTCTGGCTTCTGACTGGATGTGTAAAGGACTTGATTGAATTGCACTCTGATCCGTATGACAATAGAAAGTTGTAAAAACTCTTCTTAGGACCTATCAGAAGTTTATGTCAGAAGCAACTCCAGAACTGGAGACAAAGACAGGTGGCTCCAGAGTCACAGTGTACTGGAGCAGAGGTCATGAACAGAGCCCACATGACACTCAGCACCGAGGTAGAAAAATCTACATTGTCACTGAGGGGTTGCTCAAGATAGAAAACCTCAGTGGGATCTCATCCATACTTTGCCAACCATACTTTGTGAGTTTCATTTTCTGGAGAGTTACAAGGCTTTTGTGGTAAAGATTCGAGAAAAATCCCATATGCTACTGGTGGAGGAACAGCAAAGGAACCACTTTGAAGTAGCCAGAACATTGTATTGTTAACAAGAGAAGCAATTAAAAAAACAACTTTTATTTTCATATTTTTAGTTAAGTTTACTCTTTGGTAATTTACTTTTAGGTAAATCTATTCTTTCATATGTATGCTTAATGGATTCTGATTACAATCACTTTCCTCTACCTCTACCCTCTCTCCCCCATCTCTGACAACCTGTAGTGTTCCAGAGAAGAGAAGGGTTCTCCTCCCTCACTATCAACCCATGAGGTAAAAAAGCACAACTAAAGAACCTCGATACTCGATCTTATTTTCAAGGAAATCTTCAGGTATGGAAATGAAAATACATGAGTCAGTTCAGAGTCAGTACAAGGGCAGGACAGCTGTAGCAAACCCCTATGTTCTTTGTGAGTTCCTTTCTAAAGTTCACACCTTTTTGTTTTATTTTGTTTTGTGACCCACTCAATTTAAACAGGATATTGCACGTGACCTTTGTTTTAATTAGGGTTTTACTGCTGTGAGCAGACACTATGACCAAGGCAACTCTTATAAGGACAACATTTAACTAGGGCTGGCTTACAGGTTTAGGGGTCCAGTCCATTATCATGAAGGTGGGAGCATGGCAGCAAGTCCAGGCAGGCATGGGGCAGGAGGAACTGAGAGTTATACATCTTCATCTGAAGGCTGCTAGGAGAAGACTGGCTCCCACATGGCTAGGAGGTGGTCTTAAAGCCCACACCCACAGTGACACACTTCCTCCAACAAGGCCACACCTACTCCAACAAGGCCATTCCTTCCTGGGGCAAGCATATCAAAACCACCACACCTATGGATGTGGAACTTTCCTTTGGAGCCTGGTGGGCTCACCAAGTGGCTGAAGACAGTGACTCCTCCCTACCCCAGCATCTACTAATAATCATCGGTTCCCCAGAGATCTGTAGCTCCTCATGATAGATTGTTTCTGTTGGCAGGCCCGGTCTTGTGCCAGTCCAGTGCAGGCAGCCGTGGCTGCTGTGATTCTGTCATGCCCTGGAGACAGCACTTTATAGACTTCCCCCTATCTCCTGGCTCATACATTCTTTCTGTCCCCTCTTCTGCCGTGTTTCCTGAGCCCTGGGGGAAGTGACATAAATGTCCTGTTTACAGCAGAACACCCAACAGTCACCATGAACAGCAAGTTTGCAGTTGCCTCTGATGGCAGCAAAGAGAAGCCAGGAGAAACTATTTTATCAGAGCCTTACAGATGGAGTGGAACTTTCCTGGGGAGCTTGAGCCCCCTGGAAAGGGGTAAGTTCCCAATTTTGGCCCTGTTTCTTTCCTGTCTTCTCTGAGGGTAAGACCTATGACACACTTCTGAAGGCCACAGTCAAAAGCTATAGCTCCTTAAAAATGCTGAAACCCAATCATGGGACACGGGGCATGATAAAGGTCCTCCTCTCTATCATCCCATGAGATAAAGAAGCACAACTAGAGAACTATGCTCTTAGACCTAATTTTCAAGGGAATCTTCAGGTAGGTAATCCGGAACACGCTCGTCAGTACAGAGAAAACAATCACCAGGGCAGGATAGCTGCAGCGAACTCCTAGCCATGTGTGCAAGCAAGCACACGAAGCCTCGCAATGAAGCCGCTTTCTTCTGCCATTACATCCCACTTCTAAAAAGAAACCACAGACAGGCTGAAAGGGAACACAAACCTCAGATCAGACCCAAATATGGTGGAGATATTGTAGCTAACTGTCTGAGAAGTCAAGACAGTTTTATCAGCTATATTTAAGACAAGCAACTTTAATATTCTGAGAGCAAGTGGACAGCCTGGAGGAACAAAGGACTAGCAGAATCGAAAAGGTAGAAACTCTAAGAAGGATTGGGAGAGTGCCTTTGGTGGGCCCATGGTTAGATCTGACATTGCAGAAAGAGTCAGTGAGTTTCAAGAGATGTCAGTAGAGTCTTCCAAATTCAAAGGAAGAAGAGAAGGAAAAAAGACAAACAGCATGGCCAAGAACTAGGGGGCAGTCACAAAAGATGCAATGTGGGCATGGTGGGAATACCAAAGGACCAGAGGAAGAAAGGAGCAGAAGAAATGTATGGTACCCAGTATCTGAGAACATCTTAAGTTAAGGATTGACACTGAATCACAGGTTCAGATATGCAGGGAAAGCTGTAGAATGAAAGAGAGAGAGAGAGAGAGAGAGAGAGAGAGAGAGAGAGAGAGAGAGAGAGAGAGAGAGAAACACAGAGAGAGAAACACAGAGAGAAAAACACAGAGAGAGAAACACAGAGAGAGAAACAGAGAGGGGGAGGGGGAGGGAGAGGGAGGGGGAGAGTGAGAGGGAAAGCGAGAGTGAGGAGTGAGCACATATCTGGTGCCATGAAGCCCTGGTGGGCAGATCACGCCTGAGATGACTCCTGCCTGGTGTCACATGGCATGGACTGTCATAGCACTCCTGAGATGACCCCAGACACCCAGAGGCCCCGGGTGGCACTAAGATGAACCATGGAGATGGAAGAGAAAGAGAAGCAGAAGGAGGTGTGCACAATGAAGAGGCGGAACTGGAGACTGAAGAGTAGTGAGGAACAGCCTGACGTGAAAGTGGGATAAGCTTCCTGAGGTCCCTGATTTGGGCTGCCTTTCAGGGTCCTGTCGATGTCAGATGGCTATGCAGAGCTGGCCCCACCCCTCTCCTGGGCATCATGGGAGAACTGGCTTTGCCCCTTGCAAGTTGTGGCACTGTGTGAACTAGCTGGGGCCATGCTGGGGAGCTTGCCCTGGTGGTACCGGTACAGGAGAGGTGGCAGCCTGACCAAACCAGTTATCACCCAGGCCCAGATCCAGGGCTTTGAGTTGGTCTGCCCCCAACATGTACCCCATCTAAGAATGGCTGGAGTACATGAAAGGGCGGGTCCTGCAGATCCAAAGCTGCAGGATCTCCATGACACAGGGCTACAGCAGGATGTCTGAGAGGAGTCCCAGTGAGGATCCGGTACTGATATTGTAGCAGGAGCCAGAGGCCTTGAGTCAGACCAATGGTTCATTACAATGACCACTGGCAAGTAAAGGTGTGTGGAAAAAAATTCCCTTTTGTGGTATACTGAGTGACACACTACAGATTCCACAGTTAGATTTTTTTCTTTTGGGGGCAGGGGTTGCAAGGGCAGAAAGTGAGAGTAAAGGGACAAGAGGTGAGTGAGATTGGGGTTCATGATGTGAAATTCACAAAGAATCAATAAAAAGCTAAAAACAAAACAAACAAACAACTCTGCCTAGGCATATCATACCCAAAGTTTATAAAATCAAAGATAAGGGGAAATTCGAAAGAACCCAGAGAACAACATACCGCACCTATCAAGGAGCAAGGGAAGGGATGAAATTTCTTCAGAAATCTTAAAAACAAAAAAGATAGAGGCGAACATTTAAACTTGAATGGGGAAAACCATCTCCCCAAAATTCTGTACCTAGTACAATTAGTCTTCGAAAGTAAAATGGGGAGAAAGGGTCTTTACCAAAGTCAAGAGGGAGTTTGCTGCCAGAGGACCCATGGTTCAGGGACTATCAAAAGAAATTCTCCTGAAAGAAAGAAAATCGCCTGCGTCAGAAACTCGGGCCTACGCAGACAAAGCAAGAGAGATAAGGAGGAAATGGACAGAAAACATTTGTTTCTTAAATATTTTTCCATTTATTTATTGTATGTGTGTGCATGTGTGTGTACAGGCTCGAGGCGTGAGTGTGGAGGTCAGGGGACAGCCTGTGGGACTCAGCTCTCTCCGTCTACCGTGTGGTTTCTGGAGACAGAGCTCATCTTGGTGGGAACCACCCTGCCAACCCTAAAATATATTTTTATATTCTTTCTCCCTCCCTCTGCCCTCCCTGCCTCTCACCCTTCCCTTTTCTTTCCCCGTCCCTTCCCCACCCACTCCTCTACTTCTCTCTGTGTGTATGGTGGTCAGAGGACCATCTCAGGTGTTGCTCCTTGCCTTCTATCTTGCTGTGACTGGATTTCCTTCTTGTTAGACACTGTCCAGGTGTCCAGGCTAGCAGGGCTGTGAACTTCCTGGGATTTCCCTTGCCTCTCCTCTTGCCATCAGAGCACTAGAATTACAAACGCATACACTATCATGCCCGGCTTCTTGTGGGCTCTGGGGCTTTGTACTTAGGTCTTCACAGATGTGTGGCAAGTGCTCTCTAACCACTGAGCTACCTTCTCAACCCTCTTCTCCATGGGGCCATTCAAAGTAGTAGCGACAAAGCAGTTTAGTGAGTGTACTTTATTGATAAGATGAAAGGAAGCAATGCAATAATGGATCATAGGGACTGATCTGGAACATTCCATGTTTCTTTATTTATTTGAAAGAGGGCTTGTTTTAATTTCATGATACAAACAAAGGCAGCCACTAAAAAAAATAAGAAACGTTATTATGATAAAAGGAGTAAAAACATAGACTCGTATTAATTCTTCAAAGGAATGGGCAAAAAAGAAATAGCGGGAAACAACAAGCTATTAAGAAAAAAAGCAACAGGTAGAAAATTATGCAGGACTGGAGAGGTTAAAAGCTCAGAGGTTAAAGGTGATTTCTGTTCATGTGGAGGACCTGGGTTCGGTTCCCAGCACCCACATGGCAGGCAGTTCATAACCATTTGTAACCCTCGTTCTGAGGGATCCAAGCCTTCTGACATCCACAGGCTCCAGCATGTATGTGGTACGTAGACATGTACACATAAATATAAAAATAAATGAATAAAACTTAAAAATAAAATAGTAATAAATGTGAAGAATATTAGCTCATCTGGGAACAAAATTCTAATTTCAAAACTGAAAGTATTCTTTCCTAGGGTGAGAAGGATACTGCCTATTCTACGGTTTATTTTGTCTTTTACTGATTCTGGGACATCTAACTTTCTGTACAAGTTTTCTCATCTTTTAAAAGGGGGTGATAATCAGTATCAGAATGCTTGTTTAAGTGAGACACTACATTTATAGAACACCTTTACTACAGTGCCTGGTACAGACTAAGGACTTGGGAAATACTTCCCAATATCGTATTTTGAGAGAAATGGAAGAAAGTGTTTATCAAGTACCTATCATATATTAATATAATTTGACTTGTGTTTTTATTACATAAACATGCCATGTGATATAAGCTTATAGACTAGTTAAGAAAATACTCTTAACTGGCATGTGTGTTGAGGAAGCACACACATGCACACATGTCCACCAGGACTGAAAAGAAAACTCCCACGGAATGTATGTGTTTTCCAATCATATGTTGAAATTCTGCCTCTTGAGAAAAGAGTATCAGGGCATAAGGCCTTTGTGAGGTAATTAGACTCTGAAAGTGGAGCCCTGATGAACAGGAATAGCAAAAGCTACTATAACAAAAGCCCCAGGCTTGCCAAGCAGCCAGCCCAGCCTGCTTGGTGAGCCCCACTCCAGTGAGAGATCCTGTCTCAAAAAACAAGACAGATGGCTCCCAAGGAGCCACACCTGAGGTTGCTCTGGCCTCCACACACATGTGTATACATGTACATGTGTGCCTCCACATACTTGGATGGATACATGTGAAGACACAGCAAGAGGTTGTCTGTGATACGTACAGCAGCCCTCATTACACAATGAGCCAGCCTTCGCTGGGACCATCTGGCCTTCAGAATGGCAAAGATCAAATGCCTCTGCTTGTAAGTTGCTCAGTTGATGGTGTTATGTTATGACAACGTAAACCGCCTGGCTCCCTCCACCCAACAATGGCTTGTCAACACTTTGACAAACATCCTTCAGGTACGTTAAATGAAAATGTATATATGTTTACACACAGAGAAAATTCAATAGTTATACACGTGTATATGCAGGCACCTTTTTTTTTTTTTTTAAAGGAAGTTTCAGAGTTTCTCTGTGTAGCCTTGGCTATCCTGGAACTTGCTCTGTGGACCAGGCTGGCCTCGAATTTAGAGATCCACCTGCCTCTGCCTCCTGAGTGCTGGCATGAAAGGTGTGCACCACCACTGCCTGCTCTATCTATATAGGTGGTTTTAAAAGGGAAGAGTATGTGTGTTCTCTTTACATATTAGAGTCTTCTCCTAGATTTAATGTATCTAACATTTTTAGGTTAAAGATATATTGAATTCTTTTCAAGTATATAATAATTCTATCTGAAGTTTTAAAATAACAGTAATTTTGTGTTGCTGTTTGATCATACGATGAGAATTTATATGTAGGAATGAGAATTAAAGAAGCAATGGGCAGGAATGGAAGCCACCACGGCGAAGATCTCAGATCCTTTTGAGTGAACCTCTTCAGGGATTCTCAAGGCTACAGGCATACAGCAGAAACCCTCCCTCTCAGCAGCATCACATCGAAGCATGAACAATAGTATAGTGCAAATCCCCCAAAGGCTGGACACAAGGGCCTTTCAAATGGCAAACTCCAGCACGCGCACCGTGAGAACTTTCTGAAGAGTCCGTGGGAAACGCAGCAGAAAGAGAAACTGAAATTCTGTGTGCTGGGCTTGGTGTGTACCTCTCCTGAGAGACTGAGTTCTGAGGAACCACACCCTCCCTCACTCCCAGACCACAGGAGTGTCAGGAATGGGTGGGGACGGCCAGGGGCGACCTCTCCGTGCCTCTCTGTTCTTATTAGCCAGCACAATCTTATCAGAACAAAACAAAATCCATCCCAAACTGATAATTGCTTTCTTTCCTCTAGGGGTGCAAGTGATAGGTTTGAATGACAGAGGGGAGGGAAGGGAGGCAGGGAGGGAAGGGAAAGGGGGGGGAGAGAGAGAGAGAGAGAGAGAGAGAGAGAGAGAGAGAGAGAGAGAGAGAGAGAGAGAGAGAGAGAGAGAGAGAACGAACCTGGTGGGGTGAGGAAGGATGACACACAGCAATCTCCATAACAAAGCCCTCTTCTGCTTTGTTAGAGATTTCTAGCTAAAACAACAGCAGGGCGTGGAGGTAACCCGGGCACAGGGGAATCAGGGCTTGGAGGCCTACTTGGGCTACTAGTGAAGCCCTGCTTTAAATAATTAAGTAAACAAACGCATTTGGGAAAAGTAGACAGGAAGGAAAACACAGAGCACAATCCCGCCTCTGTTACGGTTTCCTTTCCCGGGCCGCTCACTCTCTGCATATTGCCGTAAAATTATTGAAAAATGAGATCACAGGAAACCACTCTTGCAACATGTTTTCTTTTTTTTTTTTTCCGACTTAGGAAAACACGAGAAACCTCTTTTCATGTCATTAAATTCTAGTGAACATGTTTTACCTTTTCACTTGAATTTTTAAGCAGCACTCTTGTTACTTTACATCTCAGTCCTGTTTTAGTTGAGTGCTGATACCTGTTTTTATTGGCTGAGGCTACGCAAGCAGTGGCCGCGGCGGCGGTGGGGGGTGGCGAGGGCGCTCAGGTTTCCTCTTTATATAATGAAGGCTCTTTTCTCCATCCATCTCCGCGAGGCCAGTTCCATTCATTCCATTTAATTCGTATTACTCATGCCGAAGAACACTTTCTTGCTCTGATGCCTACCGCTAATGGGCACATTCTGTACAGAGACCGTTTGTAAAATGTTGGTAAAGAGCAGGCTCGACACTTTCCCTGTTTGATGAGTCACAGCCTAGGAAGGAAATCCCCCTTCCAAGTGTAGTTTCAGTCCCTTTGCTGAGAAAGAGCCTGTGTTTTTAGCAAAGATTGCCTATGATGTTATTTTACCTTAATACATATTTTTGCTTCATTATTTGAAATGGGAAGAAAATTTCATTTGACAACCTTGAACCCATAGTCCACTGAAAAATAATAAATATGGCCAGGGAACTGTGAAAAAATGAAGCTCATAGGAACTACTAGCTTAGTTTCCATTTGGGGCCACTTTCTCTGTCTTCTCACCCAGGAGACTTCCCCTGCCTTCCATGTCTGCAATGCAGCCCTTAGGAGGCTGAAGCAGAAGGATCAGAGTTCAAAGCTAGGCTGGGATACATTGTGACCTCTTGTCTTAAAAACTAAAACAATCTGTGCATGGTGGTGCATGCCTTTAATCCCATCACGTGGGAGGCAGAGGCAGATAGGTTTCTGTGAATCCAAGGTCAGCCTGATCTATATATTGAGTTCCAGGCCAGAAAGGGCTGTGTAGTGAGATCCTGTCTCAGCAAACAGACAGAACAAGCTAACAATAATCATAAAAGAACCAGGTGTAGAGAGATGGCTCAGAGAGTAAAATACTTACCATTTTCTGAGTTCAGATCTCCAGAACCCACATAAAAGCTGGGCTCACACTTGAAGCTCTAGCACTCGGGATACAGAGACAAGATCACTGGAGCTTGCTGGGACACTAGTCTAGCCAATCAGCAGAAGGGTAGAGAATGATAGAGGACACTGGATGTCAACTTCTGTATGCACCCCCACCCCAACCTCCAAAACCACACACACTTGCAGGCAAGCAAGCAAGCAAGCAAGCAAGCAAGCAAGCAAGCAAGCAAGCA
>NW_021604604.1:4842654-4892301 GCF_004785775.1 Grammomys surdaster
GCAAGCAAGCAAGCAAGCAAGCAAGCAAGCAAGCAAGCAAGCAAGCAAGCCAGCCAGCCAGCCAGCCAGCCAGCCAGCCAGCAAGCAAACTTTTCTAAACTAGCCCACCTTACTACACAGAGCTCAAGCTGTGAGCACTGAGCTTAAAAGGCAGTTAGATGTGCAAACTTCACAATTGCAAGGCCCTGGGCTCTGTCCCTAGCACCTCATCCACACTGACTTAGCTGACCTTGTCGATGAAGCAACAGATAATTTGTCAGTAGACAACAAAACATCCTACTTGTGTCATGACAGAATGTCTTTTGTCCCTCACTTGGCTCTGTTGATTTTTCCAGGCCTTTGACTTTTTCTGAAATTTATTTCTGGCCCTGAGCTGACCTCATCTGCCTTCAGCTGAGCTCAGGCAGAGGCTTCTCTGAGTTCATGGGGGGTCCTTTCTCATCTTTTCCCTCTTCAGTGCCACATTTTCTGTCCCTTCTTCCTTCCCCATCTTCTGCCTGCCTGTTCTCCTGGGCTGTTCTGTCTCAGTGACTTCACTCACCAGCTTTGGGGAGCCATGGCAGAAGCTCATTTGGACAGCAGAACATGATGTTGCCTTTGCTCCTGAGCTCTGGTGTGTGTGGTCAGCATTTACTGGAGCTCTCTAGAATTAGCCAGTGCCAACCTGCATCCCAGGTCTTTGACACCTGACCCTATACATGGTTCCTTTCTCTCTTTGGCTCACATACTGAAAAAATGATTGCCTATTTGCATGGCAATAATTATCTTTAAAGATTTATTTTTATTTCTGTGCATGCTTGTGTGTCTGCCTGTGGGTTCAGGTACCTGTGTAAGCCAGAAGAAGGCTTCAGTTCCCTGTAGCTGGAGTTACAGGCAGTTGTGAGGTGTGTGATATAGACGCTGTGAACCAAACTCTGGTTATCTGCAAGAGCAGAATGTACTTTTAACTCTCTGAACTATCTCTCCAGCCCCAGCATCGGGACAACTCCAACTGAAAGTAGACACAGAAGTTTGGAGTCTTAGTACAGAACCAACAAACAAATATCGATCACATGTTGAAACAATAGTTTAACTAAATTGGGTCAAATAAAAATAAGATATATTACTAAAAATACTTTTACTTGTCTTTTTTAGCTGATATTGTTTGAAAAATGTAGCTATCCAAAAATTGAAAATGATATGTGTGTCTTATATTTGAAACCCTGACTATATTTCTACTGGATAGTATAGGCCCAGGTCTTTGAAATGTCATTTAGATATGGCAGTTTTCTATGATTTAAGGCTGTGTGTGTGTGTGTGTGTGTGTGTGTGTGTGTGTATGCATACATGTACGTTTCTGGAGAGGCAGAGTCAAGTGTCTTCTTCAATTGTTCTCTGCTTTACTTTTTGAGATAGGATCTTTCACTGACCTTAAACTAGACTGACTAACTGAGCTAGACTGACTTGCTAGCAAGCCTCAGGTATCCTCCTGTCTCTGCCTCCCCAGTACTGAGATAATGAACAGGGCTTTAAAAAAATTATTTATTGATGTACAGGAGTGAGAACAAGCATATGTTCCATGGTGCAGATATGGAGATCAGAGGGAAACCTTCACAAACCAATTTTTTTCCTTCCACAGAGAATTACAGGGATTGAACTAGGGTTGTCAGGGAATTGAACTCAGGTTCTGAAGTGTGGTCGCCAAGCATTTTACCATCTAAGCCAGCCATAGCTCCAGCCTGAGACTCAAGATTTCTTTTCAACTCCTTAAGCTTTCCTTGTTCTTATTTTTTGAATCTTAAAGACAAGGGTATATACACTTTTACTGTTTCCTAAAATTAATTAAACGAAAAAAAAAGACCACTAGCTATATCTTATCTAGGATTTGATTTTTTAAAACCACCTAAAACAATTCTTATTTGATCATGGCTGTATTATAGAATTTGATATTACTTTTGTACAGTTAAACTTTTATTTGCTCTTGTGTATGCTGAGAATGAGTCCCAATTTGCCCCTGAACATAATTGTAATTCTTGCCAAGCAGGTTGGAAATCTACTTTACTTTGCAGCTTGAAATTGATGCTAATTAGTGAGTCAGAGCATTGATGCAAAAAAGCTCGAGAATCTACTACCAGGAAAGGGAAAAACTCCCTTTATTTATTTAGGGAAAACTTTATTTCTGTCACTGTTTTTACTAGGCAGGAATATTTCCCCTGAGTTAGTTATAAGCTACATGGACGTTCAGTGTTAGTCAACTCGGACTCCAGACCCCTGAGAATGAATGACTTAACACTTTTGTGTGGTCTGGAGGCTTCAAGTCTGGGAATCAGTGTGCCCGGATGGTTCTGGCAAAGAACACCAACCAGCCTTGCTACTCCTTCTTACAAGTTGCTGACGTCACAGTGAGAGCTGCATCCTCATGGTCTGGACTGCATTTTCTCCCTTAGTCCTCCTTTCCAAAACCAGAACATTGGTGTAACCATGGGCCTCACCCTTACCCCGGTTCCCGAATAACATCTCAGAGGCTTATGATTTATTAGTGAAATGCCTAGGCCATAAGCTAGACTTGCTCCCTAACTGGCTCCTAATTTATATTAACCCTTTTATATTGTTCTATGTCTGCCATGTGGCTAGTTAGTTACCTTCCTCCAAGTCTGGGGTGTGACTATCCTTACTAACTCCCAGAGTCAGTCAGTCAGTCAGTCTCTCTCTCTCTCTCTCTCTCTCTCTCTCTCTCTCTCTCTCTCTCTCTTTCTCTGCTGGATCTTCTAATCTTGCCAAATCTTCTAATCTTCCCATCTTCTAATCTTGCCAAAGCTCATTGGCCACCAGATATTTATTGACAAGTGATGCTTCCACACAGTACCTAAGAGATTCTCTCTACAATTGAGAATTAACATTTCAAATTATGAATTTTGTGGAGATAAAGACATAACAGTAAGTTATAGACTGAGTCATTGTGGTGGTTTGAACGTGAATAGCCCTCAGGCTTAGCTCCCAGTTGGAAGAGGTATATGGGAAGGATTAGGAGGTGTGGCCTAGTTGGAGGAGGTATGTCACTAGGGGCTTCCTTAGAGGTTTCAAAAGCCCATGCCATTTCCAGTTTTCTCTTTCTGCCTCACAACTGTGTATCAAGATGCAAGCTCTCAGTTACTGCTTGAGTGCCCTGCATGCCTGCCTGCTGCTCTAATCTCTACCAGGATGGTCAGGAACACCCCTTGTGAATCTGTAAGCCTCAAATAAATTCTTTCTTCTACAAGTTTCCTTGGTCCTGGTGTCTTATCACAACAGGAGAAAAGTGATGAAGACACTCACACAAAAATTTTCCATATGCATTCTTTATCTTTTTACTTATTTTTAATATACTACTTTTATTCTTGGAGAATTTTATACAATGTATTTTGATCATATTCACCTCTTGCTGTCCCCCTAACTACTCCTCCCAGGTCAATCCTCCACCACCTCCTGACTTCATGTCTTTTTATTTTAATTTTTTAAATAACTCACCAAGTCCAATTTGTGCTGCCCACATACTCACAGTGGGCGTGGGATTAACCACTGGAGTGTGCTGGGCCTACAGGGAACACACCTTAAAATAAAACTGACTTTTTCTCCCTTTGCAGCCATCAGCTGTGAATCTGAGCTCAGTTCAATCTGAACCCCTCCCTCTGTCTATGCTGGAATGTTGACTGGCTTGCTCTTGTGCAGACAATGACAGTCACTGTGAGACAATCCTAGTTGCTGTGAGTTCAAGAGTGTGAAGGTCCATGTCATATCTCACTCCAGACTTTCCTGACATCTGGCTCTTATAATCCTTTCGCTCTCTTTCTTGATTGTCCCTTGGGAGAGGGAGCATTGGGGCCCTATGTCACTTTATTGACACATTTCTTTCTGTATAAGAAAAGTGTTGTTTATTGTTGTTGTTGGTTTTCACACAGTCTCACTATGTAGCTCTGGTGGGTCTTGAACTCACTCTGCTCACCAGGCTGGCTTTGAAGCCACCTGCTTCTGTCTCCAGAATGCTGGTGTTAAAGATGAGTGCCACTGTGCCTGGCAAGGAAAGTGTTCTCCATGTCAATTTTATTTTGGTAATTTGATATTTATGAAGTAGGCAGATGATTGGGAAAGCAGACTTTAGAATATATGAAAAGGATAATAATAACTACCATCTTAGTCATGGACCATCTGATTTATCTTAAAATGTAGCATAGAGCCTAATTTAAAATTTTGTTCTAGTAATTCAGTGATTATAACAAATCGTTGCAGTTGCCAATCAGTCTCTTCTCCAGTTGACCCAGTGTCAGTGACACATGTGTTCCTTGATATGGGGACCAATGTTCTGGGTTCCCAAATGAAACACACACACACACACACACACACACACACACACACACACACACACAGTGCTTTATATTTTAATATGCCTTAAACAGCTCAGTGGATGGGGCACTCCCAAACCTCCACGTGGCTAACATCTCTCCTCTGATATTCCTGAGTTATTGCTTACTAAAACCTATATTCCATTGTTGTTGCCTTAGACCCAGTACGGGAGGCTCCGGGGCTGCCCTTCCCCGGCTCTCACAGGTTGGCTGTCATGGACTTCTCAGGTGTGGCAGCTACTCCTCTCCCACCATGGCTGCTCTGTCTCCTTTCCTCTCCTTCATTCCTTGCCCGGGAATGAAGTTCAGCCATTCTCCTAAAAGTCCAGCCTCTGTCACCCTGCCCAGCCATTGGCTGCCAGTAACTTTACCAATCAGAACCAACTGGGGGTAGAGTCTTACGTGTGGACATGCAGATTCTTATGCAATTTTGGGGACCCAACTAACATAGTATAAGTAGCATTAGACCAAATATACAACAACAAATATTGATTAAATTCTTACTAGGAACTGGGCACTATGTTTAGTCTCTTATATGAGCATGCCTTATTTAAAAAAAAAAATCACACAGCATTTGCAAGGGTGGGGCCATTTCCCAGACCTGGACAAGTACAGATTTTCTGTCTATGACATCTCTTTTTCCCTATTCTTTTCTCTTCTCTTCTCTTCTCCTCTCTCTCTCTCTCTCTCTCTTTCTTTCTTTTTTTTTCTTTTAAAAAACTCTTGTATGAATGTATGTCTATCCACCATGTGAATGTCTGATGCCCCACAGTGGTCAGAAGAGGGTGTCAAATCCCTTGGAACTGGAATTACAGACCTTTGTGAGCCAACATATAGCCTGGGACGCCTAGGAGAGCAAGTGCTCTAACTACTGGGCAAACTCTCCAGCCCATTTCTTTTTTGAGACAGGATCTCATGTAGCCTCAGAGCAGCCTTAAATCCACCCTATACTTGTAGTGATCCTCTCGTTTCTGCCTTGCCTGTCGTGACATTACAGGTGTACACTACTGTCCCTGGTTTTATGTGGTACTGGCCTTTGAATTTAGAACTTTACCAACTGAGCCGTATCCCTAGCCCTGTTGATGACATTTCCAGCTATGGACTGGGAGAGTAAAAGCCCATTTTCTTCCATATATTGTGTGATGATAAAATATTTAGGGATTAATTACAGAAAGATATAAAGGAGACAGAATTTGCTACATTAAGTCAGAGGCACGGAGACAGACTCGAGAAATCTTTGGGGATAAGATGGACAGGATTTAGTGCCTGGGTTGTTGTGTAGGGAGACATACTCTGAGTCGATTTAGTTGTGATGAGACTATTCCTCAGTGAATTTCTCTGTACTCAAGGAAAGGAAAAATCAGAGAGGTGTCTGAGAAGCATTTTGAGCAGTACACTGCCTATATTGTATCTAATGAGCAAAATTTAACAAAGTGAGGTAACTTGTGTGAATAAGTCTTTTTATCAGGAGGAAAGACAACGAGCATCTGTTGTCTTTGCCCACTTTGTTTTAAGGTTGTGCTTAAAGAATCCTAGCCATCTTGACCTAGCCTACTAGTCCTAAAGGACTAACTCACTGTGGCCAAAAGGAAGGTCAAAGTTCACACAGATAGATGTTTCAGTTTTCTGTTGTTGCTGTTATAACACAATTAATTGAACCTGTAGTTCAGAGGAAGGGGGTTTGTCTCACATGCACAAAGTCAGAGGTTCAATTCCAATCCTACCTAAGGCAAACCAAACTGAATCAAACCAAACCAAAACCAACCAAACAAAACCTAACGATGAAAAATAACACAGGCTTGTCATCACACAGTTCCGAATACAAGAACATCTAAAATCAAGATGGCGGCGGGGCTGTATTCCTTTGGAAGGCTCTAGGAGAAAATTTGTTTCCTTGACTTTTCTAGAGGCTCCTAGAGGTTGCCTACATTCCTCAGCTCCCTCTACTCTCCATGATTTTCAAAGCAAGCATTGTAGTATCTTTAAATCTCTCTCAGACTTCGGCTTCGGCTTCTATTGGCACGGCTTCTCTGATTGCGAGCTTCCTGTCTTCCTTTTTGTTAGAGTCCTTGCAGTGACACCGAGTCCACCTGGATATTCTGACTGGTCAGCGCTTCAAAAAAAAAAAAAAACCCTAAAAAAGAATTGATAAAAATTGCTGCCTTTTTGGTGATTACACACATACCTTTTTGCCCATAGTCACCTTTAATGATCTTTGAGGTGTTTTTAAGGATAAGTGCTACTCTCTGAGAGCAAATTATTTGCTTTGAAGGTGGGATTGTGGACACAGCAGTGAGAGGCTCAGAGCCACTCACTGGCTTTGGTGACTATGTTTGAAGACGTTACCTCTTTGAAAAGCCAAACAGCCCGGCATTCTTCTGGATGCTTTCACGGTGCAGCCTGTCTCAGAGGCCTGGCAATCAATAGTTGTCTCCAGAAGAGGTGCAGCTATGATTTTTCTTGAACTGACAGAAATGTTTGTCACAGAAGTTGCTAAGTGGCATGACTGAATCTTAATCCTCTTGCTAGGAAAGGAATGTGTTTGTTACAACCAATTTATGATAATCCTAGCCGATTTGATTTGCGTGGTGCTCACAGAGGCCAGGGAGGTTGAAACGCTTAACGACTGCAGACTCACTTAACCCTCCCTCCAGAAGGGTCAGAGCTGTTTTGTAACTCCGTTGTCAGCCCCATTCTGAAGATGAAAAGATTGAGTCAAAGAGAGGCTAAGCATTGGCAGAAGGCCACAAAACCAGTAAGTGGCAGGGTGGCAGGGTCAGACACAAAATACAGTTAACATGGCTCCATTTGTTTGTCTTTCACACATGAATCCAATAACCTCGATGTTATTATTAAAACGAAAAACCTTGGTGGTTTGTCCCGGTCCATCCTGCCCTTTGCTTGTTTTTCTGGCTCTTCTGGTTTGGATGATGGGTTTTGTAATTGCTTCTCCTAGCGCAAGCGAACTTTTCTCAGATCTTTGTGGTACTTAATTGCAAAACAATATTCTGAATACACTCACTTAAAGCGAACACTGACTGTATTAATCAAGAGAGACTTGATTCTGGCCTGTAATGACCAGTAGCTCTCCAAAGACGGGTATAAAAAGTGCGGCGACTAGGGGGCACCAAGAAAGCTTCCTCATCCAGGACTTCAGGCAGGCACGCTACTCATTTTCTCTGCCGAGTAGTGGTGGGATCCAGGTGGCCCAAGGGGGTGTATAAGGGACTCGAGTCCCTCGGTTCCCGCGAACCTCCCAGTTCCCGGCCGAGCGTCTTCTGTTCCAGGCAGGGAAAGCCTCGTCGCAGAGTAGGAGTCTTGGCCAGTGTGCTGAGCGCTACCATGCAGAGCTGGTCCCTTGAGACGTAGGAGGAGCTTGGGCACATCCTTGGCCGACCTCTGGGTGTCAGGGACATCACCCCGGAGTGAGAGGAGGGGGAGAGAGGAAGGGGCCTGGAAGTGCCCGGGTTTGAGCGTTTCCCGAGCTCGTCACCCCAGCCCTGACCTCCTCCGCCTGGCTCGCTCTGTCGCCGCCGCCCACCTGGGCGCCCGGGACTGCTGCGGCCGTGGGTGCCCACTCCTCAGGCCTCAGTGGGCGGCTGCGTGTGGAGTTCTCCGGGTCCCTAATCTTCCCTCCCCCCCCGCGCCGCCCTCTGTCCCTTGGTGCCAGACAGGCTGGTTCTCTGCCCTTTGGGTCGGTGTGCGCTGGTGGGTTTGGCCTGCGCGGCGGCGGCGGCGGCGGTGGCGGCGGGGGAGCGAGTGAGCGAGCGCAAGGGGCGGGCGCGAGTGCTTGTGAGTCACCGGTACCTGGAGCGCTAGCGACGCAGAGCCAGCGGCGCACAGCCCGAGCCGGAGCCTAGTGCCAGCGTCGCCGAGCGCGGCCTGCCCCAGGCCCCGCCGCGCCCCCTTGCACCTCTCCAGGCCAGTTCGCCAGCGCCCGAAGCCCTTCTGCTTGCCCGGAGGTGGCGCGGGGCTCTCCGGGGGATGTCACAGCGGCTCCTCGGAGCCCCCAGTCATCGCCGCAGCAACAGCCACCGCCCGCGGGAACCGCGACAATGAATCCCCAGTGCGCCCGCTGCGGAAAAGTGGTGTATCCCACCGAGAAAGTCAACTGCCTGGATAAGGTGAGCGAGGGGGCGCCTGGCTAGCCCGGACCGGCCGGGCTCCGGGTTGCACCTGTTCCAAGAAGTTTTGGCACCTGGGTTGGAAAGATGAGTGGGCTGGTATGTTTCGTGGATCTTGTCACAGGGAGAGGATGCTCGAAGGAAGATCCCAGCCGTTGTGTCTGAGATCTCCACGACTGGACGGTAAGGGTGTTGGAACTGGGAAATGCTTTTGTCCTGGATGTAGGGTGCGCGACATCCATATAGCTTCCTTGAAGGACGCATGGCAGCCCCGGCACCGAGGAGCCAGGATAGGAACCTAGTAGCTAGGCTGAGCCACCCAGGGGCCAAGCTGAGAACACAGGCGCGAGGCTGAGCACCCAGCAGCAGCCGGCTGAGTCACCCAGGAGCCAGGCTGGGAACGGGGTGTGGGGGGTGCAGTTTGACAAGCCGCGCCCCCTCCCCCCGTCCAGTCTGTCCCTCCCTCCCCACTTCACGGACCTTGACACCTTCACCCAGTCCCCAGAAGTTCTGGAAACATGGGCTTCAGGAAAAGGAAAATACAATTAATATGTTGTAGGGTGGCCGCTGCCGCAGTGTTAAGAAATAAAACCTCTAGAAGAGATCCAGCCCGGTGTAGCAAGCTGACCCACCGGCGGACGCCTGCTCCACCAGGGTAAATTCCAGAGGAAGTGGCTTTACCTGGGTCGCTGCAGCTTTGCCCTTTCTGGGTGTGGATAGAGTTGAACAGCCTGAGAGACAGACCCAGTGTGATCCCGGGTGACTGTCAATTGAAACCAGCCGTAGGCGGTCTCAGTGAAATTTGCCTTTCGTGTTACAAATGCCACTGTAGAGTAAGCCTTCATCCCAGATAGAGACAACGTTCAGCAATTTAGTGGAAACTGGGTGGGGATGGGGGGAAGGGTACACAGTTACATAGTTCACCTCTGCTACTGTGAGTTGTCTGACTTCCGGTGGACACGCGTGTGGAAATCCTACAAAAAAAAAACCTATTAGACGTTTGGAAAGAGGACCCTTTTCATTTAAAGCCACACCACCGGCTCCATTTTTCCATTGACTGAGCTCAGGGTTCCCTGTTGGCTATGATATGCATAGACCCTTGACATTTCTTCCACTGTGAGTCTATAGTGGCGGGATTAATTTAAAACTTAACTTGAATCGCTGTCTGATTTCTTTACTGAACTGAAAATAGATGCCTGCTACTACCTACAGTCATTTCCTGGTAGTATTATCAGATGGACCGCCTTCCCTGCCTTTCTGTCCGGGACTGGTATTGCAATGAAATGTTAAGTATTTGTTTTTGTTTTTCTTTCCTTCTCAGTATTGGCATAAAGGATGTTTCCACTGCGAGGTCTGCAAGATGGCTCTCAACATGAACAACTACAAAGGCTATGAGAAGAAGCCCTATTGCAATGCGTAAGTCCTGCCAGTGTGGTACTCCAGGTGTGGCCCAGCATGGGTGCTTAAGTTAGTAGACATGGTTCCTCTGAAGAGGTGACTCATTGAGTCACCCAGGTGCGCAGGTGGCCAATTACCTGTTGATGCCACAGACTCCATGGTCACTTACTGCTTTGAAGGTCACTATATTTCTGTCCTGCTAACGTGTAGGGTAATTCGTGTGACTACTCTACCAGGTTAGCTTTTGAGGCTCACAGCACTGCAGACTTAGGGACAATTATTAGAAGCTGCAGAATTTACCCACTGAGAATGTGTGGGCTCTGACATGCATGTCAGGCAGTTTTCCATTTTAATCACATGCCAATTTCCGTTGATATCATAGGATGTTGCTATCTCGCAATTTTATATCTGAACCTTGTTGCTAGGGAGAGAAGCCTCATTTGCTTGGTCTTCACTGAGACCATCACCCTGGGTGTTCTGGGGTTTAAACAGGGGATGAAAAGAACTGTCATGTGATTCCTACCCGGTTAGTATTGGATCTGTTGTCAAAGGTCTTCTGTAGTAGACAGGGTAATTTCCAGGGAAATAAAGTTTTGGTACCTCTTTGTTAGGTTTCCTGGAGGGCACATTCTAGCCAGATTAGCTAGCATTGACACAGCGTTTACCATGACTCAGGCCATGCGTAGAGTACTTTATGTATAGTAGGTTAGTCTTTACCAAAATCGTTTAAGAAATGGGAGTCACTTTGATTACCCCATCCACAACAGGTGTGAAACCAAAGCTTGGAGGAGCTAAGCTTCAGGATAGGGCTCAGCTCACTTCCAGAGGCTGAGTGGCTCCACACTGGGCCCAACTTCCAAGGCCTCTCTTATTGCCTTGGGGCTTGTGTTTCTTCACTCCCCTGAGCATCCCTGGGGTTGCACAATGGGCATTTAGTCCTGATGGTTGATCTTTCTCTTCCCAGTTTCCCTGTGGTCATGACCAGGTCTAGAGGTGACCCAGAGACCTCTAGACAGACACTAACCTTTTAGTTGGCATATTGGGTAGAACTTCCTCCTCCACAGAGTGGTTGAAGCAGCTCCAGAGGCCTCTGGGAGACTGAGGGCTGTCTGTCTTCATCCTGTACAGGGAGTATATCTTAGTCAGCAGATCCTTGATGAACAATGTGCTCAGATCTCTGGTGCAGAACTTTAAAAACATTTGGGGGCTGAGGAGGTGGTTTGGTGGGAAAGGGCACTTGTGGCATAAGCATCAGCTCCTGTAACCTCAGCATTGTGGAGACTGGAGACTGGGGTAGCAATGGCACTTAGTGGCCATCGACCTAGGGAGGTTCCATGAGACACTGTGTGTCAAGGGAAGAAGATGGAGAGTGACAAGTCTCCTGTGTGTGCACACAAGTTTCACTCACATACCTGCAGATACAAACATACAGTATGGTAGAGAATTACAATTTTTTTGTCTCTCTTTTGAGATTCTTTCGGTTCTAGATTAGTATTCAGAGGTATACAGAAGCTTTTCAGGAACTTAGAATGCTGAGGAATGAAGAGAATTCAAGACTTCCTTAGATAATGATAGTGCCCAGATATTCCTCAAATCTGTTCTCAACATTCCCAGACCATATACCTTACTAAAAAAAAAAAATCTAAAGCAAAAATGAGATTTTTGTCTTCTGGTTCCTTGAGAAGAGTAAAACTTGGTTTTAGATCAAAGCCAGGTGCAACAAGAAGATAAGGAGCTGATAACCCATAAACAAGATAATTATTCTTTAGGTAAAAGAAAGGCAACCATTCTTCCTCTAAGTGTTACTTGTGGCCTAATGGCCCCAGCTTAATGGGCCATTCAGTATCAGAAAGGATCCCTTAACAGCTCTGCTGCCTGTAGCTTAACCCAGTGCATAACAATGCCTTCTGGTTCCTCAGAGGGCCTTAGATGGGGAAGCAAAAGACAGAAAAAAGGAGGAGAGAAAAGCACAATTGGAACAGAGATGCAGAGATGGAGAAATTGAATGAGAAA
Source organism: Grammomys surdaster (assembly GCF_004785775.1). Taxonomy (NCBI): domain Eukaryota; kingdom Metazoa; phylum Chordata; class Mammalia; order Rodentia; family Muridae; genus Grammomys; species Grammomys surdaster. The sequence continues at coordinate 4,854,548 of NW_021604604.1, forward strand.
GAAAGGAAAAGAAAAGAAAAAAGAAAAAGAAGAAGAAGAAGGAAACTGGGAGGTAGGTGGTTTACTTAGTGCAGGGCTTGTCCACAATCTTGAGGACCTGAGTTCTTTTCCCAGAAACCATGGGGGGTGGGGGAAGGCATGGTGGTCTGCCCTTGTAAATTCAGCATTGGGGAGGAGGAGTTATGTGGGTCCCTGGGGCTAGCTAGCCAGCCAGTCTAGCATACATGGTGAGCTCCAGGCTAATAAGAGACCCCCTTCTCACAAACAAACAATGTAGGCAACTGTTGAGGAGCCTTACCTGTGGTTGACCTCTGACCTTCTCATGCATGCTCATATACCCATATGCACACACACACACACACACACACACACACACACACACACACACACAGGCACTCTAAAAGGAAAAAAAATAAGAAACAAGTGAAGTCATTAATTGTTCTGGGTTAACTCAAAAGTCCAGCTCTTTCTGCTTAACTCAGCTTAATGAAAGAGTATCAGAGTTTGCTGCAAGGTTTGAACAAGTTGGAAAGGGCTGGTTTGGACCCTGACTTAACAGAGGACTAGTGCCCAGAAACACTGAGATTTGGGCCCTCAAACAAAAGAACTTCATCACTAGGAAATAACCTACTGTGTGGTTTCACGAGCTTAAGTATTAGTTTTTAAAATAATTTTAGACATCTCTAGATTAAATACTTATAGATTTCTGTTACTGATGTTTCTAGTATTTTGTCAGTAATTTGAACTAGAAATTTTAGAGTACCACCTGGCTTTTTGCTTAATATTGAACCTGGCAGTTCACTTTTTTGAACAGATAAAAGGAAGGTAGGAATCCTTTTCTTGGGTGAGTGAGAGAGCTAATGTTTTTGTATTTGTCTAATTTAGCTCAAGTACACATCCTATGTTAGCACACTTTCTTCAGAAAATAAGGCTTCATGCATTGCATGTTCTGCTCTCCATGATGTTTCCAGGCTCAGAGTTATTCACTGTTCTCAGCCCCTACTTATCTAAGGGCATGTGTTACCATGTGATCTGGTCCATGTGGATTACCCTCTAGGGATCATACACATCTGCTCTAATTCACGTGCTGCTTGTCAGTCGTCTGTTCCCTGTAGTCTTTGACAGAAGGGCAGCCATAATTTCTCTGGGTCAGTGGTGGAAAATGGATTCTCTAATGAATTAAACTCCAAGAAAATGAAACATTTTCTGTCTGTCCATGAAAAGCAACATTTTATCTGTACCCAGTTTGGATCAGTAGTTGACACACACATGTGCTCAAATGTCACTTTTTAATCTGAGAATCTTAAAAGAAGAATACAGTTGTTCCTGAGTATCTGGGGCCTGTAGGTTCCAGAAACCCCTCCCGCCGTCTCCATAGCAATATTGGTAGATGCTCAAAACCCTTAGAGAAAATGATGTAGTGTTTGTCTGTGACCTGCACATGTCCTCCTACATACTATGTCACCCCTAGATTACTTATATAAGCACAATGTAAATGCTATGCAAATAGGTCTCCCAATGTGTTGCTTAGGTGATGATGACAGGGGAAAGCCCTGCGCATGTTTAGTATAGACAGATATTTTCCAGGAGCTTTCATCTGAAAGCAGGCAAACCTGCAGATATGGCCATCACAGGTAAGGAGGGCAGATTTTTATGTTGGCTATGTGTGTGCTTCTCACCTGGAGTTAACTTTTATTAACCTTTTGCCAATTTTACTTCATACTTTTCTCCTGCATCTAATTCTACACATTTAAAAAAGTGATTGGCCAGTTTCATATGTTGTCATACGTTATCCCTAAACATGATATCATGCACTAAGAAGGTATTTTCTTCAAGAATCACAGAACCATTGTCATGTGTAAGAAAATAGAAATTTCATAATATTTACATCTGGTCCATGTTTAACTTACATCTCTTTCATTGTTCCGAGATTATCTTTTTTTCAGTTGTTTGTGTGCAGGTGTATGTGCAAATTTGTGCGTGTTTTATTTTAGGATCCAATCAAGGTACATAGTTTATATTTAGTTGTTAGGACAATAACAATTTTTCCTGGCTACTTCAAGTTCAGTGTCAGGCGTTCAATTTCTGCTATCAGTTCTCTTGGCTTAGATAGCCTCTTAAGAGGGTTTCAGGCAGAGTACTTATATAGTATTTTCTTTTAGACAGTATAATGCCTAATTAACTTGAGACCCTTTGAAATAAATATTAACGCTGTGCTTAAACATTTGAAAGCGTAAGCACAGGCGTTCTCTTTGTAATTGATACCTGAGGGCATCTTTTTTTAATGGAACAAAGCAGTGAATACTTCTTGGGTTTAGATGCATTGCCTGTTTATATTCTCACGTGTTTAGAGAAGGTATAAGCATTCTGTTTGCCTTCATGCAAAGGAGGACATGTATAAAATGTAATTTACATGGTATTTACATTTTGATCTTTTTGATAGGATGATCAAAATAGAGTGTATCCTCGGAATGAGATTGAATACAATGCACATTTAGTTCCTAACACAGCAGTGAACGCTATTAAAATATTTAAAAACAAACTGGTCTACTTGAGTACGTGCCACGCTTTCAGAAGCCTTTATACTTCACAAGCCAGCAGTGGCTTCTTGTTTAGCACATTCAGGATTTTCTGCATCTTAGAACTTGCAAAGCAAAGAAGACCGAGCGGTGTTTTTACTGCTTAGAGGTGCTGGGGAAATAACACACGAGACGATTAGACAAAAAGCACAGCTTGTATTTATGCGTGAATTATATGCCAAGCTAAACTACAAACACTTTGATACCCCACATGCCACACAAAGAATATAAACCCCAAGGCCATTTGTCAAATTATTTAATTTATTGTGTGTGAAAGTCAAATTTGCATTTATTATGTGTTTGTAGCAAAAATACATTGGTTCTCAGAATTTTCTGAGAAGACATTTTTGCTTAGAAGTAGCAATGTCAATGACTGGCCTTTAATATGCTGCCACCAAATGTCCCATTATCTTAGGACGGGGGAGGGACCAGACAATGATGCAATAGTTTATTATGACCTTGACAGGAATTTTCCTAAATCATTCCTTCTGTAGATTTTGGGGGTGGGGTAGGAGAACATTTGTTCCTACTGTGTCAAATGCATCTTTAATTATGGAAAAAAACCCAGGAAAAATCCAAAACCCACAGATATCTGCGCTAAATATGTTTAGTCACCCTTCCAAATAAGCTTCCCTCTCACCAAAGAGTCTCACTTAACATGATTTTGTTAGACTTTTGAAAATGAAACAGCAGGAGCTGTGTGTTGCATTTGCTTTCTCTCTCTGGCTGCATTAGCAATTCCTCCAGTGAATATTCATTGGCTATCTCCAGCCTGGAAGATGCTGAGCTGGGTGCTGCTCATTAAGAGCCAGCCAGAATGGTCAGCGTGCTTCTGCCAGCCTGTCCTGAGGGTGCTTATCTAGGCCAGTGTGCCTCTGTCTCTCACTTACCGGTTCTCTGCGGTAACTAACGTACTCTTTCTGAGGTTATCAGAGGACAGGGAAGGGAAGGTAATGAAATGTAAACTGAGCTCCACACCCACTCCACCTCCTGTTTCTCTTATCTTTGTGTGTGCCTTCCAAATTTGGTCCTATAACACTCCATGGCCTCAGATTATTTCAAGGGGATTTGTGAGTTTGCTGTTCTTGGGTGAACAGTGGTTACTGAAGGTTTCATGAACTGCAGCCTGTTGTTGGCACTAAGGAGCATGACGTAGTTGGCTTTGGATCTCAACATCATTTTGTCCTAAAGGACAAGTCTTTGGATTGTTTGTTCTTCGTCTATAAGACTGGTAATAACACTTATTGTTTACTTTTGTAACTGTGGGACAAAATGCCTGAAAGCAGCAACTTCAGAGAGGGGAGGTTTGAGTCCTGGAGGGGATCGCAGCTCATCCCTGTGGGGAGTTTACGGATAGTCACATGGTGGTGGCAGAGCAAGAAAGCAGATGGGCTGTAGCTCTCAAGGTCCACCTCCTAGTGTCCCGGTGTGTGTGTGTGTGTGTGTGTGTGTGTATGTGGTGGTCGTGGTGGTACACATATAAACCATAACCTGCCAAACTCACAGCACCAGGTAAAGACTGGGAAAACACATGGAAGAAGTCTACCACAGGTCTGGCACAGAGCTGACCTTCAGTAGACAGCAGTGCCCTTTCACAGTGGGAGTGTTTTGAGGTGTGAAGAAAAAATACAGAAAGACGGGAACACATAGTATATGAGTAATAGCAATCACCACCATGGAAAAGTTCATATTGGAGTATGCATGCATGTGTGTGTGTGTGTGTTTGTGTGTGTGTCTAGTGCTGGGGACCAAACCTGAGGCCTCTTATATATGCTGGGCAAATATTGTCTCACCACTAGCCCCACACTAGTTTTTCACACAGTAGGAAGAAAGATAAGACTTAGTAAACACAGAGAAACCATGAATATGCAATTGAGCACAGGCTAGTTCATAGCTATGTCCTGTACACTAGGGAGCACTGAGAGCTGCTGAGGCTATGGTAAGGAATGGTGTGTTAATGGACTGGAAGTGGTCCCTTAATGGATTTTAGCTGCTGTTACTTTCACACTTTCCCTTCCTGCCAGCCCCACACTTTTCCTGGGGACTGACCCAGCACCCTCAGCCCCTAGATCAGCCTTGGGACAGACATACCACGCTGTGTGTGAACCATGTGGTTCTCTGTCTGTGTTCACTCGGGGAGCGAAGCGTTCTTTCTTGCTTACATGATTGTCCCCTGAGCCTGCCACTTAGATGATGCTCAGTTAAAATTAAGCTTCTCTTGGGGTCTGTGATCATGCTAGCATCTCAGAGTTTGCACTCTGTACTTAATCCTCATTCAGTGTGGTACCCAGCGGGGTTTCTTCTAGGAAGGCAAGCAGAAGTTGGACAATCTAGAAGCTAGATGTCGACTAGGCTTTGAAAAGTCTAAAAGGTAGTTTATCCAAATCTGAGTAGCAAGGGGTGAAATGTCCTTATTGATGGGCTAGGCTTGTGAATCCCAATCTTGAATTATGGGATCCAGTGTTGCTGCAGAAAGGTTTGGTTTAACCAGGTCACCTTCCTGAACGGGGCATTCCTTCCCCTTGTTTGCATATTTTCTTCTAAGTTTTATTATATTTTGTAAAGCAGGAAATGTTTTCTCCTTAACAGGAACCCTACAGAGATTGAGTGGGTAGGAGATATTTGTAAGCCTCAATACATCAAATGAAACCTATTAAGTACCCATGTGACATTGGTGATATAGCCTAATATTTCTCAGAGACTGGAGAAAATGTCACAGTCTTAAAGGTGACAACTTTGATGGAAAGACATTGTGTCATGCTGGAGTTCTGTAGAACACCAATTAGAGCATGCCATCCTGCCTTGACGTTGCATATGCCAAGGAAGTGTCTTTATTCCTTGACATAAACATTTATATTAAAGGGTGATGAATTTTTCCTTCTCATCCCCTTTTGTGCCCTCTCCTTCCTCTTCTTCCTCTTGGTGATTGAAAAGGAGACACTTTATTTTTTTTTATTCTTTTTTTTTTAAATTGGATATTTTATTTACATTTCATATGTTATCCCCTTACCCCATCCCCCACCCACCCGGGAACCCCCCATCCCCTTACCCCTCCTCCTTCTTCTCCGTGGATGTAACCCCCACCTACCCCCCCCACTCCCACTTCCCCACCCTCAAAATTCCCACCCCCTGGGGCATCCAGCCTTCATGAGGTCAAGGATCTCTTCTTCCACCTGTGCCCGGCAGGGCCCTCCATTCTTACATATTCAGCTGAAGCCCTGGATCCCTCCATAAGTGCTCCCTGGCTGGTGGTTAGGACCCTGGGAGCTGTGGTTGGTTGGTATTGTTCCTAAGGAGACACTTTATATCACATAAAATGTTCTAGAACGGATGTGAAGTGTTCTGATTCTCAGGTGTCTATCTAGCCACTGACAAGATTTGGCTCACGGTAGAGGACTGGGTTGCAAACCCTGAGTGGAATTCCTGCCCATTTGAAAATATTTCCAAAAGGTGCCTTAGATGTGCACCTTCTATCTCCTCACAGTGATGTATTTGTTACGGAATGATGTGAGATTAGCAAAGATTCCAAGATGAAGCACAGGAAATACCTTCTGAGTCCTGGTGAAATGAAGGCTCACCTAAGATATAGATGTGTGTGCTTAAAGGCTTATTGATTATGTGTCGAGGCTGGTGTTAGGGCACGTTGTTGTATGTCTTCCTTGAACATTTTCAGATGAATGTTTTACGACGTGGTTCCTGAGAAAGTCAGGAAGTGAGAAAAAAGCAGACACTGCTGTGCACAGTACCCTGTCCTCCAGTGCACTGAGCCCCTTGCAGTCTAAGGAAGGAGGTTGAATCTTGTTTCCTTTCTGTTTCTGCTGTAGTGTGACCAGGCCGATCTGGGCTTTTTGCACTAGAAGTGGGATCTTGAGTAATATTTATGAGCTGAGTGTCCAGTACAGTTCAGAGCCTGAGTAAAAAGGATTGTTATTGATTCTTCTATGCTCAGATTTGTTGCTGGAACCCAGCAGAGCTCCTCTGACGAACCAAATGGCTCTTCAGCTCTCTGAGACTGGATGGGGCACTGACATAGCTGTGGAGGCAGAAAATTGTGAAAGGACCAGGCTTAAGTGTCTACAATTGTTTATTGTGGAGTTGGGAATCCAATGTTAATTTTATTTGTATTTAGCTTTGCATTTTCTTAATGGAGCCCTGGAAGGAGAGACCGGGCAGTGTTTAGCTTCTGTTTACCTTGCTATAATCTCTTGACTCATTCCCACTGAATTCTAGGAGGGGCTAAAAGGCAACCAGTTCAGTGTATGCCTTCTTAAATCACATGGATTGAGAACTAGACTGGTGGTCTGTTGCGCTCCTGCTTCAGCTCGGTGGTTTAAAAAGATCCTAGACAAGAATCCTTGATGAGCTCCCTTGATGCCCATTATTCATCAAAGGCAGATGCAAACCAACACAGAGAGCTTGGAGCGAGAGCGTGGTGAGAGCGTGGTGGTACTCCTCCAGGGGCTGACAGTTCTGAATGGCACAGGGATGCTAATACTGAATACAGTCTTTAAATACGACTTCATGATCCATTAGCTGGTCAAGAGAATGACTTCTACCAAATTCAAGCAAGGCACAAGAACAGTAGCCTTCAGCCACTGCGCACATCAATAGAGAAGGCCTGCTCTCACTGGTAACCATCCCCTCCAGGGGATCCAATGCTCCCTTCTGGACTCCTCACAAACATACACACCCACAATAACCATAACTAAAAATAGCAAACATAAATATTTATCTAGAAAGAGAAGGCCTGCTCTACTCACGGGTATTTAAAAAGAGGGTTACTTGTAATTTCGAATCGCACGTGTATGTCTATGAACGGATATGAACAGGTGAGTGCAAGTGCCTGCAGAGGCCAGAAGGTGGAGCTGCATCCTCTGGAGCTGGAGTTACAAGTGGTGAGCCACCGGACATCGGTGCTGGAAACTGAACCAGGATCCTTTGCAAGAGCAGTATTGGCTGCTAACCTTCAAACGCGCTCTCCAGCCTCTGTGGATGTATTCTTGATGGTCTGATGCTTTGGATTGCTTATGGCATTCTTTCAAGGTTGCTCGCCCACAATCTCTCCAAGTTCTTAAACTTTATGTACCCCATCCTCTCTTCTTGTTTCTCTCTCCACATACTCATCCCTTTACCCTTCCTGGCTTCAGCCTTTCTTACCACGATTTCCCAGTGACCTGACTGCTGCTGCCTAACTTACCCTTTGAGTATTTCTGCTGGATCATCTTTAGCTTTCCGTATGTGATTCTGGCCATAATACGTTGTGCATAGACACACCTGGTCATACTGCATTGCCTACAGAAAAGAGCAAGTTGGATTTCTGACAGATGTTCAGAATTATCTTTCTTCTATGCTTTTTTCAGTCCCCTCCCCATCTAGCCACACTGGGCTGCTGGCTCTGAGGCCTTTATTGAGTTTCTTAGCTGAAGTCTCAGTGATTTCACCTGCAGAATGGGTATAATTATAGACCGTCTCTTAGGACTAAGATTGATTAGCATTATAAGTGAGGTTAGCGAAATTTTGAGCACACAGTAAGCAGTAAGGGAACAGTTGAGACTCTTATGATTTACTTAAAATCTATTTATTCTTGCTCATGCTATGACTCTGTGTATGAGTCACTTTTATCTTCAAAGCTCTGACTACCTTTGCGAAACACACTGAATATGTTAGTCAACTATTAGACTTTTCCTGTGTGCATTCATTGTAGCTTTTGTCTTTAGTCTTTGGCTGTGTGCACCTCTGCTCACGGGTATGCCTGTGTGTATTCTACAGTATGAACTCGGAGGTTGGAGGACACAGCCTCGAGTGTCAGTCCTCACCATCCACCTCGTTTGATGTGGCGTCTTTCATTGTTCACTGCTTTATGTGTAAAGCTAGCTGGCTTGTGAGTCTCTGGGGCTTCTCCCGTTTCTGCCTCCTCTCTTGCCATTTCTTCAGCATCGTTGTAGGTTTCATACCTCAGTTTACCACATTATTTATTTATTTTATTTTATTTTTTCAGTTTTCATTTTTCAAAACAGGGTTTCTCTGTGTAGCCCTGGCTATCCTGGACTTGTTTTGTAGACCAGGCTGACCTCAAACTCACAAAGATTCACCTGCCTCTGCCTGCCAAGCACTGGGCTTAAAGGTGTGAGCCACCACATCTGGCTTTACCACACATCTTAAGGCTCATCTTGAAGCACAGTGACCTGTTTAGGTTTTGGCTGAGATTGGAACCTGGAGATCCTCAGCCTGGGCTTGGAGGTGGTCTTGGGGACAATGGAAGGCGAGTCCACTGCAAGAGGTTGGCAATTTTAAGGGACTGTTGCTGGCAAATATGTGGACAGTGAGTGTTGCAATATTACGAAGTAGTGCTGGATTGGCATCACTCCACGAGGGAGGGCATGGTCCCCAATAAGAAGGGTTGCTACTTGAGATTCCAGCCACAGTTAAGGTGTTCTCTGTTACTTGCATTCCTGATCAACTGGCTGGAAATTTCAGAGTGACATCAACTCTTTCAGATATGATAATTTGGATGATTCATGGAACTCAGCAAGGAGCTTGGGGAGGCATGCTAAAAGTACACTGAATGAAATCCTCAGTAAATTAATAAGAAAAAATTATTTTATCATCCGAGACACAAATCAAGGGACTGAGTGGGGGTATGTCTCTCTGGATAAGTGTTTGCTTTGTAACACAAACCCTTGAGTTCAGATCCCAGAACCATGTAAAAGACACATATATGTGCCTGTTGGGAGCAGAGACCAGGGAAGATTGCTGGGGTTTGCTGCCCAGGCAGCTTAGAGAAAAAATGGTGAGCTCTGGGTCCAGTGAGAGAACCCAGTAATGAGCAGAGTGACAGGTGAGTGACCCAGCATCCTCCTCTGGCTGCTCTACACCTGGGCATGGGTGTGTGCACTTGTATACCCATGTGCACAAATGTGACAAAATGGGGGAACCCATAACAACTCAACGTCTCCCAAATATAAAGGCAGATAGATCAGAATCCAGGAGAATCCTGGACATGGTGATGCAGTGCTTTTGCTCTGTGGCACTAGAATTTGTTACTATACCCCCCACCCCCTTGCACACACACACACATGTGCTCAGCATCCCGGACTCCCTACCAAGTTCTGATATCCAGAGTATTTACTGGAGTTTCATTACTTCGGTCCAACTAATAGAGTCATTTGACATGTGATTGTTCAGTCTCTAATCCCCTTCACTCTCTGGAGGAGGTCAGCTGACATAACCCTACTTAAAGCCCAAATGAATTACATGGTCTTTCGGGATAGCTAGCCCCACTTTGAGCTGTCTTGACAGCAAACAGTTTAGTTTGGTCCATGGGGCTCATGAAGGACAGAGGCAATCCAATTCCATGGGAAAGTCCAAGTATTTAAAGTATGCCTGTCAGAAACTAGAGACAAAGGCCAATTAAATTCCTTTCTATACAATAGCTGTGCTCCACCTGCCTTTATCAATGTGGCCTTTGTTCATATCACAAACCTTAGCTCATATGGCATAAGATTGCTATCTGTATTTAATCACTTAACATAAGTTAGGAAACACACACACACACACACACACACACACAGAGAGAGAGAGAGAGAGAGAGAGAGAGAGAGAGAGAGAGAGAGAGAGTTTGCTGCCTTTGTAGGAGGACCTAGCCACCTTAGGACCTAGAGACCCTCAGGAACTCTCTAGATTTGGCCTTATAAACAAATCTTTTCTATAAGCATCCTTGAGGGCAGAGATGGTTCTAATTGTCTCTGTATGTTCAGACATCTGCTGTGTGTTTACATGACGTCTAATAGAGAAGGTTGTCCAGCCAGCTTTGTCAGGGACACAGTGAGCTTTTTGGCTCTCTGAGCAATATAGCTCAGCTTTATTCCAGGCCCTTCTAGCCAACAATTGACTCAATGAAAATGCAGATGTTTCAGTCCATAAGAATCCATGTGGCAATTCTTGCCAAAACTGGCCCTGCTTGGACGGATAATATGCTTGATCTGTAACAAGCTCTTCTGATGAGGTGAAATGCTGACATTTATAGCTAGACTGTTCATCACCGATGTGCACTTGAACAATGGCTGACAAAGACAACATTTTAAAAAGTAGCTTATGTAAATTACTTTTTTTTATATGACTGTTTTCCAAACGCTTAGAAGCAAATCCTGTGTGTCTTTTTTTCCCCCTGTTACAGTGATAAAACACTCTGTCAAACAGAACTTTATGAAGAAAGTGTTTATTTTGGATCATAGCTCAAGGGTACATACCATCCATAATGATGAGAAATTAAGATGGCAGGAACTTGAAACAGCTGGTCACATCACATCCACAGTCAGCAAACAGAGATCAATGAATACTTGCTGCTGCTTAATCCTTTCTCTGCTTATATAGTTCAGGATCCTGGCTAGGGAATGGCACCACCCACAGTGGGCAGGTCGTCCCAGCTCAGTTAGTGTAATCAAAATAACCCTCCACTGCTATATCCGGAAGCCTGTCTATGGTAAGATTCTAGATTCTGTCAAATTGACAATTAGCAGCAACTGTCACAATGAATTTTAGGTAAAAGGCTGTATACACATTCATTTGCATATCATTCGTATGTTCTTGGAAATATGTTTCCCCCGAAAACTTAATATACTTAAGGATTAATGAATTCATTCGCTCATGAAGGATTTATGTGTTTGCATGAGCACATCCATATGTGCTGTTTTGTTCCTCAGGTGTATCCCATTAAATTTTGAGGTAGGGTCTCTCACCAGCCACATAGGTTAGGCTATGAGCTAGTGGGTCCCAGAGCTTTGCCTGTCTCCACCTCGCTAGTGCTCAGATTACAAGTATGCACTTCTTGTTTCTTAATGTAGTTTCGGGATCTACTTCCAAGCCCTTCATAGGGAACCATCTCCAATCTCCTCTATTCTTTCACGGGGCAATTTTATTTTCTTGTATAATTTTCTGTCTTTTCCATTTCCAGAACTTTACAGACAACTTAGTGGGATCTGTGTTCCCTCACCCCCGTCTCTCCGATTCTCTCTCTGACTCTGTTTAAGGTCTTTCCTGTTGCCAGTGACGCAGTTCTCCGATTTTCTTAACGTTACATGAAATTCTATTTAAAATTTGTAGATGCTTTAGGCACATAATAATTAAGGGTTATTCCTGTCGGGAATAGAAACACCGTATTAGCACAGTTCTTCCTCCAAGGCTGCTAAAGAAGGATCCTTGTTTAGAGGGTTTGCCTCTGTGCTCTCTCTCTCTTTTTAAATGGTTCTTATGTAACACTGGGTTTAATTGCCTGGGAGTCTGGAGCTGGTTTATTTGCGTTTCTCTTCTGTTCTGAGCACCTGGAGGTTGAGTGGTCTGTGCCCTGGACGTGTTCTACTAAATGGCCGTCTGGCAGATGTTGTTTCTTCCTCCAAACCGCGATGACACAGCAGATGAGGAGTAAACAGGTTTGGGGACTTTAAAAGTATACTGATTGTAGCCGACTATGGTGGTGCATGCCTATAATCCAAAAAGGAGAGAAGGCAAGCTGGGCAGGCAGCTCTGCTGTGTAGAGTGTTTGCTTAGCATTCTCGAGAGCCTAGGCTACATCCTTAGCACTACATAATCTGACCGCGGTGGCACATGTCTCTCACCCCAGCATTAGAGAGGTAGTGGCAGAAGGATTAGGAGTTCAAGGTCAGCCTTGGCTATATTGATAGTTTGAGGCCTGCCTGGGTGAAACTCTGTCCCCGAAAACAAACAAACAAACAAACAAATGAAAGACCAAGGGAAAAATTGCAAAAAGGTCATTTATTCTCGGTGGGATCCAATAATCTTGTATTTGACCAACGGTTTTTCTCACCCTCTCCACCTCCCTCCCTCCCTCCCTTCCTCCCTTCCTCTGTTTCATATCCCAGTGTGTTGGGAGATATTGTCACAGAGGATTTAAAAATTAATTCTGCAGTGGGAGAAGACAGGTGGTCACATAAAAGAGCCACCTAAACGGAGGAGGGATCAAGTGATGCTCAGAAGAGATCAACTGGGGAATATTCATGCCCTCCCATCTGTACCGATGCAGACACCAAGGAAAGTACACAAGCTTCACAAGGAAGTACAGCAGGCGTGGGCTGGGGACCGGCTAACGAAGTTCTGACAGAATTGCATGTGCTAAAACAAAAACACGTCTAGCAGGTGAATCCATTTGCAGGAGAAACCTGAATGCAAAACCAAGTGGGAGGAGGATGAGAGAAAAGAAACGCAGGCGACTCTGTCACAGGACTGCACATGCTCTGCACGCTGACTGTGGAACCCCTGTTGTTGTTGTTGTTTTTTTTTTTTTTTTTGATTTCTCCCTGATGAGCTATCAGCTACAAGGATAAACCGAATGCCAGTTGGTTCTTTGCTTTGTTTTGATTTATAATTTCATTGTTCTCAAGTTGTTTTCGAGTTAACTTGGAAATAACTAGGTGGCAGGGTAGTGGTCATAATATAATGACTTTGAAACAAATGGTCTTAATTCCACTGAAGTTAAGAGTGAAAGGGAAAATGTCCAGTCAGAGCACAAGTAGCCTTCAGGAAGAATTTACAATAGTATACGTGAAAGGGAAAGGCTCTGCTGATCTAGCCTGGGCTTGAGAATTCTGTGGACAACAGCCAGGAGTCATGTAAACTCTCCCTACGATATGTGTTGGCACACAATTGACATTCTATAAAGATTTTCCAAGCAGACAAAAGAAGGTATGTTGTCAGTTTTTTTCAGTACTGCAACGAAATACCTGTGATAAGTCATCTTACATAGATAAAAGGTTTGTTTTTCTTTAATATTGGACAGGTCAGCTCACGTTTGAACAGACCCCACTGCCTTTGAGCCAATGACAAGGCAGCCCACACAGCAGAGGGTGTTTAGCAGGACAAAGCTCTTTATTTGCCCCACAATCAGGATAAAAGACAAAAAGAAGGCATGTCCCAAGTGATCCAAGAACCTCACAGAGCCCCGCTTTTTATAAGTCCCACTACCTCCTGAAAGCATCTCCTGAAAGCACCAAACCAGGGGACTAAGCCTTTAGCCCACAGACCTTTGGGGGCACTTAGGATCCATGCTATAACTGAAGAAATGAAAATCGTCATTCAAGTGGGGCCGACTTTAGAAAATACATTTAAGTTAAAATGTGTCCATTGTTTCAGAGGGAGAAAGGGGAGACTGAACTGTTAATGCAAAAGCAACATTGGACTGAGCTCCTCTTCGCTTCCTCCTATCAGATTAATCTGGTAATGCCGTGTAGAGATGGATGGCTGAGAGCGGTGGCTGCTAACATCAGGATTACACCAGGGAAACCAGCAGCTGAAGGTGAAGGAATACTCAACGCACTTATGTGCTGAGAAAAGTTGTTTTTTTTTTTCTTTTCAGTGCGGGGATTGAAAGGTAGGGCATCGTACATAAGGCATACTTTTACTTCATGGTCAAGATGAAAGAGCTGAGCTCAGCTCCCACCCCCCGAAGGAACATGAACCATGCTTGATTTTATTATAAATGTCATGATGAGAGACAAAAGGAAGAGATTTGGGTTCCTATTTATTCTTTAGTCTTTAACCAAGAAGCTTATAATTACATTAAAAGTGCATTAATGTCATTAAGGAATTAGAGCAGGGCTAAGGGTATAGCTCAATGATAGAGCACTTGCTTAGCTTGTGTGATTCCCTAGTCCTAATGTAAAGCCTAGCATTGGAGAGGGGGGAGGAAAAGAAGAAAATATGAAGCCATTATTCATATGCTAAGAAGTTTGACTTTCTAGGTTTAGAGCATCTGGGAACATTCTATAGATTTTGGTCCTGGGACCAAAAGTGTGGCACAGCGAATCTTGGGAATTGTTGGAGTTGGGCTTCTTCCCTCTCCATCCCTCTGTTCCCCTACCTGTAAAATGGTGATGAACTAGCCACCCTTCTGCAAGGTGAGAATGTTCAGTCTCTGTGGATGGCAATAAGAATACTTCCCTCCTTTTCCGGTTCCCTGAAGAAATCCTGGCTATAGTCTGCCTGAATGGCTAACACAGGGAGATATCACAGAAGCATTAGCTATAATTATTATTGCCTATTCATTGCAAGAAGCTGTCGTAAGAGAGAGCTTTGGGGATGGAGAAATTTTCCATTTAACTTTTAGAAAGGGGAAGAGACAGATTGTAGAAATCATTGCCTAATAAGTGTGACATTAATTTCTGGCAAAATTCTCCCATGGCTAAGTGCATGGGTGGTTTGTGAAGACTTCAAAAGTCCTCACATGCCTGTGCTACTTTGTTAGGCTTACTGTGGCGGAAAACCACAGACCGATGCTTCTATTGTAGAAATAGTAGCTCACCATTTCAGACATTACAAGTGTAGGGTGTGTTTAAAGATTGGATACTTTTCCAGGTTAGGTGGGAAGTCCTCCCAGACCTCTTTTCTTGGCATGAAGGTGACCAGGTTCTCCTGTGTTTTGTATTGTCTCTTTGTGAGTGTCTGGGTACTAGTGACCACCTTTTACAAGAGCACAACTTTGTTGCAATGGGGTCTACCCTGATGGCCTCCTTTTCACTTCTTTTTTTTCCCCTTTTCTCTTTTTCTCCTTCCTATCTCCTACTTTGTTACTAGGGTATCACATAGCCCAGACAGGCTTAGAACTTAGTGTAACCCAGAATGACCTTTAACACCGTATCTTCCCACTTTCATCCCCTAAGTGCTGCGCTTCCAGAAATGTGCCCTCATGCTTGGATACTTGGTTATTTCCATAAGGACTTAACCTCAAAGTAAAGTCACATTCTGAGACATTATGGTTAAGATTTCAGCACATTTTGGGGGGCATGGAAGGGGGGGGAGGTATTCCAGCACATCTTTTGGGTTGGGAATGGGGCGATAGACATGGTTGAATCCATAGTAGGAACGTTTAAAAAGAAGTCAAGCTAAGCAAAGCTAGCTTCATGTTTGGTCGTATGAAAAATTCACACATGGAGAACTTCCAAATTTGAAGAAAGCATTGAGCACTGTATTTTTAAAAAATATCAATTGTGCTTGTATAAACCTTAAAAATGGAAGAAGTACAGGCTTTCTCTGAACTACGAATTGGCTAACATGGTTAACATCAGTTGTCAACTTGACAGGATATAGAGTTACTTGGGACGGGAGTCTCAGCGAGGAGTTGTCTAGATTAGACTGGCTTGAGACGGGTTTTCTTGATTATATTAACTGATGTGGCAAGCCCAGTGCCTGCGGAGAGGATCCTGGCCTGTATGCGGTTGGGAAGGTGAGCTGCTGACATTCTTCACTTTCGGTTTTGAATTGTGTTGCGATCAACTGCTTCAAGCCCCTGGTGCCTGGACCTTTAGCTGTGACAGAGGTGCCTTGAACTGTGACCTAGAGCAAACCCTTTCTCCCTGAAGTTGTGTTTTGTCAGAGTATTTTGTCACTGCACCAGGGAAAGAAAGTAAGGCAGCCTCAATCCCCACTTCAGCTGACACACGCACTCTTCCGAGTCGTTCTTTTCCAGGGGTAACATTCTCTTCCACCCAGGCCCTTCCCTTGGTGCATAAGCTTGAGAAGCCAGCAATTAGGAAACTGTTTTCTGATGGATTGTTCCTGCTCATGGGAGAATGATATTAAAATATTTATAAGGAAATGAATTTCAGTTTCAAATGAAAAAGGCAAGAAGAAATATGGCCCAGGATTTTATAAAAAATGGGCACAGCTCTTATTTCTTGAGTTTTAAGAGGGAGAAAGGAAATCTGATGGTGACCTTGGCTGTAGTTCAATGGAAAGATTCTGGTGGGGAGATTTATAATCTTAATAGTCCACAATTTGCAATTTATATTTCAATTTCAAAGTTTAATCATTAATTTTACTCTGACACTTTCTCGGCTCTTGTCTCTGCCTTAAAACTTATTGTTTTATTAAGTCATGATGCATTTCATCTGTCTTTCAATAGTCAGTGAAGCAGACTTCCTTGAATAATGTCAGTAGCCAGAGCTCCAGTGAGGAAGGAATGCCCGACTCTTAGTGGATCCTGTGATATGAAGTGGACCTGCCCCGGTTTGTTTTCAGTGGACAGGATCTCAGTGAGTCCATTCTCCAAGGTGAACTCGGTGAGATAGAAATCTTATCCACCAGCTGAGTTAATGTGTGTTTTGAAAAACACTGTGTTCTGTTTTTTTTCCTCTCTCAAGCTTGCCCCACCCCTTACTTTGAAAACAAATCCCTTACACACACCCTTTTCTTCCCCCTCATCAGATCCGAGCCTTTCAAAACCGCCCAACACTGCTAGTGTTTCTATCTTGGATTAGTTATGGTGGGTTACTCTTTGTACGTTTGTACAAAAGCACACTTGTACCATTTTTTTTTTGGTTACACTTGCAACCACACTGGAAAGATGCCAAGTGAAAGTCATCCATGCCAGTAAAGAGCAGGGCACAGCTATTCTGCCAAATTCTACCGGTGAGTTTTATTTTGCCTTTTCCCAGACGAAGGTCTTCAGTCTCACCCTTCCTTATTCTTCCCGTAGATCTGTTCTACTTTTACCTCGACAATAGCCAGAACTTGTGGCATGATGAATATTTTTAACTTTTCTAAAAACCTCAGTTCCAAAATATGAGGTCTTAGTCTAGCCTGAGGTTGTTAGGGAGTTACCCATACAGCCTCTAGAGTTGGCAGAGGAGGGAGGCTGGAGCCAGCTCTACCACCCTGGCCTCTGTTTAGTCACAAGGTAGGTTTAGCTTCTGTGGAGGAACTAATGTAAGGAAGAAAAAAGGAAAATGAATTGTGGTGAATTGAATAAAAATGGCTGCCCTAGGGTCCATAGGGAGTGGCACTTTTTAGGAGGTGTGGTCTTGTTGGAAGAGGTGTCTTTCAGTCTTCCTGCTGCTTGTGGATCCAGATGTAGAACTCTCAGCCCTTCTTCAGGACCATGTCTGCCTGCACACTGTCATGCTTCCTGTATAAGCCATCCCCCATTAAATGTTTTCTTTTATAAAAGTTGCTGTGGTCATGGTGTCTCTTCACGGAATTAAAACAGTAACTTAAGACATGAATGCTTCTAAATAGCTGGCCAAGTCAGGAATGGTGGCATATACCTGCAATCCTGGCACTTGGGAGGCTGAGACAGGATTGGGAGGGTGAGGACAGGGTGGGTTAATTGGTGAGAATTGGTCACAAAACAAAATACAAAACAGAAAACACAAAACACAAAACACAAAACAAAACAAAACAAAACAAAACAAAACAAAAATCTCAAACCAAATTAAAAACAAAACAAAACCTCAGATCTCTCCCAGACTCTAAGACAACAATAATCCAAAACCCTGAACCCCAAATCAACAAACAAAACCTTAGAAAGCCAGCCGTGTCCTCACTGTGTGAGAGTTCTGGTGACCATCTATCTGCTTTCCTGAAGTTGTTCCCTTTGGCCAGTTGGTTTCCTTTCTAACATAGGACGTGATGTTACCTATTTTCCTGTTGTAATTTGTTTAAGTGTTGTGGTTGGCACAGTTTTCTGAGTTGTAGCTGTGTAGTGATTATCTGAGATCTGAGTGTGAATTTTTAAGTTGAAGTGTTAAATTTTTATAGGCATGCACAGCACTCAAGATTTCAAAAGCTCTCATGTATATTTTCCAAATTGGAATGCAATTTCAAAGTATTTAAGTTTTGTATAAGATTTAGATTTTTGAATAAGAGTTTGAGAAAAAGAATTTCTTTTTTTCTGTCTGTTAGGTTTAAACTTTTTTTTTTTTTTAAGGATTGGCTGTGAAGATTCATTTATGATGTTGAGATGTTGATACTCAGGGAAATGAGTGTATGTCATCTCTAACATTTACACTTAGAAGTTGTGCTGTGTTTTAAATTTCAAGGAATTTTTTTTTTTTTTGGTTAAACTTTCTTCCAATGTTGCTCATCGTGGCTTTCTAGACATATGGATGCTGTTGGAATTTGTAAATGCAGAAGACAGGACTAATGTATCTTGTTTACTTTTAAAATTAGTTAATTTAAGACTGGGCAAGTATATGTGTCACTTACCTGGTTTATGTGTTCAGATTGTGGATCACTTTCTAAATTTTACTCTAGTGTTTGCTACAAAATAGCTGGGTGTACTTTCATTTTAAGAAGTTCACTTGTAATGTATTAAGGTTTATCACCTTGTTGTCTAGCATATCAGGTAATAGTGACTTATCCACTGTGGAGATGGGAAAAGGAGAGAGAGTGATCTGTGAGAGAAGCTAGCTGATTGCCGGGACAGGAGGTGTGGAACAGGAGCTCTCACCAGGTCTGTGAACCCAGCTTCTTCAGTGTTTCCCACCCACAACCCTGGATTTTTGTTAGAGAAATTTTTTGTGATCCAAGGAATATAGGTGTATAAGTTAGGTTTAAAAATCAAATGTTGACTGATAATAAATCACAGATTTATTATGGATCAGCAAGATGGCATAGAAGGTAAAAGCATCGGATACCAAGCTTGATGATCCTGAGTCTGATATTTTGGAATTTACATGGTGGAAGGACTCCTGAAAGTTGTATGCCTCTACACACACACACACACACACACACGCACACATTCACACACACACACGCATACACACACATGCACACACACACATACACACACATGCACACACACATACACACACACATGCACACACACACATGCACACACACACATGCACACACACACATGCACACACACACATGCACACACACGCACGCACGCACGCACGCACATACAGACATATGCATGCTTGTGTACATGCATGCTCTTCCACACGCATGCTCACACACACAATAAATAAATGTGTAAAAAGAGTTTTATTTTAAAATAATTATTTGATACATATAACTTTTACATTTCTTAAAGAGGAAGGCAAATTTGAATACTAGTGAGATAAACATACTTATTTATTTTTTCATAAAGAATTAAATGCTTGCTGACTATTTGAGATGGTAGGACCTAGACCGTCTTCAGTTTTTTCAAACTTTATTACTGTTGTGTGTGTGTGAGGCTATGGTGTGTTTTGAGTGTGTATGCACTGTGTGTCAGTGCAGGTGCAGATATTAGAGGATATTTTTCAGAAGTCAGTTCCCTCCTTCAACTATGGTCTCTGGAGATTAAACTTAGGTTGTCAGGTTTGCACAACCAGTCCATGTCTGTGGGAACGGGGTCCAGGAAAGGGTGAGGGAGGTGGAGTCAACAACCTAGGATGCAGACTCTGGAGACCAACACTGAGGTACAGATCTACTATATAGTGAAGCAGTGGGTTTTTTTATACAGCCTTTGGACTAATGGGGAATTGACAGGAGCTCTGGGGTATTCAACTATCCCACTGTCAATATGGGGAGGTGCCAGGCTGCCATCAGCACCTGAGTGGACTTCCATAAAGATAATGGAAGCTGCCACTTGTTCCGGGCCCATTCTGAGGTTCTACTTGTTAGAATCCTCTAGTTTGTGTCACCTGGTAAGCTGCTGGACATGGGCACTCGTACTGTCCAGACTGTGTGGAACCCTTCCCCACCATCCACGGGCCTCAGCTAGGGGCTGCAGAACTCACACATGTACCCACAAGTCCATCTCACTGGCCCATCTGAAGCACTTTTCAGAACTGATTGTTATTTTGATTTTATAGTTGAGAACACCACTTTCCTTTAAAAAGAACCCACACAGGAGGTTTCCATCCTTGTCAGTGGTAAAGTCACTACTGTTCATGTAATGCAGTGATGTGACTTGTGTTTGCCTTTGTGCAGAAATGAACCTTTATCTCTTGAATGTTGGCTTAGTCATTGGATTTTAACCTTCTTACTGCTGAGAACCTCATGTGGTGGTGACCCCCAACCATAACATTATTTTTGTTGCTACTTCATAATTGTAGTCTTGCTACTGTTAGATTTGTAATGTAAATACTTGTGTTTTCTGATGGTCTTAACTAACTTCTGTGAAAGGGTTGTTTGAATTCCAATGACGTCATGACCCACAGATTGAGAACCACTGGCTTAGATTGTTCCAGAGGAAACCTGTGAAAGTTCTCTGGAATGATAGGCCTTGTTTATTTTGCTTTCTCAGTGTATCCTCTTCTGTGCCCTTCAGTGATGATCAAGAGTTGGGAGACTCCCCCCCCCAGCACATCACATGTTTCTGAGTTGTCATTAGTTTTCCTTGGCTTGGCTGAAGTGTCCCTGTCAGTTCTTGTGAAGGCAGCATATAACCTTGGTGGGAATGAATTTTGACAAGGAAATATTGTTCTGCAGTCAGTGCAAAGAGGTTGGTGGCATGGTTCCATTTCTATTAATTTTCTTGTACAATTCAAGATCCTGTGAAAACCTTTGAATGCAGTTTTTATTTGGGAGTCAATAAAAAAAAATGCCATAAGCTAGTTTGTCCATCTATTGGCTTTGCATATGACTTCTTCTTCTTCTTCTTCTTCTTCTTCTTCTTCTTCTTCTTCTTCTTCTTCTTCTTCTTCTTCTTCTTCTTTTTTTAACTAGAGGTGCACAAAGTGACCCTACAAACGTTAATTAGGAGCTCACCATGGCTTTGTCTTTTGAATGTTGAAACATGGAAATTTATTTGCACAGCCAATTGTTCGGAAGGTTTCACAGCTCGTTCCCGTATCTGCCAACTTTTCCCACCAGTTTCTTTCCCTGGCAGTACACATGTCTGGGGAGCCGTGTGGTATGTTCTCTAGCATATATGACCTCACATCCCCTTCGTCTAAGCCCATCAGTATTATTCAGGTTGGTGGAGGAAGCCCCAGTGGGAGCCTGTCTCTTCAGTTTTAATTGGTTGCAATATATTAGCAGCAAGGCAAAGTCATTTCACATCAAAGTGACTTTTTTGGGGGAAGTGGCAAATTCAGTTTTATAGGAGCAGCTGTTGTGTGCAGAATTTGTTGAGAAGTTGCTGAGAAGTGAAAGCCTGCGATACTTGGGTCTAAATCCCTAGTTTATAAAAGAGGCAAGCTGCAAATAAATAGGGTATTGAAATATGAAAAAATATTTTTTGTAAATATGTGTTGGAAAATCTAGGCTCCCTGATCTTACATCTTAGCCGAAATCTTTCCAAAACTGCCATGATTTGGCACAGGGAGGCTTCCTTTAATTTAGAAGTCAATGACAATATGCTAAAAACAAAATATAACTTAGGAGCGAAGCTCCCCGAGGGGAGGATGGTGGTAAAGAGTTTGAGGAGGAGCCAGGGCTTTGCCCCTGTTCCCTTTCCTGGGGCTCCTCCCACTGGGTCGTTTGACTTCTCATGCCTTTCCAAGCTCTAGCTCAGTGTGCAGCAAGAATGTCTCCCCATACTTTGTGATTTGGCTCTTTCTCTGTATTTTTGTATTATTACTGTTGTTATTATTTTCAGTGCTGGAGATGAACCCTGGGCACATGATAGACACGTGTTCTTTAACTATACCCACAGCATCTCTCTACTTTAAATTCCTGGGGCCTTCTATGCTGCTTTTTCTTAGCACTTGTATTTCTTTAGCTCTTTATCTTAGCAACCGTGAACTGTGGGGGCTTGGGGGGTAGGGAACTGTGTATTTTTCCATAATGATACTATCATGACCTGAAAACAATACTTGACATGTTGATCAATTTTTTATTCTTTTAAATACTGGTTTATTTTAATATTTCATCTTATTCTACAAATGTATGTCAAACATGTATATGTGCCTTCTCAGGTGTGCTTTCCCATGTTCCCATATGGAGACCAGAGTTCGAGAGTAGGTGTCTTTTTCTACTCCTCTCTACCATATTTCTTGAGACAGGGTTTTAAGCCATCCCCCATTAAATGTTTTCTTTTATAAGAGTTGCTGTGGTCATGGTGTCTCTTCACAGAGTTACAGTAGTAACTTAAGACATGAATGCTTCTAAATAGCTGGCCAAGTCAGGAATGGTGGCATATACCTGCAATCCTGGCACTTGGGAGGCTGAGACAGGATTGGGAGGGTGAGGACAGGGTGGGTTAATTGGTGAGAATTGGTCAGAAAACAATGTTTTGTTAAGCTGGAGCACACCATTTTGTTTATGCTGGCTGTCCAGTAAGTCCCTGGGATCCTCTTGTCTCTGCTTTTCCAGAACTGGAGTCACACAGGTAGTCTGCCATGTCCCTCCTTTCCCTGACTGCTGGGGATACAAGTGCAGGTCCTCACACTTGTGCGCCAAGCATTTAGCACGCCGAACCATCACGGTAACAAAGAGAAATATTCATTTCATGAAGGAAATCTGTGAATGAATTAATGTTGGGTAGCTATCACAAGACTGAGCCAGGAATTCATATCCATAGCCTCAAAGTCCAAACGCCTACATGGTCAGACAGCCAGTGTAAATGACTGAAGTAGGCCCGGAATAATCTGAATTGTTCTGAGTAATCGGATAGGCATTCTGGAAAGGAGCCTACGGAGTAAGTAGATGGTGACTTGCCTCCTTCTGTGGGAGTTGGTTCTGCCAGCTCTGGATGTGGTGGGCATGGGCTTCACTGAACTTAAGTTTACTGGGACTTATGAAGGAGAAAAGAAGAGAAAGAGAGGTTATCACAGGACACAAAGCACTGAGGATAGGTTGACAGTAGCTTTACAATTGAGGAAGAGGGTTTCCAGATTGAGACATGTTTAGGAAGAAAAGTTTGGTGGCTGTAGGTTGTTTTCAGGTATGTAGTTAGCCAGGCATGATGGTGCATGCCTTTATCCCCAGCACTTGGAAGGCTGACCTAGAATTGCTTGAGCTTGAGGCCAGCCGGGGCTACACAGACAAGACCTTGTCTCACAAACAAATAAATGACAAAAAAAGGGGCCAAGTAACCATCTGTTACTTGAAGCAGGCACGGGGGACAACATAGATGTAGAAGCTCGCCTTTAATATCTAGCAATAATTTTACAAATTCCAAGAGAGGCATGGATCTGAAGAACAGATTTTTAGCATCTATACTATTCTGTCGTAAGTTTTCCTACAATCGACGGAGCTGGTGACTGGAGGGCAGGGTCATGGGGTAAAGTCAGACTGCAGTGGTCTGAGTTGGGAGTGGGAGGTGAGAAAAAAATCAGGGGGTGGAGACCCTGCCCTTGAAGAATTAACAAACAGTAAGAAAAGAGGGCAGAGGAGAATACCAGGATGATGGAGGGAGCTGGGCAAGTCCCTACTCTGCTGAGATGACAGCTGAGAGCAGCCAGCTCTGAGGTGGAGGAGGTGAGCAATGGAACGGGAGGGTTTGTTAGCAAACACAGGAGGCCATGGGCCCAGCAAGGAGTGTGGGCTTTTGCTCTGGGGTAGACATGTATAGGACACATTCATAGCTCCACTTGAGACACAAATTTTACTAGCAGGTGCCAAGGAAATGTCTCAGAATGACAGCAAAGCGTAGCTTGCCTTCTTCTGGGTTGACAGCTCCACCAAACCCTTAGGCTTTTGTGGAGCCTTGAGTTTGTGGAGGCTGTAGACTGAGGGAAATCCAGGGCCTTCACTGCTTAGGATTTGACATTACTGGAGCTCTGATCCCTGCCGACAGAGTTCTGAGAGCCTTCCAGTAAGTGTGGTTGTAGCATCCTGAATATAACAAATCAGTCATTAAACAGCAGAAGCGATTATGAACTGCTGCAGTCATTCTGTCATATCTTTGGGTTGTGAGACTATCTAACTGCACAAGTACTGCTGTAACTAAAAATGTGCATTTTTTACTTTACTTTTATTTTATTTTTTATTTTTTTTGTCTCCATCAGTACATTTTACTCTGAGGTCTTTTCAGAGCATCTCATAATAAGTCAACAAACCTATTTCAAATGTGTTTGTTACTAAGCAACGGTTACTAAGAGCGCCTGTAATTAAGATGAAAGTTGCAAGGAACCAATGCTCAAACACAACACCCTTTACCCACCCCCACTTTCTGATAACTCGGGAGGGGTGGCATGGTAAAGTGAAAGGGGAGCTTTTGGCTGAGCTTTCCCAATGCCTGTCTGTCCTCGGCCTCTCAGCAGTGTGTGTGTGTTTTTCAGGTCAGCATCCCTTTGTCTCCTGCATCTGGAAGGCACATTCCAGGTATGAGCAGGTAGCGCATGCACCGGAGGCAGCTGCATGGCACAGCTGTGCGACCTGACCGCACACGGATGAGGACCGTGCTGCCTGACACATGAAACTGTAGGAGGGATGATGGGCACACATGCCCACGTGAAACCAACAACTTCCTGTGCAGTTATGACTGACCTAGATTAAACAAGGATGTGGGCCTGCTGTGTACTTTCTTGAACAATGCAGTTTTTTTTTTCTTTTTGGGATTTGTAAAGGAAGACTCAGATGAGTTTTTCCTATTCATCGTGCCTGGCTCATAGCAGGCATTTAACAAATGCTTCTCTTTGCCTTCCCACTCCATTTTATTCTAGAGACAAGGTGGGGGTGGGGGTGGGTTTCGGGTTTCCATGGCAACCTGTTGTAGACTGACCTCCTTTTAGACCTGTTGTTAGATGCCCAATCCAGCAGTCTGGAAGGCCAGGCCTCACCCAATGGAGGCTTTTGTAAGATAGAAAATTCAGGGGTATCAGCAAGCAGTGACTGAGGGACCATTTAGGTGTCTGAGGGCATCCAGCTGCCTGTGCTTGGGTAGAATGGGTGTTAGTCCCTAAAGGGCCTTCTCCAATAGACCTTGTTTTGTTTGGCCTTTTTGTCTTAAGCTGTGCTATTTTGAGCCTTGACTTTTATTGTATTTTATTTATGTGACACTGTGTGTGTGTGTGTGTGTGTGTGTGTGTGTGTGTGAGAGAGAGAGAGAGAGAGAGAGAGAGAGAGAGATGCATGTATATGGACATATTGTTCCCATGTGAAAACGTGTGTGTATGTGTACATGCTTGTTTGCAGAAGCCCAAGGTTGTCTTTCTATTCATTCACTGTCACTTCCACCTTATTCACTGAGGCAGAAACTTGCAGCTGAACCCAGAACTTGCTGTTATGACTAGATGTCTCTGTCCTCTGAGGGATGGAATTTCAGGCAGGTTACCATGCCTACTCAGTGTTGGTGTGAGTTCCAGTGATCCAGACCCCAATCCCCATACTTGCTGGGTGTTCAGCAAGTGCTTTATTCTTTATCTTCCCAGCCCTGGTTGTGAACTCTATTTCCTCTTCTTTATGTGGTGTAAGATTACAGAGCTATCCTAAGAATTAGATATGAAAGAGTATATGGGAAGGTACACATTTTAACTACCTAGTAGGTATTTCCCAAGTAGCTCATGTATGTCAAGGCTTATGCTAGTTTTCTAATATTTCATTCCAGTTCTAATGAATAGCTCTATTAAATTATTCTAAGTGGCAGTTTAATATTCCACCATATAGATGCTGCATAATTGATCTAACCATCTCCCAGTTAATGAAAATTTTGCAAATAATGCATGTTAGGATTTTTTTGATATCTTTGTCCTTGATGCATGTGAATGTTTCCTGGGGGAGAATTGGAAGAGATTTTGTCAGGTACTAACAGTCAATAGTGACTTGCCTTCTGAAACAAGATACATGGAAAAGACTCATGTGGACATAGCTTTGTTCATTCTTCCAACTTTACCTATCTCCTAGAGGAAACCCAGAATTTAATGGCTAAATTACTTTAGTTCTTTGGCCTATTTAAGACCTTCTTTTAATGGCTTTGGGCTTCTTTACTTCATCCATGATTAGCCTTTTCCTCCCTCCATTCTCTGCTCTCAGGAACTTCACTGTCTTAGTTATTTAAAGGGACATGTGCACGCACACACATGTATACATACATGTGTATGAAATATGTACCTTTTCATTTTATTATCTTATTTTCCATTGAGCTAGTAGACTGGATATTAGTCTCTACTCACAGAGGAAGCAAGAGTTACGTGGGCTTAGTTATACCCACTTGGCCAGTTTGTGATGGGACATGGGTTAAGAATATAGCTCCTGTGATCCAGTCTGCTTT
Source organism: Grammomys surdaster (assembly GCF_004785775.1). Taxonomy (NCBI): domain Eukaryota; kingdom Metazoa; phylum Chordata; class Mammalia; order Rodentia; family Muridae; genus Grammomys; species Grammomys surdaster. The sequence continues at coordinate 4,881,005 of NW_021604604.1, forward strand.
TGTTGGTAGTAAGAGGGTTATTTAGAAGGCTCAGCCAGCCAGGAAAGGTGGGTTAGTTATCTGGGGAATCTAGATGCCTGGAAGCAGTATCCATTTGCTACAGGGATAACCAAGGGGACGGTGCTTATCACAGGGCTCCTTCCATGAAGCCTGCAGAAGTCACCTAATTCTGGGAAAAAGCAAAGTGACTGAGGGCTCAAGGGTTGTGACTGGGTCTTTGTTCCTTACAGGGTGGATACAAAGGCAATGGAGAAGAAGAGTGACAGTCCCTGTAGGGTGCCACCTTTCTGCCTTCCAATGGCACAAGCATGCTTTGCAGAGACTAGAGAATGCTCTATTCTTAAGATTCACAAGAGAGGCAGAACAAAGGCTCTGCTGTATTGTATTTGAATAATTGTATTTTTCTGATCGAATAATTATCATTTCATCTCCCCATATAAATGAATATACTAGAGGTAGAGGACACCCTTTTTCTTCTCCAAATGGTCTTAATTTAAGGTCTTGTTTTGTCTAACTGAAATCCCATCACAAACTGGCCAAGTGGCTATAACTAATCCCATACACTTCTTGCTTCCACTGTGAGTAATGTCTAATGTCCAAACTTTTTTTGTTGTTGTTGTTTGAGACAGTATTTCTCTGTACAGCACTGGCTGTCATGGAACTCAGTCTATAGACCAGTCTGGGCTCAAACTCAGAGATCTGCCTGCCTCTACCTCCTGAATGCTGGGATTAAAGGTGTCCACCACTGTCGAGCTATGTCCAACTTATTGGCTCAGTGAACAATAAAATAATGAAATGAAAAAGTACGTAAACATTTCATATACGTGTGGATGTGAACATGCATGTACACACACACACACACACACACACACACACACACACACACGGGCACAGGCCTGCATATCCTGTCAAATAACTAAAGGAGTGATGTGCCTTAGGGTAGAGAATGGAGGGGTGGAAAGGCTAGACACAGAGGAATTAAAAATGGCCAAAGCCATGAAAAGAATGTCTTAAGTAGGCCAAAGAACTAAAGTAATTCAGCCATTTAGTCTACCCATGTAGGAGACGGATAAAGTTTGAATGATGGAACAAAGCTGTGTCCACAGTCTGTCTTAGGATGTATAATAAAAATTGCAGAATTAAAATAAAATTGTTTAAGGCTAGACTAACTTCAGGGTCTCTATTAATTTTTTTCCATGCTGCTGGGACCAAAACTCTGGGCAAGAAGCAACTCCAGACTTGAAGGGCCGATTTGGGCTCACAGTTTGAGAGTACAGTCCATCATCATGGAGGCAGGGTGACAGTAGGAGTGTGAGGTGGCTGGTCATGTGTCCCAATCAGGAAGCAGAGGATGGATGCTGATGACCAATTAGCTTTCTCCTCCTCCTTCAGTGTGGGCTCCCAGCCTGTGGGATGGTGATGCCCACACTCAGGTGAGTTCCCCCTGCTACATTAAACATCCTCCTAGTCATACCTAGATATGTTTCCATGGTGATAACACATTCAGTCAAGTTGACAATGGTGATTAACTATCACAGGAGCATCTGCCTCCACTTGCATATTTAATATGTATGGAATCTAAGAGCTGGGAAGGTGGGGTAATTGTGCCGTATTTTACAGTTATTCCAGCTCAGGGGCTAGGATTTGGGTTTTCTGACTTCAGTAAGAGTTCTGGTGTCTTCCTGGCATTTGTCTCTTCCTTAGAGCTTATTACATTAAAGATGAAGCTCATTCATTCATCCATTCATTCATTCATTTCATTGAACCATTGCTTTGTGCTGTGTTTAAAAAGCACTTTTATGTTTGAATACCTACTTCCATTTGTGGATTTTTGAAAGCCCTACCTTTCTTAACTTTAAATGTTACTTAGCATGTGTGATGAATTAACAAAATGATTATTGTTACAGATTTCTATGTTTTTGTAACACACATACATGCAAAGACTCAACTTCAGCACTGTTTAATCAGTTCAAGGTTACGACGTCTAACACAGATCACTGTATGTAGTCATGTACTTCTAGAGTTTGTATGGTCATAGTCACGGGGTGCCTCAGGTCATCCTAACAGATGAGTCTGAAATATCCAGAAGAGTTGTGGGGCTATTGGCTTGCCCTGTCCAATCCTGGTCTCAGAGAAGGGTTAAGCCTGTTTTAAGTCAGCTCTCTGTGTATCAGGACACCAGTAATAGGGAATTCTTGCGAATAGTGGGTTATATTACCAAGGAGATGGTTAAGAGAATGACTGTTCCTGCAAGCTTCCCCACTGAATAAGGTCTTTTTTCTGGTTACAAAGAGTGATTCAAAGCCCTTTAGTCCTGGTCTGGCTGGAGTTGATGTGTGGATGGGAGGGGTGGGGCCCGCCTTCTACCTAGAGGCTTTATATGAGGCCAAAGGGAAGACTTTCAAGAAAAGCATTTGCTGGCTGAGTTGCTTTGGGGTTTGGATGACAATCCTGGATGTGATGTACCACATGGGGAAAGCCTTGGGGGTAGGCACTGGCTGCCAGCACACCGTTATTTGGTATCAGGGCTTTCATCTAACAGATGATGATTGACACAGAGGTTAAATAGAGGACGTTTTTCTCAGTTTCAGTCATTGGTGTTGTTGCAGTTGTTGGGGTTTTGCTGTGTTGCCCAGAGATGCCTTTAGCTCACAGATCTCGTGACTTGTCCTCAGGAGTGCTGGGACTGTGAGCTTGGACACTCTGCCTGGATAAGTTTCAGTCTTTTACTAAGAATGTGAAGGTTTTCTTGTTTCACTCAGCTCTATGGTATTCTCTTAGATGCAGCTTCTAGCTGTTCACCTTTTATGGTTCCCTGTTGGTGGGTAATGGTTGTCTGGGATGATTATTTTTTTAAAGCAAGCTATTGAATATTAGCTTTTCCTTCTTTTACTTTGTGACAATACTAGGCATAGAAAACCTGAGGAATTCTTATATACTTCTTCCCTAGAGTTTCCAAATGACAGTGTTTTAAAACTTTTGCCATTTTCAATTTTTCTCCTGAACCATAGAGATAAATGCTGATAAAATGTCTCTTGGTTCCTAAATAACACTGTGCATGTCCTAAAAACAAAGGATTTCTCTTACATACATACTTGGTAATTTGCAAAATTGAGAAATAAACATTGATAACATAGTGCTATCTGTCCACAGACTTCTTTCAGATTCCCCCAAAATGAACAATAATGCCAGGTTTACTAAAGGAAAAACACAGGTCAGGCTGCTTTTTGGATTATCATGTTTCTTGGTCATCTTTAATTTAGAACTATCTTTTTATCCATGGAAGTGACATTTTTGAAAATTGTAGACCAGTATTTTGTAGAATGATTATAATTCTATATTTGTCTCATATCTTCTTATAGCTAGATCTAGGATAGACATTTTTTGGTGGGACTATAATTGATACTACTTTAAGTCATTAATTTTTATTAATATTGATTTACTAAAGTTGAAAGATAGTTTTATTTTTATCACATGCCCTTATTTTACCTTAAATGTCTTATCCTATACATAAATCTAGCAAGTAATTTGTAAAATGAAAACAAATAATATTTACTTAATCTAAATAATGGTTAATAAATTAAAGTTAAACAGACTAAATTACCATGGATCCCTCTGCTTTGTAGCCTACATATTTTGTTTTAGAGCATTTAAAGTTGTACTTGTAAATACATATAATATGCTTTTAAATCGCTTCACAGGATTACTGAAGTAAACCTGAAGATCTTAGCACTTTCTTAAGGAGTTTTATAATTCTACCTAACAGTTATACGTGTATATTTCTAATTCTCCTAAACATTAAAAAAACCCACTCATATTTCCCCATTTTATTCAATCATAGTCTAAAGTCAACTGTGCTCCTGCATATTATTAACAATGTAAGGTGTATGTGTGTTTGTGTGTGTTGCATTCATGAGCACATGAATACAGAGTTCACAACAAGTTGCATATCTTCCTCTATCTCTTTCTGCCTTATTCCTTGGGACAAGGTCTCTCACTGAATCAGAAGCTTATTTAAGCTAGATTGGTCCTAGATCTGTTTGTCTCCTCCTTCTGATGCTGAGGTTACAAGTCTTATTATGTGGTTTCTGGGGATTCACACTCAGGTTTGTAAAGCAAGTACTTTGAGCCACTGAGTCATTTCCCCAGGCCCTACTCCACACACACTAATACCTAAGTTATAAAGATATTGCTGGGCTTCATACAAAGTTGTTAATATTATGGGTTTTATCTACTTCAACATCTCTACATTTGATTTCATTTTCCCCAGGTTTGTTATGACACAAGCTCACTGCGGGAATCAACTCTGTTCTAGAAGGCAGGCTGGGGTTGTGGTGACAGATATGGTAATTTGTGCCACTGCAGCCTTGTTTCTCTAGTAGGGATTTGGAGTTGAGGAGGGACATGTCCAGGCTGCTTTTGCACTACTCATAAATCCATTTTTCTGATTACTGTGACAACTTGAAGCTAAACCTTGTATAATTTCTATGACAACAGATACAACCACATCCTTCAACTGAGGAGGTGGATTTTCAACCTTGACCTCCTGGTTAAGGTGTTTTTTTCATCTGATTTGGGTAGATATCCATCTGTATCCTTATGCAGGATGCAAATGATCTCTTCCTGAGCTTGATTGCGTTCTGAGTTTGTTTAGTAATGGCAGAAACATGTGGTCAGTTATTCTGTCTCATTGGAGTTTCATAGGCCCCCTCAAAACCTTTACACAACGTAAAAGCCCAAGCTGATGGCATGTCTCTCTGATTTCTTCATGTTCATTCAAATTGCATCTCCTAGAACTTGACTTGGACTCCAAGAAACAGCTCTCCTGGTGCTATGCAGCTTGATTATGAAAATTCCAACAGCTGCCTCTGCTCTGAACATCTGAGAATTCCATGGACATACTGTAACTAGAGACGACTGTGTTCTCTTTTCAATTTTGTTGTTGAATTGCTTTCAAGCAGATTTGAAGGCCAAATCATAACTGAACAGATAGAATCAAAGTGGGAAGAGGTCATGTGTAGGAACATTTTGAAGTCATGGATAGTGACTGCTATTTATTGTGATGTGCTATTTATGTTTGGTAATTGCACTTCGTTTTGCTTACACAGAGTGCCTTGCATAATAGCAGTCACTACGGTTTGGTGGATGTGTTCTGCTCTGGTAACCTTTGTCCTTCCCTGCTTCTCTTTCTTTGGTTTAGTATGCTTATTACGGGCACATGTTTGGAATCAGTAGACCTGGGTTGGAAATGTAGTTCTGCAGTTTATTAGCTTTCTGATCCTGGGAGAGTTACTGAGTCTCTCAGAGCTTTTTTAGGTGAGATCTACTTCAAAGTTGTCATAAGGATCAGACAAGCAGTTCCTGAACACAATACAGTCTCTGGAGCACATGAAGGTCCAAAAAATGCTACAGTTTTTCCATAATGTGCTGCCCTTGCTGGGATTTGTTGTTATGGATAATTTCTAATCTGTCCTACCTTACCCTCTGATGTCTTGTTGACTCACGACCACTCTTGCCTTTTCTAAAACTGGCACATTGCTTGTAGGTACTGTGTATTTCCTCTACTTTGGAATCACGGTAAATGTGTGTGTGTGTGTGTGTGTATGTGTGTGTGTGTATACTTACATGTGTGGTAGTACGTATGTGGAGAACAAAGACCAACTTTGTGGTCTCTGTTCTCTCCTTCCATCTTTACCTGGGTCCCAGGGATCAGTACACTAGGCTTGGGCAGCTGAGCTCTCTCACTGGCCCGCCTTTATTTATCTTAAAGATTTCTTCTCTTTGTCTCCTAAGAGGTACCCCCTGGGGCTACTGCACATTGAGTTCTATGGAACCAAAGACCATCTCTCTTACTTACATATGTTGACCTCTTTTAAAGCAAATTGGTGTGTGTGTGTGTGTGTGTGTGTGTGTGTGTGTGTGTGTCTGTTTCTGTGTGTGTGAGCGGGTGCAGGCGAGAATGTGCATGCCATAGCATGCGTGAAGGTCAGAGGGCAGTTTTGGGAATCAGTTCTCTCCTTCCACTGCTTCCCTTTAACTTGCTGAGCTGTCTGTCTGGTCTCTCTATCTCTTTTGATCTTAGAGGTTTCTAGAAGAAAATAGGCCCATTTTGTAAGTGTTTAGTGCAAATCAGGACAACGTTGTCTCTTTCCCCAATAACATAACTGTTATTTCTGCTTCATGTTTCTGCTTCAAGAAGAAGAAGATAACTTTATGATCCTTGCAACTTCACCCCCGTGGTCATCATCCTCACTCCTCTCTGGAGGCTGGGGGTGTCTCAGAGAGAGAGGAGTGCGCATTGATGGATGGAAAGCATGGTCCCTTCCATCCACATCATCCTTTCCTGCTCCTCTCCATTCCAATGAAGCTTCTGTTTGGATGATGTCAGTCAGAGACTATGGTAAAGGATGCTATGGATGTGGTAACCATGACCTTAAATGGGTTACAAAAGCTGAAACCCCCAGGAAAGAACACTACCAGTCACCTCAGTGTTCTGAGACATTGAGCGGGTGGTAGGTGGGTCAGTTCAACCATTGTCTGCTTGTCCCAGACACAACCATCATATCCTGGCCACCACCACCATTTTTCCTAGCTTTCCCAACTTGTAAATGAGCATCCCAGCTATGTGAATAAGGAACTATGAAAGACTTTAGAACATTTCATGTCACTTAAAAAATCCCATTTCTTGGAATTCTTACAGCTTTTTCATCTAAGTACTCTAGTGTGTATACATTTGATGTCAAGTACATGGCTAAGCTTATCAGTAGGCTAGTAAGTGCTTAGACCCATATGTAACCAAAAAATAAGCTCTAATCACTTCTATGTACCTGTGCAGAATTTTTGTGTACTTTTTCTCAGTGGCACCTTTATGTGTTTTTATGCCAGTCAGAAAAGTTAGCAGATATTAGTTTGATCTATAGTACTGAAAAACAAATGAACAAAGAAACTAACCTATCACCAAAACCCTAAACTGTCTTCCCTTTGATGGTCCTTAGTTCAACTGATCTTTGGGTTTGATTCACTGGTAACCATAACTTCTTCTCAAGAAGAGGAGGAGGTTGTATCACTTTGTCTTAGGTGATAGTTTATCCAGATTACTTTCCTCAAAACAAACTATAATGTTTGGTCTATAGAAATTATATAATGGTTTGAAAGGAGACAATGAAGGCAGTTTTGGGAGACAGAGACCCTTCAGAATGGGGTAGGTACTGGTGAGTGTGGTAAGGGGTAAAGAGAAGGAAATCAGAAGGGGAGACAGAAAGGAGAATAAGGAATCTCCAAGGCAGGTCAGCCTCTCACTGCTTCTGTTACTCAGAAGCCTGCAACTCCCTTTCTCCTGGCTTGTGATGGAGGTGAAAGTTGGAATAAGAAGCAGCCAGGACATCAGTCACCAGATTCTGAGATTTCTTTCTTTAAAAGAGAAAAAGATTTCTAAATTCTATAGCCAGAGACTCTGATCCAGTATGTATGCAGTATGCCTGGAACGTGGATTTCATCAGAAAACAGTGGCCTCCACAACAAACTTTAGGAAAGTCTGGGTGAAGTGTTTTCCATGGGGTCACCTAGCCAAGAAAACTATCTGGCTAGTCACTGACGGTGCTTGAATTTAAGACTTCCTTCGAGAACTGTATTTAATCTGACCAATCAATGTGCCTTGAGGCTTAGAAGCTTCTAGAAAGCAGAATAAGCTGCCCTACTCTTCTGATCCCTTTGCTTGTTTCTTGCCTCTTCTCTTGTTTTGGCCAGCCTTGGTAACCCTCAAAGGCATACTCATAGTGATCTGTTTCTGACAAGCCAGCACCCATTCTTTGAAGGCCTCACAGCCTTCACAATAGCATGGAAAGTTGAGGGGTGTGCAAGCAAACCCAGTGCTCCCTGCCTAGAAGTCCTTTTTACATATGCCCATCAGTAACGACTAAGCTGCCCCGGGTATGAAACCTCAGAGCTCTGTGGGTATGTTTGACCTATTTGTTAGAGCTCTTTTTTCTTTTTGTGTTTTGTTTGTGTGGACTTGCATGTCTGTGAATGTGTGTGTGTGTGTGTGTGTGTGTGTGTGTGTGTGTAGGCACGTATTGATCAGAGATCAACCTTAGGTATTGTTTCTCAATCATCCATCTTGTTTTTTTGAGACAATGGCTTGATTTGGCTAACTAGCTGGTCAGCAAAGTTCCTGGGATCCACCTATCTCTGCCTCTCTGGCATGGACTCCAAGAGTGGACCTCTGTTCCTGTCTCTTCTGTGTGGGTTCTGGGGAACCAACTCAGGTCCTTGTGCATGCATGGTAGGCGCTTTATTGAATGAGCCATCTTCTTAGCTCCTTTCCTCTAGTGTAAGGTTTTTGGGGGACTGGGGGTGGTCGTGGTGGTGCTTTATTTGGCTCATGCTGTTTAGCTGCAGCAGGTTGAATTCAGGGGTCCTCACTTTACCAGAGAATACAAAGCTTTTGTCTAAAAGCATTATACTAAAAACCAGTCTCAGATTGAAATGTGTGTGTGTGTGTGCACGTGCACGCGTGTGCGCGAGTGTGCGCGCACACACACACACACACACACACACACACACACACACACACAATGTGTGGGAAAGTAGGCCTAGGAAACTGCAGAGAAAGGCATTCTTGGAGGTAGGCTGGCCTGGGCCTGCCGGTATGAGCCCCTGAGCCTCCCCTCACCTCAAGATTTTCTTTTGTCATTAGCTTAGAAAGCCTCCAGTATATTCTCAGTGAATTCTGTGTGTCTTAAGTGAGGCAGGCCCCTAGAGTTCAGGCTGTTCTGTCTTGGCCCAGGCTCTGGGATGAAATAGGGCATATTCCAGAGGTCGAGATGGAGTGATGTTTAAATGAAAATGACTCACAGGCAGTGTTCAAGGAGGAGAGGAGTGGGTGTCCTAGAACCTGAACAAGTGTCGTCCTCTGTTGAGGCATATTAGATGACTGGCCAAGCCTAACACATCAGCTCTGTTTGTAAAACAGTAAAAATACTTCAATACCTGTGGTGTGTGTTTACAGGTAGTAAAGAGGGCCTGGCAGGAATTTTTTTTCTCACTTGAAGGTAAACTTAGCCAGGGCCTGTATGTTAGCTTGGCACTCTACACTGAGCGTGTGATCCCAGTCCCAAAAGGAATTGAGAATGGTTTTAAGCCATAGCTATAGATTAAGTACTTGTACCCTTGATGTGAAGAGAAACAGTATTCTTCTCTTGGTTAAAAAAATACTGAAATTGGTCAGACCAAAACAAAACAAAACAAAACAAAACAAAACAAAACAAAACAAAATCAAGCAAAAACCAACCAACCAAACAAGAACAAAACAAAAAATCCCCAAACCAAAGAACAAATTCCTGAAGTTAGTCATCACTCTGTACATGACTGGATCCCAGGAAGTTTCTCTATTTAATTATATTTTGCATATGCTAATATTAAAAATAATCTTGGTCAGTAAAGACACAGGAACTGAGGGAACAGTTGGGACAGCAGGCAGAAAAATGTTCTGTACTGTTTCAAACTGGCAGGAAGCCATCTTTAAATAGAAACTCTCCAAACTGGGATCATTAAGGATTGTCAGGGTAAATGACAACCCTTGTTTAACATGCAAGTTTATGTGAGCAGAAGAGAATCTCTTAAAACTTTGATATGTATAAAAACAAACAAACAAACAAGCAAACAAAGCCATCCCAAACCACAACAAAATTGAGACAGGTAGGAATTCTCTAGTTCTGTAAAGGGTCTCTGTCATTACTGCTGAAAGACCTGAAAATATTAACATTAAAACATTGCAAAGAGCTCACCCAGTAGAACATTTCTTGGTTAGATTTAAGTGTGTGTGTATATGTGACGTGGGAAGTTTGGTATCTGAGTTTTATCTCAGGCAGATATCCTGGAGAACAAAAGAGAAGAGAGCATCTCTCTGTGCTGTTGCCCCTCCCCCCTTCTAGTGGACTTCGTGTAAGAAGTGTGGCAAGTTTTGACACCCAAAGTGGTCTAACTATATTTAGGAAAAGGGGCCTTATGATATGAGGCAGAACAGCCATGGTGGCTAAACCTTGTGAATTTAATGATAAAGGCTACAATCTTTGAAGGCTGTCCTGAGAACGAACTGAACGTGTTGAGCTCAAATTCAGATCTGGAGAACACCTGTGATAAGCAGGTGTTTGAACTGGAGCAGAGGAGAGGCCAAGGGACTGGTGCTGACTTTTATCTTTTGGTTGCTATGAAGACAAAAGCATCTTGAGGTTATGTTTAATAGAATAGTGATTTGTGTATTCGTTGGTTGTTCCTATCAGTATCATGTGGTACCGAATTAGGGAGCACTAAGGCTCCATATTTGAGGAAACCACCTGGGAGAATCAGAGGTGTTGTCATAGTAACCATATCATCCATCCAAGCTCTGTGCTGCTATTATTTTGAGATACACGTTTCTTTGGAAACTGTGCCCCTAGCATTAGTAGGATGGGACCTTACCGATAATAATAGCCAACATGTATTGCATGTTTGGTGTGCCAGGCACTGCTCTGAGAGCTTCACTTATGCTAACTCAGAAGATCCTTCTAAGTCGACGAGCATAGCCTACATTCTATTTATTAAGTCATTGTCTTAAGATAAGAATCTGCTGTACAGAGAATAATTTGCCTGCAGGTCACGTGGCATGAGAATAGAATCGAGTCGTAGTCTGACTAGAGAGACGAAGTCAAACAAGAGAGACAGAGTCAAGTTTGAGACAGATGGATTCTGGCTTGAGAGAGAGGGAGTCAGGCTCAGAGAGATGGAGTCTAACAACAGAGATGGAGTCAGATTTGAGACAGACGGATTCTGCCTTGAGAGAGATGGAGTCAGGCTCAGAGAGATGGAGCCCAGCTTGAGAGAGATGTATCTCGTCACCAGCTGCCTGTATATTGCTCCTGTAGCTCTGGAATTAAAGAAGGCATTACAGCAGGCTTACCTCAGCTGCAGGAAGTAAACCTGCACTGAATCTGGTCTCCTCAGAGAGATCTTTCTTCCTTCCATGGTTCAGACAGTAATTGTGTTTCATTAAACACAGTGTCTGCTTTTTCTTACCTTGAAGCTGTGGCTTCTCTGAGGTAAATGGTGTGAGGACTGAATCTTCACAAAATCAGCCTGAAGGTGTCACAGAAGGAAAGCTGCCAGGGGACTGAAGTTAAACCTCAACCTCACACCATATAAAATTAGCCCAGTGTGGACCAAAGGCTTAAAAAGTGAGATCTAGAAGCAAAGTATGCTCAGGGGTGAAACACATGAAGGAACACATGAATGCATGAATGCACACAGACAGACACACTCAC
>NW_021604604.1:4897301-4972768 GCF_004785775.1 Grammomys surdaster
CCCCCTCTTTCTTCTCCTTCCCCCTCCTCCTTCTCGTCTTCTTCCTTCTTCTTTCCTCTTTCAAACTTAGTGGCTGAAAGAAATGACTAGTTCAGTGCAAAGGAGAAACAAGATGGTGGGTGCCTGTTTCAATAGTAAGATTAGACCACTGTCATGCTTTGTCTACCCCCACAGGCTCTATATGTATTACAAGATGACTGTGGTGGGCGACATTGCTTTACATTTTATTGTTTTGGCTTTAGCTGTGCTTTTCTATAGCCAGTTTTTTCTTCCCTTTTTGGTTTTGTTGCTTGTGAGTACTTTTACAGAAAAAGAATCTCCACAGTGAGCGGCGTAGCAGTCCACTGAGATCTAGCTGTGGAGGACACATGCTGTCTTTGTTTCTGTTTAGTTTTGGTTTTAGGAAGACGCTAGCCTCATAAATTGAGTTAGGAAGCATTCCTTCAGCTGTTAGTCTCTGAAAAGAGATGGTGGATATTGGTACGTCATTTTCAAATGCTTTCCAGAACTTACCAGTGAATACATTTAGCCTTGTGCTTTCTGAGCTGGAAGGTCATTAATTAAGACACAGGCCTATGTGAAGCATTTATACAGGAGTGGAAAACCCCCACCTCCTACCTCTTGGGATCCAGGCGGGAGACCAGTAGTTAATTTGGAACAATGTAAGTAGGGGAAAGCTTACATGCTTATTTACAAGTTCCACATGGTGTAGCGTTCCTTAGTCTGTCAGTTACTTGTACACTGCTTTGGACAGAGTGTCGTCATGAAGGAGCAACTTAATCAGGAGCAGAGTTTAAAGGACTAGTAGAGTCCTGCTCTCAGACTTCATCCTCAAAGGCAAGGAAGGGAGTTGAACCTTCCCTTTCCAACTCTCTTTTTGAGATGGGGGCGTCACTTATTTCCGGTTGACTTTGAGCTTGTTAAGTAGCTCAGGATGACCTTGAACTCCTGATCTTTCTGCCTGCAGCACTCCTCTGCTGGGACCAAAGGCGTGCCTTACTACCCTTAGTTTTATGTGGCACTGGGATGGAAACTAGGGCTTTGCGAATGCTAAGCCAACACTGTCAACTGATGCACACATCAGTTATCCCTGTTATCCATTTTTAGTTTAATTCCATTGTGTGTTCTGATAGCGGATATTATATGATTTCTGTTCTTTCAAATTATTGTTGCTTGTTTCTATTGAGATGAAATTTCACTGTGTGACCCAAGCTGACCTCAGATTTACTGTAAGCCTTTTGCTGTGATTTCCCAGGTGCTGAGATTATAGATGTGAACCTCTATGGCCAGTTTGCATTTGCCAAGTTGGGATTAATGTGGTCGACATCAGCAAACATCCCAAGTGAGCTTAAAGCCTTCATTTTGCTACTATAGAGATGTAATAGTCTGCAGAGCTCGGTTAGATACTGCTGCCAGCTGTCCACTTTGGACGGGGGCATTGAATTCTATCTGAGAGCAGTCATCCTGCTCTCTTTGAAATTCTCTTTTGTTTTGTATGCATTGATGTACATTGGGTGATTACATGCACACACCTTATGGATTGTTTCATTTTCTTGGAGCATCAACTCCCCTGTCATTAGGTAATAGTTTTCTTGATTCCTGATAACTTTCAATGCTTTTAGGTCTCTGCTTAAGTCTTGGGCTACTTTCATTTGTGGTAGCCGCCAGGTCCAAAAGAAACTCAGGACAAATGGCTAACCATGGTGCCCATCAGAGTACCAAAGTGTCAGTTGGCTCCAGGCTTTCCCAGTCTAGCAACTACCTGGGACTCCTCTCGCCATGCCCCCCGATGCTAAACTTCTCCCGCTCAAGGGCCTTTTGTCTACTAGCTGCTCTTTCCTGTATAACCCTCCTGTTTTAGTCATGAGCTATCTTGGTCCACTTGGTATCCTCTTTTCTCACTCTATTTTGTCTTTCTCTTTCAATCTCTCCTCCTTCCTCTCCTCTCATGGCCATGTTCAGTCTACAGTCCCTCTTCAGTACTTTCCTTTCTCTTCCTGTTCTGGACTCCTCCAGATGCCTCTGGCTATACTCTTCCTCATATATACAATAAAAACCTCTCCCTTAACCATACATTGGCGTGTCATGCCCTCACTTTATACATCTGGTGCAGAGAAACCCACTTTATATAGTAGCATCACGTATTTATCTCCATCAACTTACTCTTAACAGATATATGTTTAGAGTGAATTTTTTATAGGTAGCAATTGGTTGAGATGTATTTCCTTAGAAAACGTCACACTTATTTATTTTGTATGTGAGTACGTGTGGGGTTGTGCAGATGCTGTGGGATGCACGTGGAGTCAGAGGACAACTTAAAGAATCAGTTTGCTCGTTCGGCCACGTGGGTCCTGGAGAATCAGACTCAGGCCATTGGGTTTTGGCAGCAAGAGGCCTCACATGATGGAGTCAGCTCATAAGCCTGGAGTTTACGTTTCAATTCACTTTGACAATCCTTGTCTCTCAGTTAATAACGTCTTTGCAATACTGATGCTTGGTGCCGCTGGACAAACCCTCACCATTTTTGCTCCCGTTCTTTATGCATGCTGTGTTTGTTGCAGTCTGCTCTGCTTGTCTTCCCCATCGTTCTGCTGTTTGTTTAATTGAGGTAGGTGAATGCATGGAAGTAAGACGATACCCCTCGGCCTTCTCTCCCATCCCTTTACTTACAGCCCAACAGTTATGAGCATATACACACACTCAGAACACATGCACAGAAACATGCAGAATAGAATGCATTTTGAACAAAGCTTACCTACTAGGCTAACTAGGAATAGAGTAACAATAGTTTTGATTTTACTTTACTGTTCCTTCTTTGATGATCAGCTTTCTTCATGCAGCTCTGTTTCCGATCTTCATTATTTTCCTTCATTCCGAAGAACTTAGCCATTTATTGTAGAGTAGATGTGTTGGAAACATATCCTCTCAATTTTTGAGAACTTTATTTTCTTCTTCAGATTCAAAGGATGATTTCACAGGGTACAGAATTCTAGGTTGGTAGATCTTCCTTTCAATCAAAGCTAAACACTGACATCACTCTCCACTCTCCTGCTTACACGGTTTCTGAAAAGTTGGATGCGATCTTAATTTTGTTCTTTGAAGTCCTCCCCACCTCACTCCTTCCTTGTGTTTCCAGGATGCTTTCTCTTTCATAACATACACTCCAAATACGGGATTCTTTGCAGTCAGGAGTTCTTTGACGCAGTGCAGTTAGTGTTGGTCACCTGACTCACCTACCCTGTGATTGGCCCTTTAGTTACCATAGGTTTTAAACTAGCTGTCAACCTGCCTGTGACCTTGTCATCTTGATTCTGGTCATTTGAGTCTTTGTGAAAAATCCCCATTAGCTTTTCACTTAGTATATTTCTTATAAATATGGATGGTTTTCTCTGAGAGTTATAAACAAAAACACCTTAATCCTGTCATCCACACCACACTGAGTAGTTCACATTCACTTATACAGTAATTTTTTAAAAAAAAATATTTTTTTCTTGAGATTATAACATAGTTCCATCGCTTCCCGCTTCCCTTTCTGTCCTCCAGACCCTCCCTTGTCCTTCCTCTTGCTCTCTTCCAAACGCAGGGCTTCTTTTTATATATTTCTAAGTACATAAACACAACCTGTTCGATGATTTGTTATTAGTTATTTGGTTATTCTGAAATATAGCATAAGAAGGGAAAGCAGGATACACCTCTCAGACTTTAAAACAACAAATTTGGGAGGCTTAAGAGCCTCTGCAGGAGGTCAGACAATGGAGTAGTTCTTTCTTTTTAGAGAGTGGAAGGATTGTTAGTGATCTTCTGTCAACTCCCTATAGGCCCAAGGATTTTATGGATTCTGTGTTTGAATCCATTGTAGTTATTTTCTTCTGTCTTAAAGGTGTCTTATCTCTGGTCAGCAGAGACTCCTAAATGGGTTGTATATTCTTTGACTCTATTAGGCAGAACCATTAGCTTCTGGGCAGCCATTTCTTCTTAAGTTATTGGATTAGTTGGTCATTAAGAGTCTCTTCAGTTCTAGTGGCACTTCCAGAGTAAAGATCTCATATTCTGATCTAGTTGGCAATTAAATCTCTTACGCCGAGAATTTGCTGTTTCATCCTCCCCTTCAGAGTTTTTACAGTGGGTGACTTAACACATAATGAATATAAATGTTTTGTTTTCTTTTCCCCCGATCTCTTAATTTCTATTTGTGTGGCACTGATTCAGGATTCTTACTCCAAGCTCAGTGTCTTGGTACCAAAGACCAAGACCAAAAAAAAAAAAAAAAAAAGAGACAATCCAAATATTTATTTATATAAGGCTCTATTGAGGCTTAGCACGAACTTGCCTGCTTTTGCACACAGACTGCGACATTACCATTACTTCACATGTGGTGTTTTTCTTCCTCTTATAGATCAAGCACCAGGCATGTATAACAGGCAGCTGCACGCTGTCCTGTAGACTACTAAGGCAGAATGGCAAGCTAAGAAAGGACCATGGTCTCCTGGGGAGCTGATCAGGGGTGACCAGAAGGCTGCAAAGCTAGCCAAGCCTTGCCAGGTGGCTGCAAAGCCAGCCCCAGTTCCTACAAGCTAGGAGCTGGAGCAAGTCCACACGGGTGGTGCCTGAGCCAGGTCCAGGTGACTGGGCCAAGACCCTGAGCCTGTCTCTGGGACCAGAAGGTATAACCAGAGGGAAACAAGGATTTAAATTCCAAGGCATAATAGAGAAGCTCAGGATAGCTCACAGGGAGCCAAAAATGACTTTTTGTAAATGTTCGAAGGTCAGTCCCATGCCACACCATATTCAGTGAGGTTTTAAAAGTATCTGAGTTCTGTTTCTGTCTGTGCCCTGTGTAGCACATGTGACTTCAAAGGCAACTCTGGATGGTGCAGGGAGGAAAAAAAACAGGCTTTTATTTCTAGTTCTGGAACCAATCCACCAAACAGTTTTTTGATGAAGAGCAAGCAAAACTTACACTGCCTCTTAAGGCGTATTTGCATCTAGCAGGAGACCCTTTTGTTTTCCTGTCTAGAGTTTCTGTTTCTTCAACCTCGGCACTAATGCTACAATAAGGATTTAGTTTGCAGGAAGACAGCAGGGTGATTGCCAGATGATGACCTGGAGCGGCTTTGAATGGCCCAGTTTAATAAGGGCCCCCTTCCCCAGTCTTCTCACAACAATGTGTCTTCAGGTTTAAGACAGTGATTTGTAAGATAATTTAATAAACAACACGTCTCCTCTCCCCAACATATCCTTGGGCCCATGTGCTACCCAGGAGTAAGTCTTTGACCAGGTTTGTAGTATCAGGTGTGTGTTTTCTTCTATAGAGCAGGCTTCTGTCAATCACTAAGTGATTGATTAGCTCCAATACAGTCACACCACACATTTGCACCCATGAGTACAGCTTGCTGGTTGGTTAGGATTGTAGAGTACCTGGTCAATAGCTTGGTGAGACTGTTGATGACTTTCTACTCCAGCAGCCTGAGTAATGCTGTCTAGTTGGGGGGATACTTTCGTCTTAGCTGCATCACAATTTCTCTGTGTCCTGCAATCAAGCTGCATGGTCTCCTCAACAATAGAGTTTTACTATAGAGATCTAGTGTATGTGTCTTTGTGAGTGTGTACATGTACTTCTGGAGACCTGGAGACTCCTCTGGGCATAGGAGTCAGAGATGCTAGTATTGCCCTCAGTAAAACTATTTGCCCTTTGCTCACTGTGTTCTGGCTTGTATATGAGATGAGTTTCCTTAGAAACAGCCTGCCTTTGCTCTGCCTTGCCTTGCTACCCCTCTGCCTATTCTTTCATGGAGACTGGGCTTTCCTGTTTTTTATTTTTTTCCTGGTCTTCTTGGTTCTAATTGTTGTCATGACTTTTCCAAAACTGTTGAAAAGTTTGGTTTGACATCTTGGTCTCTGGTGTGGTTGGGTAGTAGGTATGCTGAGCTGGTTCAAAGTCTTCCTAGCAAACCAGAGGTGATTTCATTGCTTGACGTGCCTTTCTACTGTTCAGGGACAAACTGCCATTTCATGTGACCTTATCACCCCTCAGGGGACAAAGGACCTGAGTCTGATTAGTACAAGTCATAATGTATTATTAGCTTTGATGGGCATGACATTACTAGCTTTGATGTTTTTGATATTGAACTTTTTATTCCTGCATTAATAACACATAACCTGGAGATTATCAATGAGGTTACCCTACACTGTGAAGACAGCAATGTAATGTTAACCACAGTTAGGCCAAGTTGCTAAGAGAGAGCTCTATCTTATCTTTCTTCATGAAAATATCTCTGTCCCTCAAGTTTGCCTATGAGCAGAATGAATTTATTTTGGTTTATTAGTACCATGATATAGAAGCATGTATCAAATAACTAAAATAACTAAAATATAAGGTTTTATTTATGACTCTATAAGTACCAAGAGACATTTTAGTCACAGTTCCAACTTTCTAAAATGTGCAAGATTGTTTATGGTGAGCTTTAGTGAACACATACATCAGGGATAGGTATGCGCCCCCGTAGCTTACTCTATCTTATCGATGTATTCTGAGGTAGATAGATATAAAGGAGGATAGAGAGAAAGAGAGAGAACAAATGAGAATATGAATGGAAGGAGAGGATAGGGTCGAGGGAGAAAAGAGAAGCACGAGAAGAACCTTACCTGAAATAGTACAGATGAATATAGGAAAATTTAAACTTAGACTGGTTTGAGATTTACATAATAGATTGTTGAATATATATGCACATACACATGTATATTTTGGAATTTGTGAATTTAGTCAGCATAATTTAGATAGTTAGAGATGCCAAAATGAAGCAGAAGGAAGAATTTGGATAGACAGTGGATAGGAAGTGGGGTGGGAAGGAGAGCATCACAAATGGGAAATGACACAAGAAACCTGAAAATGAAGGACCAGTGGGCTGGGCAGATGGCTCAGTGGACAAACTGCTTGCTGAGCAGGGTGAGGATTTGAATTTGGATTCTCTGAACCCATGTAAAAGCCCCTGTGTTGGTGCCTCTTCCTAAGTCCAGAATTATGCACAGAGGCAGGTGGGTTTCACTAGTCAGCCTGTCTAGCCAATAGCAGCATCCAGATTCAGTGACGGACTCTGTCTCAAAGAATACTGTAGAGGGCAGTAGTGGAAGATACCCAGTGTTGACTTCTCGCTTCTATGCATACACACATATGCATATGCACCCACGTCTATGTACACATACATACATACATACATACAGAGAGAGAGAGAGAGAGAGAGAGAGAGAGAAAGAGAGAGAGACACAGACAGAGAGAGAGAGAGAGAGACAGAGAGAGACAGAGAGAGAGAGAGAAAGACAGAGAGAGAGACAGAGAGAGAGAGAGAGAGACAGAGAGAGAGACAGAGAGAGAGAGAGAAAGAGAGAAAGAGAGACAGAGAGACAGAGAGACACACAGAGAGAGACAGAGAGAAAGAGAGAGAGAGAGAGAGAGAGAGAGAGAGAGAGAGAGAGAGGACAAGCAATGAGAACTCAAGGCCAAGGTACCATGAGCTGCTGCTCCTGTGACATACAAGATTGAATGCACTTTTTATTAATTTTACTAATAGGGTCAGTGTATAACTTGATGATTAAGGACTTTAGGGCTATGCGATTTTATGAATAGGTACGAAGTAAGAAAGATTAGACCTAAGCCATATTGTTGCTAGTTGATATAAGTAACCTAGATTATTTACTAATATTTAAAGAAAATTATAGAATCACAAGCAGGTGTATTTGCAAATATGTTGAAGTTCCCTAAAATTGGACAAGGCATAGAATTCCTCCTCTTTGCACAAGAAGATTCACAGGCTGAAGGTCCAGAGGAGTCAGGTCTTTGCTTTCTATGGAGTGCATCTGTGCGCTGTGCCCTGCACATGATGGGGTTTTTAGTAGTTTTCACTAAATGAATGCATTACCTTAATGTGAAAGATCTCCTTTGACCCCACACACCAAATGGTTGTAGAAAGTCTTCATTTTCTAGGAAATGTGTTAGGCCAGCATTGGTAAAGCCTCGGTAATAAGAGGTATTTTGTAGATAGTTTTGGCCTTAAACCCAGTAAAAATGGTTTTATTGAGTATCTGCTATGACCCTAAGTGACAGAGAAGATATTTGAGGTTTGGCTTTTCAAGGAGGAAGAAGAATAGGAAAGTGTCTAATGGGAGACAATAAGAAAATGAAGGCAGTACTGTGCAGAAATGCCAGAGGGGAGGGCAAGTGGCTGTCTTTTCTCTTTGGAAATTGATCAGTCGGTTTTTAACTGCTAACCGTACTTGTGACTCAGATCAGTATCTGTTCAGAATTTCAGATCCAGACACAAAACATTTCCTCAACATTAACAAATTTAGCTTTCTAAACTCAAACTCTTTCCCAAGAAAAGTGAGTCCTTTCCCATTTTTGTCTGTTATAATACCAGCACTGGCTACATCTGTATATCATGGTTCCTCGTGGTTTATCAGTGGCTATGGCTATTCTGTTCTGACTAGTGAATAGTTGAAGGTGTAGAGGAGGCACTTTAGTGAGGAAGCCCAGATGTGTAAAGGAAATGTGGTGGAGAGAAGGAAATGAAGTGATGCTCTCAGGACCCTTTGATGGAGACACAGATGGTAAAACTTTGGCTCTGAGGTAGACTGTTTCAGTAGAGACACAGCAAGAGAGATTCCTATATCCCTTGATCTGTTAACATATTTGTACATACACTAGTCACTATGTTGTTTAATAATGACATATTAACTCTTGATAAATAGAATTTTCCTTTCATTGTTTTGGGAAAGCTCAATATATAAAGAAAGCTTATTAAATTTGAAAATTTATATTTATTTATTTCATTTTGTGTCTGTGTTTGTGTGTGTCTGTATGTGTGATGTGTGTGTGTGTGATATGTGTGTGTGTGTGTGTATGTGTGCGCATGTACCACAGTGAGCATGTAGAGGTCAGAGGACAACTTTTGGGACTTTATTCTATCTTTCCATGGTATGGCTCATGGGGATCAGATTTTGTTCATTAGGTTTGGTGTTAAGTGCTTTAATCCAGTGAGCCATCTCACCGACTAACTGCCTTAGTCAGGGTTACTGTTGCTGTGATGAAACACTATGACCAAAAGCAAGTTGGTGAGGAGAAGGCTCATTTGGCTTATAAGTCCACATCACTGTTCAACAATGAAGAAAGTCAGGACAGGAACGAAAACAGGGCAGGAACATGGAGGCACGAGCGGATGCAGAGGTCATGGAGGGGTGCTACTTACTGTCTTTCGCCACATGGCTTGCTCAGCCTGTTTTCTTATAGAACCAGGACCACCATCCCAGAAACAGCATCACCACAATTGGCTGGCCCTCCCACTTCAATCACTGATTAAGAAAATTGCCTACAGTCCAATTCTGTGGAGACATTTTCTCAATTGAGGTTCCTTTCTCTCAAATGACTTTACCTTGTGCCAAGTTGACATAAAACAGCCTGCACACCCACAGTTGCATTTTTCTGGCACATGAGTGGGTTTATATAGAAGACGCATTGTTTCTTAGCTCTGTGGTTTTCAGCATAACTAAATGTAACTTTCCATTAGTACCGTGGGCTACCTTCCACCAGTAGTATCCAAGTAGGTGGCATCACTGTTCTGAGTACTGGAGACAAGAGATGTTAAGTTAAACTAAAACATTTATTTTTGACCTGGCCTCGTGTTTTAGAAGGATGGGACTGAGTGAAAGGGGTAGACTCTGATGTCACTGGACTTGGCCCTCCCACCACATCTATAGACATTTAACATAAGCATTCGAAGGAATATTGTGACCAAAGCTCAGAACCTCTTTCCAGGGGAGGGGGTGAGGGTAGAAAGTCATGGAAAGAAATGTATTTTTCCTTCTTTGAACTGAAGCTGTATGAGATAAAAGAGTACAATTTTGGGGGTGCTTGATGTATAGTATTAAAAGTGTCTCAAAGCCAAACATACTTTAGGAATTATCTGAGTTTTCAGCCATGTCCAATATTCTCAATGTGGTTTTCCTAGGTCTTCTGCTTTGGGGAGGAAGTTATAGGTTATCACATGGAGCTTAAAAAATGTAGTTTCTTTAGATCCTTTGCCAGTATCCCATCATCATCCTAACACAAAGAACATGGTAAACACCTACATTCTTCATGGAGAATCCCTTTGAACCAGATCGACCACAGAGAAGTAAGTATCTTGTTACACACCAAGTCACTGACTCCCATGTTCACTGTGGTCTTGTGCCCTTCCTCAAAAGAACCCACTGTCACCAGGAGCTACTTTAGTCTCATTTATGACACTCTTATGTAGAAGGCTCTGTGCATTTTTAACTTCCACAAAATGCTTTTGAAGAATGTCAACTAAAATGTAGAGGGGTGATGGATGATAACATATGGTGGATGGCCACTGTAGTACTTCATAAATCATCATAGTGATCCTGGCAAGGACGGTGAGGGCATGGTAAAATTAGTAAGGGAAAAGATAGTTGGGAACAGATTACCCTCACAGTGTCAGACTGTGCACTGCTTCATCACAAGGGAAAAGGTAGCTTGACAAGGGAGAATTCCCGGAGACACAATCAAGCCAAGAGGAAGAAAACTCTTTTCAGCACCCATCACTTGAGCAGCATACCTGGCCACAATGCTCACCCTGAATTATACTGGGAGAAAACAAGGAAGCAAATCCAGGAATGAAGGCTTGTACCCTTAAGTACCAATGATTAGACATAAGGAGGATGGCAGAATCTGTTTTGTTTAAAGGAGACGAAGGAAAGATGACATCTATATGCAGTGTGTGATTCCTGACTGCATTCTAGACTTGGGCAACAGTTGCAAAGGCCACATGTGGGCCATTTAGGGGACTTCCAAGTCAGACTACAAACTAATTAGATCATATCACTGCTAACTTTCTTGAGTGTGACAATTGTGTGAATGTAAGAGAATGCCCTTGTTTGTATATGTATAAATGTATTTAGAAGGTTTCTTTAGCATTCAGAAGCCTGGGTTTTATTAAGCTATAGCCATGCACACATGCCATCCTACTTTGTCTTTTTACTTCCCCTCCTCCTTTACACATTCCCACCCTCTGTGGTTCTTCTTGCTGGTCCTCATCCCTCTTCAAGCAGTTCTTTCTTGTTTTTTTATGTCATGTGCATTCTGCTGTTCTCCCCTTTCTCCTGCCTGTTCCCTTAAGACATCGTCCTCCCCTCTCCTGCTTCCTTTCTTCTTACATGTGTGCACACTTATGCACACAGATTTAAATATAGACTCTGCATAGGAGGAAAAATATGTGGTATTTATGTTTTTGAGTCTGGCTTATTTCACTTAACAAAATGATCTCCAGATCCATCCATTTCCCTTCAATGCCACGATACCATTTCTCTTCATATGCATGAATTATATTACAATGGAGCTAGAGGGATGGCTCAGTGGGTAAGGTCTATTGCTATACAAGCATAGTTCAGATCCTAATGTTCACATGAAAAGCTAGGTATGACTGTGTGTCTGAAACTCCATCACTGTGTGTGTAGGTTTATGTGTGTGGTCGGGATATAGGGGAATCATTTCAACAGGGCTTGGTGACTGTAGGACTAGCTCCAGGCTCACTGAGGGACCCTGTCTTAAGGCAATAAAGCAGAGAGTAATAGAACAAGGCATCTAATGTCCTCATCTGCCATCTCTACATGTGTACACATAACCCACACACAGATACACCATATATATGTACAAAAGGAGTTATATAAAGTAATTGCATGTTAATATCTATGTATTACACGACAAATGTAAACACTGTATTTCAAATATAAACATCTGCATTTTATTAACTATATTACGTGTATTTGATTTATTCCTGAATTACTTACATGTATGTACATTACTTACATGTATGAAACGTTGGCAATTGGTAGATTTAGATGGAGATATCTTTGCTGCATTAATTTTGAAGTGTTGGTTTGACATAAAAAAATTGGAGAAAAGAACTTCTGAATTAAGGAATTAAAAGGGAGGTCATGGGTGGAAGCCTGGAACTGTTAAACTCAGGTTCATAAAAGCATAGCATCCTTTAGGTCTGAGCAAAGCTGAGCTGGATGCCTCTGTCTGTCAAAGTCCAGTACATACAGACATGGATGCTGAAGTGAGGCTGAGTGAATGGTTCAGAATTAAGTATTTTTAGAGAAGAAAAACTTGTGGCTGGACTTAGACTCTGTCTTCTTGTTTCCACACTATTACCCCTTTCCTGTTAAGAATCCCTAACTCCCAGGATCGGTGTAGTAATGTGTAAGGAGTGTGAGGACATTTTGTGAACCATGGACATGAAGTCTGAAGCTTCCTTGTGTTTGGTTGTAATTGTGTTGAATTATAACACCCAGTGTTGTACCAGTACACAGAATGCATATTCAGTAAAAGACAAGCTTGCTCAGCAACTTCATTTAAGAGGCATTCCACATAAAGGCAATTTAGAAAAATAAAGCTGTCTTCACGTAGGTGAGAGTGATAGAGTCTTTCTCTGGTGTCTGTACAGCAGTGTCTAAAACACAGAGTGTGCACCAGCTTTCTCAACAAAGGAACAAAACTTCGCCCACTTTCTGTGCTCATGTAATCAGTTGTACTTGTAGAGACTCTTTCCCTAGAGGCTGAAAGAAAGCAAATAAGAGCTTTACCATAAGTCAACAGAGCAAATTAAGTAGAGAAACACTTAAGGTTGCTTGCTGAGTCTTTATCCTGAGATCATTTCAATTGAGATTTTTAAGTATGCCTTGCTTCCAGAATTTGATTGTTAACAGCAAATACAAAACAGAGTCAGTGTATGTGGAGGGTGTGAATGAGTAAGAGGAGTGAACATTTTGTCCCTTCTGAGGCAGGCAGGCTAGAGTTTCTGAAAATGGGATGTTTCCATCCTGACAGGAAGAAAATGAGGCAGAAAGACAAACATCCTATTATTTAGAAGCGACACCCATGTCTATTGTTGTGTGTGATGGCTTCTTTAGGGAGCAGGGGCTATTGACAGGTGGCCTGTCAGAGGCACAGGTTCAACTGACAACAGTCCTGAGGATGCTGTGTCAGCCAGGCTGGCATTACATCACTGTCCTTGTCCTTGGGGTGTGAGCAAATTGTCATGATAAATACATTAGCAAATCTTGAGTAATCACTATATACAATGAAGCCATGTTAATGCTTTGGGTCTTTTCTCAGTTAAGATTTGTAACAGCTCTGTGGCACATGTGTATTCCTAATGTTCTTATTTATAGATGAGGTGGACTCAGAGGCAAATAGCATATATACGAAACCACACAGGTAGGTGTAGCCATCTTGCTACCTGGAACTTGTTGCTTCTGTCTCCATTGAGACACATTTCTTATGTCCTATTCTATAGCCTTTGGTAACTACTATTCTATTCTTAACTTCAATGTGGTCAACATTTTCTATTCCCTATAGAGTAAGACCATGATTTTTTTCCCTTCCCTTTCCTCTTCCCCTTCCCCTCCTCCTTCCCCTTCCCCTCCCCCTTCCCCTTCCCTTCCCCCTTCCCCTTCTTTGGTCCTGGATTCCTTAATTTAACATCTCCCAGTTCCTTCCTTCCATGTTGCAAATGATAATATTACATTCTTTCTATGGCTGATTGATATTTCATTGTGTACAAATGTCACATATTTTTGATCCACTTATCTGTTTGTAGACACTTAGATTGGGCTTCAGTTCTTATAGTTTGACTTCCTGATTTGGAAACACACCTTTAAAGAGCTGAGCAAAGTTACAGCACTTAGAGTAGCTGACTTCAAGACGTCTGAATTCCATGGTTCTCAGGATAGTGTATGAGCAGCAAAAAAGCAGAAAACATCTAAAGCTTGAATTTCCACCAAATGAATTCAGTTGGCCAAGGGAATCTTACAGTGCATAGAGCCAGAATTATCATAGAGTCATAGACTTGTATGCATAAAACCAGAAAGGAACTAAGAAGGAAAGTTAAACTTCCGGAAGGAGTTTGGCAGATAAAGCACCACTTGCACGTGCAAACACACACACACACACACACACACACACACACACACACACGAGAAAATACAGATAATCTGTTCATTATGGAACTTGAGACCTTTTCCTTTCCAACACATACTGATAAGAAAATGAAATGGAAAGCCAGAAACTGGGAGAAGTATACATAATATATATACATAGTATACAAAAGATATTCCTGGATATGTGAAAACTATTAAAACTCAACAGTAAGAACAAGCTCAAACAACAGAGCACATGAAGACTGAAGAGACATCTCTTCTCATTGTCACCAGTTACTCGGTATACTCTAAATAAACCATCCTGACTTCCCTCGCACCTCTGCCGGCATAGCTGCTGTTGAGGAGGCTGAGGATGCCAGGGTTGGAGAGGATGCAGAGAAACGGGAGCTTTTATGCTGTTGCTGGAATACATACCGTGCAGCAAACAATATGTAAGATTCTTTTTGTGGATTCTAAAAGTTAGATTCCACTCCAAGATGGTTTTTCTGGAGAAGTAAAAATGTAGGCACACATATGTGAATACTGACTTCTACATTGTATGTATGTATATCAGCTATGTTGTCTCAAACCAGTCTGGAAGCCACCTGAATGTTCATCAACAGGTGATCGGCTAGTTCATCCTTTCCAAACAATGGAGTACTACTTAGCAAGTAAAGGAACAAAATGCTCAGCTCACTCAACAGGGAGAACTAGTTTCAAAGTGATAATATGAAGTGGAAGGAGCCAGTCATAAGTACATGCCTATGATTCTATTTCAGTCAAATGCTACAAGATACCAATTAACCTGTAGCAATAGACAGCTTATTGGTGAAGCCTTGGTCTTGGCTTAGTGAGAAAGGCAAAGGAATGGATTACAAAGTAACCCGATTAGTGGAGACATTTATTATCTTGTTTGTAGTGATATTTTCATGGGCATACAAATGTCAAAACTTGTTAAATTGTATACTTTGAGTACCTGGATTATATTATATGTCAATCATACTTCATTATAGCTATAAAAATGGAATTTTGACAGTAAAGTTAGGCTTTATGCAGGACAAGGATCCTAATTTATGCTGTGGAGACCCTGAGGTGACATATTAATAGTTTTGGTCAGGGGTTGGGGAGATGACTCTTTTAACAAAATGTCTACTGTGTAAGCATGGCAACCTGAATTTAGATCCCAAGCTTCTGTGTAAATGGCTGACTATGGTGACACATGGTCATTACCCTAGTACTTGGGAGGAGAGAGACATGCTGGTCCCTGGAACTCATTGGTCAGCCCGCCTACCCAAATTGATGAGATCTAGGGTTATTGTTGAGAGACTGTGGAGGACACCTGATGTCAGCCTCTGACCTTCACACACATGCACACACTGACACACGAACATGTGTGCATACCACATACGTGCACATGCATGCTCACATATACCTTTAGAGCAGATGAGACCTTAGCAATGATCTTTATCACAGAGCAGGAAAATGATTTGTCCAAGATAATAGCTCATCATTCAGGTAAACCGTTAAGACAGTGCTGTGTCTCATGATCTTCCTGTGAGAATGTTCTGGAAAGCAGCTTGTCCTAGGCATCTTTGTGGCTTTTCCTGTCCTAAAAAATGCACTGTACATAGTGGTGCTCAGTAAATAGATGCTGGCTGTTTGGAAGCATGATGTTTCCTAATCTGAATTATAGATGAGAACTACTTCACTTTCTTGGCAGAATGGAAAGATGGACTGAGTACGGTAGATCGTCTTTCAGTTCCTACTTATTAAGCGTATTTGGAGTTTTCTTTGGGCACAAAGCTATTTTATTGGAAGGCTTGACACTTCCCTGGTTGGGGGAAACCCTCAGAGGTAGAATATAAAATCTGAGAGTCCCTAGTTTTTTATGATCTAAATTTGGCTACAAGTTACTGAAGCCAAACAATGGATTAAAGCAAGGCAGGTGTTGTTTTCTTTGAAGCTTAGTAGGTGTGGCCTTGTCTGAGGAAGTGTGTTTCTGGGGCCAAGCTTTGAAGCTTCAAAGCCTATTGCTGTTCCTAGTGCATTGTCTCCTTCTTACTTGTGGTTCAAGGTGTGAGCCCTCAGCTTCCTGCTCCTGCTACCATGCCTCTGTTCTGTGGTCATGCACTATTGCTATCCCTCTGCAACCGGAAGACAAGCGAGTTCCTCCTGTGGGCTGCCTTGTTCATGCTGTCTTATCAGAGTACTAGAGAAGTAACTACTGCGGGCCTCATGACATGCCATTCTTTTCTGTCCTCCACCATTCCAACAGGAAGGTTGCTCCCTTCCCGTCTTCTGGCAAGAAGCAAGAATGATAGCTAGGAGGCTACCACCAGAAAGTTTCAGTGGTTATTTCTGCTTCTCTAGGCTTTTGCTTTTCTAGTTTTGATTTTTATTTGCATTTATTTCATCCTGGATTTATCCCCATGCCATACGTTTTTATTTCTTCAGTTTCTTCAGGGATATCTTCTTCTGTGCATTCTTCTCTTCTGGCTTTGAAACCATTTGGGGCTGGGGGGGTCATCTCAGTGTGGTAGGGGAGCTTGAGTTAATCTGACCATGAGCTTTGTAACTTTGGTGGTACATCTTGTGTTCTTTGTTCATCTGGTTCTGTTCAATGATTAGTTTAAGTTCAGCATCACTCTCTGTATTTTTAAGCACATGTAGCTAAAATACAGCACTCTCGTTGTGCCATTGGCCTTGTCACCTCTCCACTGTTTGGTCTGAGTGTGACTCCCAGTACCGACATTTTCCTGCCAGAATGGCACATATTGCATCTGTAGCATGACATCTGTCAGACACTTTGTGGCATTTCAAGTATGCATATCATGAGCGACCTGAGAAGTTGCCTGGGTGTTCTTAAAGTGAACACAAAGGTTTGCATGGCTTTGTAGAGTTTTCTGGGTCAAGAGAACTGGGACCCATCTTCAGAGATTGTCTCAGGAAAATGACCTGCAGATTCTACGTATGAGAGAAAACAGGCTGTGATTGAACTCTAAAATGTCCCCACAGGTTCATAATTTGAACACAGTTTTGCAGTTGGTAGTGATATTTTGCAAGGGACTCACTATGGGATGTTGGACACTAGAGGTGGGCTTTTGCAGATTATATTAGCCCCTGGTTTGGGCCTTGCTTTCTGTTTCCTGTCTGCCACTTTGTGAACAGTGACCACAGTATACTCCCATCTTCACAGACTGAGTCACTCTGCCATGTCATGATAGATAGCAATTCTCTGAAACCCTGAGTCTAATATGAATCTTCTCTCTCTTGTTTCTGTCAGGTACTTTGCTCTAGTGATATAAAAGTAATACAATGTGACACTATGATTTCCATCTTCATCTGTTTTCCTGAAGATGACATAATTTTGTCCTTCCTTATGGGTGACTAAAACTCATCCATGTATATAGGTCACAGTCTCTTTATTTATACATCTGTTTGTGGACTTGAAGTCTTGGCTTGGAAGAAATGGGAATAAACATGGTGGGCCACCTAGCATTGTGGAAGGAGTGAAACAGCGCAGGAGTCCTGGCCTTACACTCGACTAAGAGTTCACTGCAGCTGATGATACTATACTGCCAACCAAGCATCCATTTCTTACCTCCATCAGAAAGTGACAGAGAGGCTGTCTTCAGGTCTATAAGTGGGGATGATGCTTTCATATCCTGGGAAGTAGCTTCTTTGGTTGTTAGCATCACCTCTGAGAACTGCAAAGGAGAACCCATGGCAATGGAACCTCAGAATGGTACCCAAACAGCAAGATCACGGGGAATTTGTTAACCTTTCATAGATAGTGACTAAGTCATTGCTCATTAACACGCTTTTGGAAACTCCATTTCTTATGATTTTCAGAAGCAGCTAATCTGCATTTTCACAAAGAAGAAACTGAGGCATGTAAGAATATGCAGTAAAGCAGCTCTGTCCTTCCAGGAAATCAGTGGCAAAAATCAGTCCTGGAAATTCAAAGTAAGGCTTATGCACTGTTCCCTTGCCCATCAGGTGATAGTAATTTGGTGAAAATCAGAAAAAGATCTAAAGGAGAAGAAAGATAACTTCAGAAGTTCCCTCTTCAAGCCCTATATTAAGAGAATCTACATTCTTCTCTCAGTGCATGGAGCTTGGGCCCCCCAGAGTTCACAGGGAAGCTGGATGCCTTGTCCTTAAGAGCCAGGCATCTTGCTCTTTATCTTTTACATGGGGCGCTAAAGGGTTGCTTAGCAACATGGATTCTTCCAGCTCTGAACAACTGCAGCAGCCGCTGAACTGACAATGGGGCAGAGTTAGAGAGATCCTCATTTTTTAAATCTTCTTTGCTGGGCTGAGGGGAAATAAAGAAAGAAAAGCAAGTCAGGTGAAAGAAACACCAGAGGCACCACGCAAGAGAGGCAGGCGGATGGCGGAGAGCGGTCCCGGAGCCACACATCCCACGCGTGATTAATAAAAGCTTCTGGGACAAATTCAAAGGGCGTAATCACCACTACCAAGGATAATCAGGGAAAGTCAGAGCCCATCCATTGATTGAGGTAGCTGGGTGCTCTGAAAAGGGACGTTTTGAATAAATGGGTATTGAAACACATTTGTTCCCTCTGTGTTTGGGAGGGGGAGGGGTTGTTGTTTTTTTATTCCATTTGCTTGATTTTGTTTTGTTTCTAGCCCAGGTTATTGGGACGTTTTGGTCCTTACCCCACATCCTTTTCCTTCTGGTGCTGAGGCCTGAACCCAGTCCTTTGTGCTCACCAAGCCTAAGTGAAGTCCACAGCTCCTATTGGGGATGCTTTGAAGGGAACTATGGTAGAAGAACATTTTAAAAAATATTTTTTAAAACTCTCTTACTGACAATGCTAAAAGTGTGTTAAAAAACATTTTTGGGGGAGGGGTTGCTGGTGTTTACAATAAAGAAATTCAAGAAGGAGCCAGCTTCCCTTCTCTGTTGGATTCACTAGTGAATGGTTGGGAGGCTTAGGAGCCATTTCAATGTCACTGTCCAGTGACCTGCTCCATCTTGCTAGGAGAGAAGATGGGGGGCCATGTGCTGAGCGCTCTTATGATCTATTTCCAGGGAGAGAGACCACTGTCTTTCCTCTCTCAGGCAGGCCCAGCCTTTTGCAGAGCAGTCTTCTAAAATGAATCAGATGAGTTTTTCAGAGCAAAAGGAAGTCAGAGGATGAAATAAATAAAAGCAGAAAGGAAATTGAAAGGGATAGCTGTGGGGGAACATATGCTTTCAGATGATGCTTTAAAATAGACGGAGAGTTGATGAGACAGAGATATTGGAAACTGACTCCAGATGGCAGGAATAGCAATGGCAGGCTGGTGTCAGGGACAGAAAGCAGGCTGGCACTGGATGGGGTGGGGGTGGGGAAGGTGAGATGGGGGGTGGGGACTGAAGGATGAGAGAAAAGTCAGGGAGAGAGGCAGTCCGTGGGTGTGAAGGCTAAGGGTCAAAGATCACTGAATTCCTTATTCTTGTTTTACAGTTCAGTAATTTGCTCAGTGTGTTCTTGTCATGTGATTGGTCCTCTTATGACACATGTATGGAAATGGCAGAATTGTGACACTTTGCTGTGGCAATTGGCATGGGAAAGCCAAATCCTCAAGTCACTAGTGAATGAGAGGAAAGGATGGGTTTGGAGGAAGTAGTCCAAGGGAATTCCATCAAATATTATTTCCATATACGTTTAATTCTGCTGGTAGAATACTTGTGCTTTTCTGTAATGGTCTTGAAGAACTAGGTGATTTGAATTTATCTTCATGGGTGGATTGGGAAGAAGGGAATTCCTATAAGGAGGAATGGAGAAATGGGGAGCTATTTCAGTGCTAGCATTATGTCCAAAGAGCTTCTTCTTACTCTTAAGGGTAGAGGTTCTTTATTTTCAGTAAACATTTATTGATCATCTGATCTCTGCCTGAAGAATCCTAAGCTGGAAAGAGGGAAAAGCCACAGTTCTGGGTTTGTCTTTTCTGTGAACAAGTGGGAAGATCTCCTTTTCTATCTACCCTCTGAGTGTATGTGAGGACATTTGCGTGTGTATGTGTTAGTGTATGCAGCTGTGGCTTGCTCTTCTAACCTGAGAGGAACCTGCAGAGTTGTAAACCCACAGCCACCACCTTTGCCCCCATCTTTCAACTGACTATTTTTCCTTTGCTGATTTCTGCTTTTTGCAAAAACTGTCCATATTTAGATAATTGTCATTATCAGTGTGTAGCTACTAGTATTACCAAGGAATCTGATATTCAAAAGATATCACAGATGTTCATTTTACGTAGCACTCTGAATTAACACTTGACACTTGTCTAGACTAGTGAGCAAGGGAGAGCATATGCTTACAGGTGACCAGCAAGTGCCATTAGTCTCATGGAGACATGCCTAATGACAGCCATAAAAGGTCCAGTGTCTTCCTTCATTGAGTGGCCTCTGTCCTGTTTTTGGGAAATGCCAATAAATTTCAGGTGTTGCACATGATATGCCTGCTTTTGGGCAGCATCCATTCCAATTTCATCAGGGACTCACTCAGCCTTAGCCTTTCTGATCCCATTTCTTTTGAACCTCTTCATTTGTTCTTCTTGCTTGAGGTGGAAGCCAGTTTGTAAATCTTTTCTTGGGAATGATATAACCAGCATAGTTCAGCCAGCAGAGCCCAGAGCCTGCCCATATATAACATGATTCATTTAAGCGGCGCAGAAACCAGGGCCAGCCTCTTGCTATTGGAAACAGAAGGCACATGAATGTTACTAGGTCTGTTTCATTTGTGAGAATGCGGTGAATAATTATTGTCAAATTTATTTGGGAGCAATAAGTTGGTGAAAATTGCCAAAGCAGAAGAATCTTAGGAAAAATGTAAGTGTATTTTAATAAACATAAGCTGAGAAATACTCTTTGTTTTAAAGGGATAGCTTGCATATTGTTGCCATTGAGTGTCTTTAGTCTGAGAAGGACCAAGGAATCCACCAGGAGTTTGATGGTCAAGTGAAGAGACAGAGCAGACAAGAAAAGACGGGTTAAGGTGAGGAAAGCAGCCCTGTCTGTTAGAAGTGCGCTCCCATCTCCAGGTAGCCCTAAAAGTTTTTCTAAGTGTTCTTCTATGTCTTAGAACTTCTAATACCTTCCTCATTTTGATTAAGATTCTGTCCTTGACTAAGGCTTTTCCCCCTCTAATAGATTGATGTGTGTGTGTGTTTGTGTTTGTGTGTGTGTGTGTGTGTGTGTGTGAGAGAGAGAGAGAGAGAGGAGAGAGAGAGAGAGAGAGGAGAGAGAGAGAGAGAGAGAGAGAGAGAGAGAGAGAGAGAGAGAGAGAGAGAGAGCAGGCACAGGCTTTTGACAATCACAGAACATCATTTATGAGTTCTTTCCTGCCACCTTGTTCGTTCTGAGGTGGAGACCTTCTTGTTTCTGATGCTGTGCTTAGTGATTCAGCTTGGCTGGTCTGTATACTTCCCAGTGACTCCTAGGTATGCTTAGGGAGGGATGCATCCCACAATAGTCAGCTTTTTTTAAACTTTTAATGGATTTTTTTGTGAGTAGCACATCATAAACCCCAGTCCCACTCATCCCCCTGTCTCCTCCTATGTGCCCTCTACCTGTGCAACCTCCCCCCAAATAACAAACAAACAAAACAAAACATAGAAAACATTTCATAGTAGAAGCTGCAGTATGTCACAGTATGCCACTCTGGCCACACATCTTCACTTACAAATATTCATGGCAATGAGCCATAGGTTTGGTCTGAGGTCTCTGGGCTTCTGTGACACCATCAATATTGGATCCTCATTGGGACTCCTCCTGGTTATCCTGTTGTTGACCTGAGTCATGGAGATACTACAGCTTTGGGTCAGCAGAATTGGGCCCTTCACTTGCCCCAAAAGTTCACAGATGATGTAAATTTTGGGGTGGGCCAACACAAAAGCTCTGGATCTGGACTTTGGTGGCAGCCGATCCAGTCAGCCTGCTGGCTCTCCCCTGGTGACTTTTCTAGCACCAGCAGCCAGCTTTTTATGTGGGTTTTGGGAATTGAACTTGGGTCATCAGGCTTGAACAGCAAGTGCTTTTGGCTTTTTTTAAAGCTGTGGCATCATCTCTCTAGCCCCTAAGTATTTCTGAGGAAAGTTTTATCTCTAGTTATGTTAAAATCAGCTCTAACTATATGGCATTGTGTGGATTAAGGGGCCAGGGAAGAGGGAAAGAGCAAAAGGGAGGTCAGCTGAGGGAGAGGAAGGGTGAAAGTCTGGGTCAGTTAAGTGGTCAAATAGGTAAAAAGTGCTTGCCATGTGAAACACACACACACACACACACACACACACACACACACTCTCACGTGCACATATGCACAGACACTCTAGTGACAGTACATTTAAAAAAAGGATGAGGATTTTATAATTTCGCTGATATTGGAAGTCCAAAGCAGATTTTATTTCATTAAAAAAATTTTTTTTTTGTTATTTTCAATCAGAGTCATACCACTAAATTTTATTTTGTAAACTAAATGATGTTTTAAAATTTCTTCAGAGAATGCATTTTGGAGGACTGTATGTGTATTTTTGTGCATGTGTGTGTGTGTGTATGCTTGTATAAAACAACTGGTACATAACTGTATATATTCCTGGGATACAATATGATTCTTCAGCATATGTACACATTGTGTAATAATGACGTCACGATGATTAGCACAAATGGCACTTTAAGCATTTCTTACATCTTGAGACTTGGAGTGAAGCCCAGTGGTGGGGCTTGCCTAGCATGCAAGGCCCTGAGTTCTGTTCTCAGCGCCACAAAACAAGCAAATGAACATCGAAAACCATAAGCAAAATAGTTTCATTTTCCTTAAAAAAAAGATTATGAGTTATTTATTTCACTCTATGTGTATATATATAATATATGTATATATATTATATATATACAGACACACACATATATGCACTACATGTGTGCAGTATCTATGTAGTTCTGTCCTCTTAGAGGCAGATATCCTGGAACTGGAGTTTGCATGAGCCAGCACACATGTAGGTGCTGAGAAATGAACCCAGGCACTCTATAAGAACAGTGAGTACTTTTACTTTTAAAGATTCATTTATTTATTTTATGTATGCGAGTGCTCCATCTGCATGTACATCTACACACTGGAAGAAGGCATCAGACCACATTCTAGACGGTTGTGAGCTACCATGTGGTTACTGGGAATTGAGCTCAGGACCTCTGGAAGAGCAGACAATGCCCTTAACTGCTGAGCCATCTCTCCAGCCCTGAGCAGTGAGTGCTCTTAATCACCGAGCAATGTCTTATGCCTCTATTTTCCATTTCTGTAGGATGAGACCATTCAACATGTTTCTTCTAGCACTTTAGAATAATCAGTCACATTATGTTAGCTGCAGCCATTGTTATCTTGCTATCCAGGGAACAGGAGAGCTTGATGCGCCTATCTAAGTCTGACTGTGCCAGTTGATCAGCTTCCTCCCGTCTACCTCCAGCCCCAGTGTCTGGTAATCATTATTCTATTCTTCTTCCTTGAGAACAACATTTTTAGGTTAATGTATGAGTGAGACCATGTGGTATGTAACTTTCTGCAACTGCTTTATTTCTCATTATAAAATGTCTATCGGGCTCATCCATGTTGCCATGAATTTCATTCCTTTTATGCCCGAACAATCCCCTGTCGTGTACACGCACCATATTTTCTTTATTTGCTCATCTGTGGATGGACACTTAGCTTAATCGTATCTCGGCTATTGTGAATAGACGTTCTGTTCTAATGACCAACAAATATATGTAGAATAGTTAGTGTCACTGTGACCAGGGAAATACAAATCAAAAGCATGAGGAGGTGTTACTTCACATCGACCAGGATGGCTGCTATAAAAAAAAAATAAGGTGAAAAGACAACAGGAGCTTGTGGGACTAACTTGTCCTTCTCCAGTGCTGGTGGGGAGGTAATAGTATAGCTATTACAGAAACAGTGTGAAGGTTCTTAAGAAAATTAAATTACAGGGCAGAAAGATGACTCAGTAAAGTGTTTGTTACGTAAGCGTAAGGGTCTAAGCTTGAATTCCCAACCCATGTAAAAAGCCAAGTGTGGGGGCATGTACTGCTTGTAATCTCAGCCCCGGGAGATGACAAAGGATGATCCTTGGTATTTGCTGGTTACTGCTTTAGCAGAATTGATGAGTTCAAGGTTCAGCGAGAGACTCTGTTTTAAGAAAATAAGGCAGAGAATGACTAAAGGAGTTACCCAGTATTAATCTCTGGCCTCCATGTGCGCGTTCACACATATGAACATATACACACATATGCATATACACACATATACCATTTGCTTCTGCGTACACATGCACACAAGTGCATTTTTTACAAGTCCTAACATGATCCCATGGTGAGTATATATCCAAAGAATGTCAAACCCGTCAGTGAGGGAGACAGCTGCTCCCTCATGTTTATTGGAGCGCTGTGTACAGCGTCATTGTGACATACTCCACCTCTCTTTGGGAGAGATTATAAATTGATATGCCTAAGAGGTCTGTCTCATTTAAAGCAAAAAGCACAGCATTGCCATTATGACTAATGTTCCATTTAGAATGGTCGAGCCAGAGATCGTCTGCTCTAACCCTCTATTTTACTGATGGGAAAGTAGTTTTGCAATGCTAGCTGACCTAGTCTAGTTTGTGAATTAGTAGAGACTGGGATCCAGGGATTCTCATGTTCCACTCCTATGCTCCTTTGTACAGTGCTGTGAGGCCTATAGTGTGTGTGGGGTTGGGGACATGAGAAAAGTGGGCCTGACATCCTTGCCATTGGTTTGGAGGACTGAAAGGAATTGGGCACATCTGGCTGTGGCTACATGGGGCTTAGCAGTGGCCAGGGGACACAGAACTTCAGGGGGTCTTCTGTCTTTGAGCACAAAGTGCTCCACCTTGAGATCTAAGGTGAGTTAATACAGATAAGGTGCCAGATCTCAGAAGAAGTTACCATTCTTTCTTGGACCATACTAGAGACTAGGGCCCTAAGTAATCTGCTTACCAGCAGAATAATGCTTCTCAGAGCTTCACAGTTTGAACGGCAGTTTGACTTCACAAGGCAGAATTATGCTAACATCATATTTGAATGCCCTCAACTGTTTTCCAAATGTGTTTTGGTTTAGAGTTCAGAATTTCAACCTTAAGAGAGGATGTACTTTGAGCTTGATCATCTTTCCTCATTCATTTTTTTTCTTCGTCCAGTGGATTCCTCCTTTTCTCAGGACAAATGTCTGTTCTTTTTGCCACCTACTGGACAGAGCACTGATGAGCCTGGTCTTCCACGATAGAGCTTTCTTTGGAAGCATAGTCTGGGGAGCTGTTCCACTGACCCTGCCTCTTAGATTCTCACATGGCTGTGCTGGGATGAGGCTTGGGAAAATTTAAGTGCTGTTTCAGAATTTGATATGCTAATAGGAATCATAAAGACACCTATTTTTCTGGGCCTTTACTTGTGATAGGGACATTAATCTGTGGTTCTGTGTCAGGTTTTGGCTGCTGTGAAAATACTCCAGAAAAAATCAGTTAACATGTGGAAAGACCTATTTTAGTTCATGGTCATGTTCGATGATGCTGTGTTGATGCCGTTTGATGAGCTTGCTGATGAAGACAAGTATCATGGAGGGAGGATCATGGTGGAGCAAAGCTGATCTGTTCCTGGAAAAATGAGAGGTCTGAGGTGAGGAGAAAAAAGGAGGGGACCAAGGTCCCACAATCCTCTTTAAGGACCACTTGCTGTTGGCATAGCTTTCTTCCATTATGCTGTAACTCTTAAAGTCTCTGCCACCTCCCAAGGACCCAACCTGAGAATCAAGTTGGTCATTAACATATTGGCATTTTGGAGGATATTCCTGATCCAGACCTTGGTAGAGTTTTTTGATTGCCCTGGCTTCCTACTCCCCCTGCTCTTAGAATTGAGGAACCCAGGGCTTCGTGGAGCAGCCACTCTGTCTGAACTTACATTCCCAGGTCCCTAAGTGTTTCTATACCATTACTTGAAAGAGGTTGGTTAGTGAGAATTCCAGCTTCTCTCAGAGTAGTCCAAATCTTCCAGCTGATCAGTCTGGTTTAATGACACACACTTTCAATGTGAAGCGTACAAGCATCTATATAAACTTTCAAAGGGATGGAACCCATGTACTGACTCTTGGGAATGAGCAGATTTTAAACAACAACTGATTTCAGGTCATACAAGTAAGTCAAGTCCAGCAATGATACTTAATGTATAAAACCATGGAGAAATATGATGTCTGGAGAAAGTCCAGAATGGAAAGTCCTTCAGAAAAATGACAAAATCTTTGCAGGTTTCATGGAGCAAGAAAAGATTTCTAGGTAAAGGAAGGCCTGTGAGAAGCTAATGGTTTAAGAAGTGTGAGCAATTCATGTGCAGTCTGAGGAAGCCATTGTCTAAGTGTAGAATGTTATACTAGGAAAAAGATTTCATCTTCTTCCAGTAGGTGGATTTGATAATATTTGACCATGATAGAGGGATGCCGGAGCTGAGCATGTCACACACAGCCATTTCTTCATTTGATGTGCCAAGTCCCTTAGTCCTACAGGGAGCACCTAACACAATTTGAACATGTCTGGTTATACATTCTTTTTCTAGTTTCAACTTCTTAGCAAACATGGCAATTTGGAAGTGTTCTTCAGTGTTTGTTTAGGGTTGGGAGGCCCGGGACACCAATGAATCTATACTGATCAGATGGATATCTGATGAACTTGGCTTTCAGACTCTGATTTCTTATGTGCTGTGTGAAGATAGAAGAGACATAAGAAGCCAAAGAGAGACAGGAAGTTCTGTCTAATGTACGGGCCTCTGCCATAGTGCCTTATGCACTTGTAGACACTGGTGTTTCAATGTATGGGCCTCTGCCATAGTGCCTTATGCACTTCTGGGTTTATAGACACTGGTGTTTCGATGCATAGCCCTGCCAAATGCTTTTGCTCAGAGTTGCCAAGGAGATATAGCCAAAGGAAAAGATATCAGATCATAAAGAATCTTCATTTAGCGGCATTAAAGTGAGACAAAGGGTGGCCTTTCTGAATTAATGAAGATGACCTGAGGTTATCTGTCTGGCATTTCACCCTCTCTTTTAGCACAAGGAGCCAAGAACCCAAATCCAAACATAATAAATTAAAAAAAAAGCATCCAGTATTTTTCTCATTCTTCTGTTACAAACTTTCCAACATCAGAGAGAAACGGCGTGAGCCTACCTTGGACTTTGTACACATGTGCTCATTCCTTCAAGTTCTAAAAAGACTTTGTTGTGATATAATTTCACCGGTTGCTTGGAATGGGTCCCTGATGGACAGGCCTGGAAAACTGATAACAGAAACTGGAGAAAAGGCAGAGACTTTAATGTCTTATTCGATTCACTCCTTATAAGAGATATCAGATGTGAAGGGCCTGGACCCATTCCCAGTTTTGATGAGAGTAAAGAGAGTCAAAATAGAAAAAGAGTTACAAAGTGCTTTGAAGAGCGGAAACTATTTGTATTAGTAATGCACGCCAAGTACTGGGGAGCTGGCAGGTGCTATTCTGGTGGCAAGCCACTATTATTATTTTTCAGTTATGGAAATAAAGAGAATTAAATTTTGTTAAATAGTATGCCTAGCTTTAAAACACACACTGTCAAGATAGATGGCCTATAGAAAGGAAAAACAAATGAAACTAAGCACAAATGCAAGAAGAGATAGCAGAAAAAAATAAGTAATTTATTATCATTTATAGAGAAACAGAAACCTACTGAGTTTTGCATAAACTAAATGCTATTAGGGAAAACTCAGTTGCCTCCTAGTAACTCTAGCAAACAATGGGGTTATACTGGTTGTCTATATCATAACTGTATTTAGCTGATGTTTTCCTTTGAGTCTAGTAGTGGTGTGTGAATGGACGAATGGATGTCACAGCTCTAGAACATGTGTTGTGGCTTCCATAGTCAAGGCCTACATGGGCAGTGGTAGCTGCTAACAGCACCACTTCTGCCTAACATGTCTGTGGTTAACTCAATTAAGAATGGAGAACAGAACTCATCAAATTTTCAGATTTCATGGAGTTTCTGATAATGTAAAATATGAAAGGATTGAAATTGACCTTAACAAATCAGAAAAATGACATGCCATCAAATGAAATTTGTTATGGATGAAAGTATCATTAGCAAATACAAAATGTGAAAAGACTTAAATTCTTAGTCACAATGCAAGAATGAGAGAGGAATCTTTGTTGGCAAGGTGGGGATCAGTGACTGAATTTGAGAAATCTTCAAGAAAAGTAGAAGAAAGTACCTGATAGTTAATTGGATGAAGTGAAAGGTTTTGTTTGGGGTTAACACTGTAGGCTGCATGCTAGCCCCAGACTTTATTTCAGTACAATAGAGAAAAAATGTAAATAGCTAAGATCCTTGACATTTTATGCCTTTGTTTTCATTCATCAAAATCTTGCAAGGCACATTAACAACTGTTTAAGATGTTTTTATTCTCAAATAAAAAAAGGTTAAAACTGTTCCACTGTAGGGGGCCACACCCTTCAGTAGCAATAGACATACATGTGTGAACTTATTTTTATGTTTTAATTTAATTTAATAACTTTTAAAAAAGAACTTGAAACTGTACCTAGGGCCTCAGGAACGCTAAGCCACCACACTACCACTGAGCTATATCCTAGCCCACATATGTAGATATTTAAAGGCTTCTTAGCCAATTGTGAAGTACCAACTTGTTTCCTTGCATCCAGCCAGGACTATTTTAGGTAACTCAGCAGAGAAATGATAGAAGCTTGAATCCAGGATGTGAGAGGAGGAGGAAGTACATGGCTAAGTTTGAGAGAGTCAGAAGATGGAGCTGGTTTGAGGGTGTAGAAGAGAGGAAGGAAGCAAATCGATGCCTCGATGTTTAGTTGGGATGAACTGAGAGGATAGTGTTGGGACACTGGAAAGGAAAACACACACACACACACACACACACACACACAAATACTACACACTCAAACACACACACACATAAATACAAGCACAAGCACTTATACATCT
This sequence comes from Grammomys surdaster, assembly GCF_004785775.1. Classification (NCBI taxonomy): domain Eukaryota; kingdom Metazoa; phylum Chordata; class Mammalia; order Rodentia; family Muridae; genus Grammomys; species Grammomys surdaster. The sequence goes on from NW_021604604.1 coordinate 4,926,308, forward strand.
TTTGAGAGGAGAGAGGGATACAATTGATTTTTTGTCCTGTGGCATCTGAGGTGACTGCAGGGCATCTGAGTAGATGCATAGTCATTTGCCTGTCTACAGTTGTGTCCCCATTATATATGGATTTGCTTCTCATGATTTTAGCTACCTTTGATCAGGTCTGAAACTATTAGGTGAAAAATTCCAGAAATAAATAATTCTTAGGATTTTAGATTGCAGCGCTTCCAGGTAAATAAGATCTTGCCCTGCCCTGTATGAGCCTGCTAGCCTTAAAATCATTCCTCTGCCTATATACCTACATGGTATATTCTTCCAACATAGTTGTAATTTAGTAGCTTACTACCTATCAGGCCAGCTGTCGTCGTATCCCAGTGCTTGTCTTTAAGTGACCTTTGTTATCCCTAAACCACAGAGTGACTCGAAAAATTTTATTGTGATGTATTGTTACAATCATTGTGTTAACTTTTATTTTGTTCACTATGTAAATTAGACATCATCATAGTTGTATTAGGTATAGGAAAAATACTGAATATTAGATTTTCATGATCTGAACTTTCAGACCTAAACTGGATTTATGGAATGAATGTATCCCCCACAGATAAGAAGAGGCTTTTGTGTATTTAAGGGTGTGGTAAAACTGAGGTTTGATTGCAAATAGGAATTAAGTTAGCCTTTACAAGTACAACAACATACTATGACAACTGTACCGGTGACATTACTCTTTTAGCTTGTGGCCATTATGAAATAACAGGAAGACCACTCAGTTTTCTAATTCTTACAAGCTGGCCTTTGGCCCCTGTAGCTTTGTCTAACACAAGCCATGGAGGTCTATAAGTACTAAAATGAAAAGAAATGTTAAGAGTGACTAACTTGTTCATTATAAAAAACCATTCTAGTAGCTTAGAGAAAGACACAAAGAAAGAAAAGGTCACGGATTTATGCTTTTTGAAAATAGAAATGCATTTTTGTTTGCAGTAAGAACTCATGTTTGGGTAGAGATTCTTGGGGTGATAAGCACTATTTTGTAAGCAAATCACTGTGAAGCCTGTAACTCTTGAGCAGCTTAAGTACGCTGTGCTTTGGCTGAAAAAGAAATTCCATTTCCCAGTACATGCAGGGAATCTGCAGAGGATAACTCTAGCCAGGTTCAATTTGTATTGTGGATGGGGCATCTGGAACCTGGACCGTGGAACTGGCTAGAAATAGGAATTTGAGAGGCTTCAACGTTAAGACAGTGTGCATGCTTTTCATATCGGCCATGCTACAAAAGATGACGTGTAATCATTTTTAAACTTGAAAGAAGGCACAAAACAACAACAGGTTAATTTTGACTCTCAGAACCATAAAATTAGGTTTTAGAAAAACTCATTCATGCTCATTCTGGTTTTTTATCTTGGGGAGCATTTGATGTGTATCTGGCAGGGGAGGAGGAGGAGAAGGAAGTGCTACTCCCTCAGAGCAGCCTGCAGGCTGGCTCTGCCTCACTTCTGTGCGCTCTCCCATTCACCAAAGCAGTGCTGATCTGCTTGGCTCCATCCGGGATCTTTTACTTAAACTCACATTCTCCTCTTGTTGGTAACCAGTACTCAGTCTTTGGCTCCTCTGCAGTCTGGCTTACAGTTCCCCTCAGCATCTGAAATCGCCTTGTCGATGCTTCTGCTCACAGTCACAGCACCATCTTGTATTTAGTAGTCCTTCCCTGACTCCAGTCCCCTGATGACCAGTGCTTCCCAGCTGTGGGAATGTGAGGCTTCCACTCCAAGCTGGTGATGAGTTCAGTGCTCTCTTTGAGTTCCAAGTCTGCTCTCCAGCGATGCTTTCCCTGGGCAACTCAGAGTCAGACTCCCACTGTAGACCCTTTCCTTCTGCCTCCTGATTGTTGGCACCATCAGAAGCTGCTGAAAGAGAATGCCCAATGCCATCTTTTCTTGCTTCTTTCTTCAGCTCTGCATAACTGAGTCTGCTCAAAGTGACCCCTCGGGATCTACGGTGTCTCATTTCTTCCTCCATGTCTGTCACTAAACTGGCTTAGGCGTCATCTTTCCTAGTGTGGATAGCCTGCAATGATGGCGTCACCTCAGTGCTTCATGTGCTGCATCATTCACATGCATTCTCAGCTCAGGGAATGCTTGCACGGAGCCTTTCTTTACCCTTACCGAGCCTCAGTGATTAGGTTCATTGGCTCACTGACAAAGGGCTGACACACTTTATCTCACTCACTGACATCCATCTGTTGGTAGTGGTTACCAGAATACTGAGGTAAGAGTCTGAGGCACAATTTGTGATGGAAGAGGGTACTGTCATTATTCTTTGTGGATGGTCCATGTCTGGTACCCCACCTTTTACAGGAAGTGTAGTAGACTACATCATGATTAGCATATGTTTCAGTGTCATTCTCTACAGAGAAAGTACACTTTCTTGTAGTTCATAGCTACACTAAGAGTGTCCATGAGACTTGCTTTGGTGAATGGGCAGGTGAAGGGTAGCACTCTGGGCAGTCACTTCCTGAGCAGGATGTGGTATATGCTCTTCCTCTCCCACTGCAAGAGCCCAGCAGTACTAACATAGGAAACCAAGTCCCGGGGTACGAACTTATCCCCATATACTGGTGAACAAAAACTGTTCTCAGTATCTGTCTATCTGAGTGAGAAAGGTCTCTTGTCAGAGAACATCTGAGGTGATTTCTTCCCACAGCATAACTGAACCCATCTCGATGGATACATAATTTGTACAGAAAGTACTTTAGTGCTGTCTTCTGTTTTGCAAATATTAGATTAGTACAAAATTGAGTCACTTATTTCAGAGTGTACCAAGAACTGCTTAATTCAATTTAAACTTCCAGTTTCTGATTTTCATAACCAGGTGAGTCTTTTTAGTTTAGTGATGGAATATGATAAATCCTATTTAAAGCATTTAAGTCTTATAAAATCTCAATCACGTGGAGGCCAGGATTGCAAACCCAAGGGCTCCTGAAGCCATTTCCAAGACCTCAAATGGTGGAATTAGTTGTCATACATTCCAAATACTAAAGTCCCAACATGCTATTACTCTGTGGGCACCAGTCCAGAGACTGGTGTGTTTTATTCGCTCAGGTTGAACCCTCTTAGTTATCACATTCCTTTGTGCTTAGCAGATTAAAGACTGCCAGTTCAGAGAGGGTGCTTGTGTGCTCTGTCAGAGACAGTTTTACTAACAACTGGGGAAAATACAGAAAGTCTGAAACAGAGGAGAGGCAGAAACATAAGAAGTGGGTTCAAGAATTCATGACATCTTGCCACAGGGAGGATGTTTGGATTTCTAGCACACAGTCCTAGACATATTCATACCAGGTGACCTCAGTGGGTTTTATAAAGTGACAACTTACTCGGTTCATTGAGAAAATGATTAATTATATAGGTGCCCCTATAGGAAAGGTTTATCTTATTACAAAGATTTTCATAAGTAGTAAAAATGAGATTTAAAAAAAGGCCAAACTTAGATTTTCAGACAGCATACCTCTATTATGTGACTTCTAAAAGTTTTTTGTGTTGGAGTCAGAGTCGCTGTTGGGAGGTGGTGGAAACTTTCAGGGATGGGGCTGGTGAGTGATTGTTAGGTAGCTGGCAGCTTACCCTCTGAGGGGGGTTTCCCTACCTTCTATCTTGCTCATGGCCATGAGATACAGTGGTTTTGTTCTGCTATCAGTATTCAGTGTGATATGCTATTTTGCCACTGACACAAACCCACAGGGTCAATTGATCATAGACTGAAGCCTCTAAAAACTGTGGGCCAAAATAAATATTGTCTATTGATAAGTTATATCAGACATTTGTTATATAGTGACAGAAAGCTGACTAACACATATCCATTCATTAATTTAGTGAAGATAATTAATAACATTTATTAATGTTATTAATAATAGAAGAGTCAGGAGAATTTTGTTTCTGAGATTACAGAAATAGAAATTGGACTTCTTGTGTGAAGAGAAACCAAAGATGCACAAACACCAGTTTGCTGAAAAATCTGTGTCTGCCAGTAGAAAGAAAAGAAGCAAGCCCTCCAGAAGATAAATAATAACATTTCTATTATTGACTATAATACCTGCTGTTTATCATTGAGGACACAGAAGGATGCCAACTGTCTGTCCCCTAGGAGTTCACAAAGATAGAGTGATGTCATTCTTTGGCATATATTTTAAGTGGTAGTTAATACATAGTGGGAGATAGGCTTAAAAGAGAGAGGCAACTTATCCATGAAGGAAGTTGGCAGGTTAAGGAAGTTCTCTATGAATTAAGTTTTGCTGAGTGTGAATAATTTAGCTAATGACTGAAAAGGTTGAGATTAACATTGTGGGTAGGGATGGGTTTCCAGGCAGAGCCCAGATCATGAACATTTTAAGGTGTTGAGTTGTGAGAGCACATGGCATGTTGTGTGGAGCAACTGAAGGCTAGCGAGGCAGGGCTTGCTTCTTTTCTTTCTACTGGCAGACACAGATTTTTCAGCAAACTGGAGTTTGTGCATCTTTGGTTTCTCTTCACACAAGAAGTCCAATTTCTATTTCTGTAATCTCAGAAACAAAATTCTCCTGACTCTTCTTTGATGTCGATGCCTTAAAGGACTATGTCTGTGTTTGAGAGGGGACTGGTTATAAGCACAGACAGTAGCATTGTGTTGTTTGAGTTACAGGATCAGAGTACAATGGGTAGAAAATTAGAAATCAGGTATGCATTGATTTCTTTTTATTCAACGTGTACAATCTTTTATATGTAGTATATACCTGGGCACTTCCCAAACACAAATGCAGAAGACCTGAATCTCCTGTGTCCCTAATGACGAACAGCATAGAACCAATTATGATGCTGGACAGACAGGCCTGCTCTAGACTCTCTTGCTTGTCAGCCATGTCAAGTCACCTGTAGAACACTAAATTCTCTTATTTGAAAACACTTGTAGAGATTTTAGAAACAGGTCACATCTAAGAAATGTAGCGGTAGAGAAGGGGAAATACACATTATTGTCTATTATCCATTATCATCCCTCAGTGGGTGCTCCTCCCAACCATGTGCAGAACAGGCAGCACAAACTGGGTGAGAGAGAAAAGGAGGAGGAGGAGGAGAAGGAGGAGGAGGAGGAGGAGCAGCAGCAACAGCAGCAACAATGAGGGCATGAAGCTGGGAGGGTGATGGGGTGTGAGCACTAGAAGAAGTTGGAGAGAAGCAGTGGTGGATAGATATGACAGTTATGATCAATTACGTTGTATAGACGTGAAGTTTTCTTAGAACACGCTTCTCGTCATTAACATTGTGTTGTAGTATCACACAATACTGATCATCATCGAAGTGTTTCTGCTGAATAGTATGTGAATGTGAGCACTGATGCTTTAATTATGAGGAAAACCTCCCAATACATCTAGAAGTTTTGTATGTTTTTTTTTTTTTTCTGAATTGCTGGATGACTTGTTCACCCTGTAGAGAACAATATAAATGGGGAGTAGATTTTATTTTATTTTTTTAACCTTCTTTCATTTTGTTCTCTGGTTGTCACGAGGGTCCACACTTGTGTATATTTTCCTCTCTGTGCATTTGTAGTAGAACAACATTGTAGTTTTGCAAAGGTAAACTTCTTTTTATTGTATTTATTTATTTTTTACTTATTTGCTTTACATCCAACTCACTTGGCCCGCCCGCCCCCCCCCCCCGCTTCTGGTCACCCTCTCCCACAATCCTTCCCCTCCCCCGCTCCCCTTCTCCTCTGAGTTGGTGGGAGACCCACTGGGTATCCTCCCCACACCTCCAGGCACTTCAAGTCTCTCTGAGACCAAGCTCTTCCATTCCCACTGAGGCAAAGCAAGGCAGCCCAGCTAAAACATATCCCATGGACAGGCGACAGCTTTTGGGACAGCCCCTGCTCCAGTTGCTCAAGGAAAGGTACACTCCTTAATGGTTATGAAACGAAGGGCTAATGCATTAAATGACCATGTATGTGTTCACTGTTTTAAAATATACCACCTGAAAATGTGCTGTTGGATAATGACTACCCATGTGGTTATTATTTTGTAAAATATGCTAACTAACAGCATCTCTAAAACGAGAAGTGGATACAACCATAAAAATGAACTGTACTCTGCTTTGGGAAGGAATATAGGGATCCTGAGAGCAGCACATGATGTCGCATTAGAAATAAAATCGCTACTAACAATTTATTCCTCGGAAGTCAAGAAATCCGAGAGAGTCTTTCCAAATCTGTAGTAGATTTTCTTCCAAGCGTTGCTGGTTGGGAGCTCAGAAGAAGCTGTTTGGGCACAGCAAGTGTGACAGGCTCACGACAGTGCCAGGGAGTGCAGGAGACAGGGTTGGCAGCGACCTTTTACAATTTTCTGTACTTCCCACCAGTCCTTTTCCTGAGACACGTTCATGTGTGACAGGACTGGTCATGCATAACCTCCCCACCAACTTTCCTAATGAGTTGACCAAGAACCATGACCAGGCCAGGTGGTACAGTCCTGTCCAGCCTTGGCGGCCAGCAGGCTCGCCTCATGCTAGTGTGTACTTCCCTGTGCCTTGATTTGTGCACTTCTGCCAATTTAACAGGAGGGAAAAGACAGTGTTATTTCAGTCATTAAATATTTCTTAGAAGTCTGTCTGGAATTCTGCAATTTTCTAGGGAAAAATAGTAGCAGGCCTTTGTTTCCTTTTTTGCCCTGAGCCTTAGCATTCTCTTGTACTGGCTACAGCCTCTCGGTTTCGTTTCCCCAGTGTCTATTCAGCTATTTGCAGGGAGAGAAATGATGTATATCTTGTCCATGAAGCTACTCCGGTGTAACTGTAGAGACAGCGGGCATGAATGTAAGGCGGTTTATGGCGAGGCTGAATGGATGCAGCAATAGTCAACACCCGGACAATAAACCCCTACATTTTACAGACCTGATCATTTGTGGTTCAATTAAGGAAGCAAAGAAAAACAAGGAAGGCCCAGGGTGACTCCTAACTGAGGAATGCAGGATTTAATTAATGTCTATTTTGGATTCTCAGCAACTAGTTTATTCAGAGACCTAAAAAGGCAGCCGCTGCACCCAAACACATAGTAACTGAAGACTCAGGCTCTTTATTTAGACCAAGCCCTTTTTTAAGGTAGCAGGTTTGTCAATAGTCATGACTGGGGACACACAGGATCTACGGTAACTAAGGGCATCCTAGCTTTGGAAACATCCAGAGTATCTGCTGCAGCCCTAGACACACAGTAGCAATGTGGCTTTTGCCTTCTCTATTTTCACGCTGCCCTTCTCCACACAGGCTTTCTCAGAGGGCTCTTGGTTGCTGGTGACTTTTGCTAAGTGACTACGCTGCAGAGACGACTTCTACATGCTAGCATTGTGTATATACTTCAGGAAGATCTCAGGTGGATTATTTTGGATCTCCTGTACCCTTTCTACAGATAATTGCAGCGTGGGGATGAGAACAGGAAGAAGGGCCAAGAAGCTCTGTCAGCAGAACACTGTAACTCTAGAATTCCTTTTGGAGACTGTTTATGAAATCAATTTGAGTTAATGTTGTGTGCCTCAGGGTTGTGTGTCACCTAGCATTTGCCCTCCCATACTTCCTAACTTTGTATTTTTGTGCCTTAAGAAACTTTGTATGTGTATATGCACATGTGCATGTTCACATGTGTGTATATATCTGTGGGTCTGAGTGCATTTGTGTACGTGTGTGTGTGTGTGTGTGTGTGTGTGTGTGTGTGTGTAAAGGTCAGCCTCAGATGTTTTTTTTCCTTAGGCGCCAGAGTTTTCTGAGACAGGGTTTCTTACTGGCTTGGGACTCAGTAAGTAAGCTCTGCTGGATTGTCAGGAAGCTGCAGGGTTCACCCATCTCTGCCTCCCCAGCACAGAGATTATAGCCCCCAGTGTTTTCTTTAATGTGAGTCCTAGGATTAAACTCAGGTTCTTATGCTTGATCAGAAAGCACTATATTGAGTAAGTCACCTCCCCAGGTCCCTAAATAATCTTTGAATGAGCTCCGGTAGCCCGTGATACATGTTAATGCTTCTGTACTGTGGTTCTTGGCTCACACAGAAAAAGGCCCATCCCTTCTACATGAAAGGTAATTTTTCCTTTAAAATAAATATCTTTTCAAGTCCTATGTGGTAGATATGATGTTTTCCCCCACGTGTCAGCGGCTCACTAGAACAAGGTTAGACCTAGTAGAGTTGGTCCATGAAATAGCACGCTTTGATATCAAGTAATTTCCTCTTCTTTTGTAACTTAAAAAGTGGCAGCATGTTTGGGAGGACTACAGAAGTGGTTCAGTCAGAAAAGGACTTGCTGCTCACACATAAGAACTTGAGTTTAAATCTCCCAGAACCCATGTGAGAGTCAACCATGAGAGGGAACAACTGAGATTCCAGTGCGCCTAGAGGGAGACGGGAGGCAGGGACAACAGAATCCCTGAGGGGAGCCAACCTGGAATATGCAGCTATGAATAACTGAGCCCTTGTCTCAAATGAAGAGGGAGGTGAGGACTGATGTCTGAGGTTGCCTTCTAACCTCCACACACCAGCTATGGCATGTGCATGCCTGGACACACACACACACACACACACACACACACACACGGACACACACACGCACACACATTCACACAGAGAGAGACACACAAACACAAACACACTCTAACAGTCACACACATACAGACACACACACAAAGACAAGGATATACCCAACAACCCACTTATACACACACATACACAAGCACATATACATACAAATAAACATATACAAGCACACAGAGACACATATATATACACATACACACATGTAGACACAAACAGAAAAACTGGGGGTGGAGTGGCAAATTTCAAAGATTTTCAAGACCACTATATAGAATGCTGTTCCTTTCCTTGAATTTTTAAAGAATAGCCTGCCCAAGTGACATACCACCACCAAACCTTTTAGTATGGATTCCTTACCCACAAGGATTCCCAAATTGCCATCAAGCCCAGAAAACTAATATCCATGTTGTTTGTTCCTGAGATTCTCTGATTAGCTTTCCAGCTGCCTCAATATTACCTCCCCTCCTTTTTTGGTAGAAGGTTCCTGTTTAGTATGATGTACTGTACTTGGTTGCTGCCCTTTTTTAGCTTCTGCTGACCTGCACCAATTCCTTAGGTATCTAGTGACCTTATGCCTTGTTGAAAGGGCAGTTCACATCCTTCGCTTTGGGTTGTGGGTGCATTTTCATGATTATCTTCAGCCTAAGCATCAGCTGCAGGAGATTTGGGGAAGTCTTGCTGTGTTCTTTGAACACATCCTGTGCTGGTTAGTCTATGTCAACTTGACACAAGCTAGAGTCATCTGAAAGGCAGGAACCTCAATAGAGAAAACGTTACTGTAAGTCCCAGCTATATGGCATTTTCTTAATTAGTGACTGATGGGGGAGGGTTCAGTCATTGTGGGTGGTGCCATCACTGGGCTGGTGGTCCTGGGTTCTATATGAAAGCAGGCTGAGCAAGCCAGGGAGCAGCCCCTTCCATGGCCTGTGCATCAACTCCTGTATCCAGATTCCTGCCCTGTTTGAGTTGGGCTTTCTCGATGATGAACAGCAATGTGGAAGTGTAAGCCAAATCAACTCTTTCCTCCCCAGCCTGCCTTTTGGTAATGGTATTTCATTGCAGCAATAGTAACCCTAACTAAGACATATCCATCCAGTGACACAGGGTTTGATTGGAGCCAATACTGGTTTATTAAGGTTCATCATTAACCAAGATCATGCCTTAAGAAGACCAAATTACCAAGAATTGTTGAGAATGTTCTGAAACCGTGTATGTATCTTCACTGTGCATTTATTTTTCCAGAATGTCTTAGGATTTTTTCATTTTACTCAAGGGATGCTGATTCAGCATTATTTTGATCCTTAAACTGCCCCATATCAGGTATTGTAATTTTCTGTGACCTTTGTCCCAATCCCCCAATTCTTTAGGTATAGATTTCTGGCAAAAATGATGTCCCAGTTCATTGATTCCTTTTCTTGCCTGTATCTATGGAATTAACTATTTCTCCAAAAACCCTACCAGGTTCTTATGAGCAAAGAATCTCAATGAAAATAAGCATTAAGGTGTCTTCTTGCTACCAGAGTATCATTGTTCCTCTCGGTGAATAGATCTAGGAAAAACATGTGTCTATGTGTTAAATGGCTATTATTAGAACAAACGTGATAATCTGAATATCTGCATGATCATTCTAGGTCATTGTAGATATTGAAGTTGCTGTTGTGCAAATGGCTTTGGCACCACCTCCTCCTGGGCCTGCTTTGAAACTCTCTGCTTTAAGGCAGGCTAGAACCCCATCATGGTTTCTCCCAGCTGCAGAGCAGATAGGGCTGCCCAGATCTCCTTGGGAGCATTTTCATTGTGTTTATTTATTTAGCTGCTTGTCTTCCCCTCAAGGTTGCAGGACCCTAGGGACAGAGGCCAGATTGTCCTGCACCACTGATGCTTGACTGACTCAGTGAATGAATTGAAGCGAGTAGTTTCCTCCAGTGTATGTGGCAGTTTACTCCAAAATGACTCAACTGTTCCCCTAACTGAAATCCACCCCCAAAATATGAATATTTACCACCAGCTAGGAAGTAAAAAATATATGTCTCAGGCACTGAATGCAATGTCAAAAGAGGAATTTGTGGAGTTTTTGGCTGGCTCAGGAGCAATATGTAACTAATATGGGATAGAGATGGTTCAGTGGTTAAGAGGACTCGCTGCTCTCCCAGAGGACCTTAGATTCATCCCCAGCACCGTTCGTAACCCCAGCTCCAGGGGATTCAACTGTTGTAGAAATTTTTGATCCTGATCCAGAGTTTCTACTTTGTCTTGACAATTTTGACACATACACCTTTATATTTATAATAAGCCTTAAACAGCACAAGACCTGGACAGATATCTAACCTCTATGCTATTAGAATCTACTTTCCTTTTGATAACCCCAAGTTGTTACTTACTATGTTTTATCTGGGCTGCTCTTAACCCATGGCCAGCCTGCATGGCCATGTTTTCATGATCCCTAACCCATGGCAGCTTCTCTGTCCTCCTCACCTTCTTCTCCCCTTGTGATTCTCCTCTGACCTCAAGACTGTGAATCCTAAACCCCACCTATGTCTCTTCTGTCCAGCTATTGGCTGTTGGCATCTGTATTTACTAATCAGAAATAATTTGGAGGCAAGGTCATATAGTGTCTACATGTTGTCACTCTCATCTCTGGAGCAACCAATCTTGAGGGACCAGCATTGGCATTAGAATACAAGCAGCATCAGACCAACAACCCACTACATCCAACACGTCTGGCCTCCTCAGTAGCTATAATCAGGTACACACACACACACACACACACATACACACACACTAGCCCAACATATCTAGGTTAGGAAATGATGACATTCTTTTGTTTTATATATAAGTGCATACATGTGTCAGTACAAATAGAACCCATATATATGTGGGCTGTGCTGTGTTTCTTTAAAGCTTTGGTATTCATTTCAATCAACTACATAGTTTTTAGACACCATAAACTCAATGCTTTTAGTAAGATCAAAGCTGTCTGTAGTATCCTCCTGTGTCTTTTATTTTCCTGGTGATAATTAATGTTTGGTGTTTGCTCAGACATCACAGAATGCTGTTCTTCCTATTGTGGAATCTCAGTACATGGTATTCCTTGCAAGAATACAAAATTGTTGATATACTCATGGTCATTGCTGAAGGCCTCTGTAATATTCCCTTTTTATAGAGAGAAGAAGGAGTAATCAATATTGAATAAAGGTAGAGCTATCCCAGGAGGCATAAGGAACGAAATGGTGATGCATGTCAGTGTGGATTGCTTCCTCTGAGTTCTTATATAGCTGAAATCCTTTAAAATTGATAATGTTGGCCATCTCAAAGGAGGCCATCTCAAAGGAGGCCATCTTGAAAGAGAATCAAAGTAAACAAATGAAGTAATATGGAAGCCAGTGCATGTGTTTTATGGAGCAGATGTGGAGTGGGTTAGGTAGAGATAAGAACTACACATCTTCATGACGGGTGAGCCACCCTGCTCTCTACTATTGCTATTCAAGAATGTTGGGCCTTTGGATGCATTTTACATATTTGTTGCAGCAAGATGGTATGGTGTTGGGAACTGGAGAAGAGTCCTGGGTCCAGAAATTTTGGAAGCCTGCTTTTAAGCAGGTATGTAACCCCCATGAACCTTAGTTTCCTTAGCTTCAAAATAGGATCTTCTCACAGATACGTTGGGAGATTTAAATGAAAGCAATCATCAAATAAAATCTGTGCATTGTATTTTCTGTTGTATTAAAAACAATGTCAACATATAGGATCCCATTTCCTTCCCCACTCCCTTCTCCATTGTAACCACTGCCAGAGCAGCACCCAGGGCACTCCCGGAGTGTCTCACACCATAGGAGGCCCTGACTGGAGTGTCTCACACCATAGGAGGCCCTGACTGGAGTGTCTCACACCATAGGAGGCCCTGACTAGAGTTAATGGAAGGAAGCTGAGGGGCACTGGGATAGAAAGGTTGGCTTTCTGTGACTGGAGAGAAAACAAGGGGGCTTTCTCGGAGGAGGAGGCATGGTGAGAGGAGGGTCTTCCCAGGCGTTTTCCATTCAGATCTGGAGGCCATAGCAATACAGATGTTTGATGCGTCTCTAAGGCTGCCAGGGCTTAACGAAGTTCCTGATGGGGCAAGAGCCACGTGTGCTTGTTAAGGTTGGCTGTTGACGTCCCCAGTCCCTGGAGCAGGAAGCAAACTGGAACCAACAGTGCCACCACGTGGCCCAAGGCAGAAGCAAGCTGAAATAGCCTCAGCCTTCTGTTTTGTCCAAAGACCCATCTCCTTATCTCTTTCCCTCTCAAAACAAGAGCAAGTCTATTTGCCTTGGATGCATGTAGAGAGGAGTGGAAGATCTGGAACATGAAACTTCTGGCTGGTGGCAAGGTCTGGGTGGATGATAGTTTAAGTATCCAAAGCCTTTGAAGTCCTACCCAAGTGATTATGTCATGGGAATGGAGGGCTTTAGCGTGTGTATACAGGTCATTCACAGGAACAGAAGGAAGGAGACTGTGTGCATTGGAACTTGAGAAGATTTTCAAGGTGTATTTGCCTGGATGAGATTTCAGGGTAAGTTCTGTAGACACTGCTAACTCGTATCAAGGGTATGAAGGACCCTAGGGAAGAAAGCCACCCACTTACTATAACCTTTCATCTTTTCTTTATTTCTCTTACAGAACTGTTCGTTAGAGCTCATGTAACAATATTAAAACAATAATGGTTGCTTGCTATTAAACATACTATAAATAACAGGAGGTGATAGACGATTTTTAGGATATGCCAAACCCCATTCTGTCCTTGTATATTTGTGCTTTTGCCACTGGGTTTATTTGCAGTGTGAACCTGGATACAAAGAGTGAATGAATGTAGTGTTTTAACTGATGTTCTCTCCCTCCAGTAGAATATATTCTCTTTATGTTCCCATGGCCCCACTGCCCTGCAAACCTTGTTTTCAGAATAGCACTGAGGCAGACCGTATTTGCTGCTGCCTTCACTCTGCATCATCGTTGGACTTGACTGATTATTGGTCCAGCTTTTCTAAGGGCTGAAGCATTTACCTGGGCTCATTAATGACACTGAGGACCCATAGCTAGGGCTGTTGAAAGGTCTGTTGAGTCTGTTTTCCCTCTCAATTGTAGATCTAGCAACTTAACTTAGAGGAAGGAGATCTTCTCCACCACACAGATGCATGGTAGAGAGACAAGTGCTAGGGGATTTCTGAATGAGGCACAGAGTGAGAGAAAGTATGAAATCAAAATGACACAGAATTAAAATTGTAAAAGTGACAGAAGGCTAAATTAAATAGACAAACCACAAAAAGACTAATATGCTTTTGAGTATATGTATACACATGCATAATACATACATACATACATACATACATACATACATACATACAGTTTTGCTTCTTGGTGCCAAAAGTAACTTAAAACTTACTGTACTTTGGAGAAGATTTGGGGATGAGTGAGAGAGGAAGCCTTTGTTCCCTTCCCTTTCATTTTATAAAGAATATTGCTGATTTTCCCCCTCCAGTATTGTTCAGGGGTAAGATAGATGTCAACCACTGGCCTTAATTTCAAATATTATAATGTAGATAATTTTAAAATCTGTGTTGTCTGTTTTTATACATATCATTTTTATTATGGAAAATAGAAATAGTATAATATTACTTTGCTCACTTAAAATGGCTTGGTTATATGTGATACTAAGTACACCCCAATCACTACGTAGTCACCACCACCACAGAGTGCCAGCATGTGGACCATCCACTTCGTCAACCTCAGATGTTACACAAATGTTTAGATAATTAGCATTTATTTATTACACACCGACTCCTCATTCCCCCTCCTCTGGCCCTGACCACCACAGTGTCTACCAATTTGACCATTCCAGGTGCGTCACATGCATAAAATAAAATGGTACTTATCCCATTATGATTATGATTATTTCTCTGTGTGTAACATTCTCAACATGCTAGCGTGGTTTTGAGTGTTGAATTCCCTTCCTTTCTAAGGATGCCACTCAGCCTTGCATACACCCCACATTTCTAGCTCTCCGTTTGTCCCGCTGTGGTCAGCTTGCCTGCTCTGACATTTTGGCTGCTGTGATGAATGGGCTGTGACTGTGAGTGTACATCTGATTTTCCACTTTGTTTCTTTGGCAGGAAAGATCCAGACACGGAGTTCTGGGTTATATAGAACACCCACACATACCAATGGCCCCACATTTCCACTAACGCCATTAAAAAAAAATACTGGCCATGAAGTAATATACTGTATCTTGATTTGCATCTTTCTGATGATCAGTGATTTGGACCCCTTTTCTTAGTTTATTGGCCAATTGCTTATCGTTTTTGGAAAAATGTTTGCTCGAAATATTTACCCACTTATAAACTGGCATGTTTGCTATTCTGTTATTGAACTGGGGGAGCTCTTTGCGTTCTGGGTATTAGTCCCTTACCACATATGTGATTTCTAAATGTTTTATGAGGGTATCAGAGTGTTGGTTGGTTGGCGATGAAGGAAGGTGATACTGTAGTTTGGAAAATCCTGTGGTTTCTGGCACCTTCCCTGGAGTTATATAAGAGAAATGAAGGGACCTGCTACACAGATAGTCCCCACTGGACCAGGGGCATAGTCTTTCAGTTTTGGACAACTACATTGTTTTATTTGGGCTCTATGATAAAACAACCCTGACACCTTCCTCCTTCTTGAGAGAGGCTAGTAGTTGTCACAGTTGCACATCCTTGGGGAAGCTGCTCAAGAGTGCCATCTATTCCTGGTGGCACTCTTCCTAGGTCTTGTTCCTTTGGCTACTGATGAAGGAAAAAACCCACACTCTTTGCTTCCAGCACCTCTTGTTATGAGCTAGTGACATGCCTCAGTCACTTCTGAGCCGCTTTTTAAAAAAAATCTGAAACTAAATGATCCTGAGAGGAATTTTGCCTTTAGCTTTTATGATAGTGTAGTCAGTGCCCCTCATTCATGGAATCCATGTCTGTAGGTTCAACCACAACCAACCATTGGTTGAAAATATTCCGGAGAAGCAGTGGCATCTGTACTAAACAGTCATAGGTCTTGGAAAAATCATCACTATGCCTGAGTGATTTAATAGATCAACTATGGCACTTGTGTTGTATTAGGTATTCTAAATAATGGTCAAGAGATAATTTAAAATATGAGAGGTAACATGATAATAAAGACTTTAAATACCTGAGGATTTCAGTGTTCATAGAGGATCTTGGGACCACTGCCTTGAGGGTGAGGATGAGGATGAGGGTGAGGGTGAGGATGAGGATGAGGGTGAGGATGAGGATGAGGGTGAGGATGAGATTGAGGGAGAGCTGTGTTTGTTGCTAGCCCCCTTTGTGGATTTGTAATCCAGAACATCACAGAATTTCAACCAAGGTTGTCCCATTCTTACTTCAGAAGACAGAAACTCCTCTGTCATCCTATTTTTCCTTGTTTTGGTTCTTTCTTTCCGGTTCTGAAGTTAAATGAGTAAAGGAGTGCAGCATTGCTAGAGATGGCCTAGTTTACTGTCTCTGTTAGCAGCATCCTCTGTGAGGAGGACCATGTCAGCATCTAGGAATCCCATCCAAGCCTGCCTATGATAGGATTTCTGCCTCTAATGAGCTTTCAGCAACATTGGGATTGATGAAGAGAGCTTAGGATCCCTGGGATAAACATAGCAAGAAAGAAACAGACACAGTTAGAAATGATAAATATTTTTAACTATTTAAGTCTTTCTGCAATGCTACCAACTGGGGGTTGGGTCTTAGGATCAGAGTTAGGGGATATCTGACTTGGTGAAGATTTTAAACAGAATTTTGAGTCAAGGAAGTCATGTGGATTGGTACAATCACAATCGTAGTAGGTTTTGTGGCATTAACATCTCTTCTATTTTTTCTTGTGTTTGCTAACAGGATGCTTGGACACCCATTAGGTGGGGGAACTTATGTTTTTAGGAAAGAAAGCAGGAAGGCTTTTGGATGGAACACATGTAGGCCCCCTTTGTGCTTGGGTGTACATACCTCTAGAGAAGTCATGGTAGGCTTTTTAAAAAAGCTGGGATCTCTCTTTATGGAGGCTACAAGACATATAGTATGCACCAGTAGGCTACTGGTGAGATGTGCCCTGTGATGGTTGCCTTTCTCTTTCTTCAGTGAGTCTGTAACAAGAGGAGAAATGACCTGACAGCTGAACCCAAGCTGTCTGTGGGACTGTCCTATAGCCTCATTGGAACTGCCTCTGTGCTTCCCCATTGTCCGGTGTTCCCTGTGCAGGGTAGCTGGCATCTGGGTGACTTGTTTTGCTGTATGACATACCCTTCAGTCACCCTATTGCCTGATCCTAGAGTGTTTCCTTGGTGGCTTCTGCTCCTCTGGAGTAGAATGGTTAATGGTTAACAGTGATCTCCAATGATGCATCCACCTTTGGAACAAGAATCTTTACAGATGTAAGGTAGGAAAGATCTAGAGATTAATGGTATCCAGGATTCCTCATATATCTAATCCTTTTCAAAAGCAGAAGAGATAGAGTCATGAGCCCAAGGGGCACAGGCTTGCTTGGTTCACAAGAAACTGGGTGAGGCACGGAACCAATTTTCTGTATCTCTCTAGAAACTGAATCCTGATTAACTTTTGATCTTGGACTTTTGACTTCACAGTGTGTGTGTGTGTGTGTGTGTGTGTGTGTGTGCTCACACAAGAGTGCATATGTGTGCCTGTGTGCATATGCCATTACATGCTTATAAAAGTCAGAGGACATCTTACAGGAGTTAGTTCTCTCCTTCTACTATGTTGGTCTCAGGGATCCAACTCAGGTTGCCAGGCTTGGTGGCAATCATCTTTACCTGTTGAGCCATTTATTTTGCAGGGAAACCCTAGCAACATGGTCACTGCACTGGATGTGTTAGTTAGCCAATTAGTAATTAGATGGGAGTGAGCACCAGAGGAAAAGAACCCAAGAGAGGCCCAGATCGGTCATTAGAATCACATGGGGAATCTTAATAAAGAGTGGATGGCAGAGGCACCACCCCAAGACAATTGAATCAGAATCTCTAGGGACTGGGCCACAACATTCTTATTTTAAAAAGCAGTGTAGGTGGTTTTAATATGTAGCTGTTAGAAGCCCAGAGCTTCTCTCTTGTTCCATCTTAAAGATGAACAAACTAAGACTTAGGCAAGTGGCCCTAGGATTTAAAGAAAAAAACAAAATAGTTTTTTTTCTTTTTTTGCAAGGCTAAAATTAAATTAAGAATCTTAGCAAACCAAAGGAAGAGAGAGTTTCACATCGTTTTGTGGTTTGTTCTTGACAGAGCCCATGCTTGCTTGTAGCATGTAGTTTTCGTGCCTTTGGCTCCAGATCTCCCATTTTGAGGTCTTGAAGGTAGAGTGAGTAAGGGGAGTGGAACTCATCTGCTTGATTTTGTGATGATTGATCCCCAACTCTATGTTTTAAAGACTGTACTTCATGTGCACTGTATGAGAAATGTTTTCTTTCATAGACATGCATGGCAGTTTAAAATGTTTCATTTTTAATTCTGTGAAGAGCCTCCGTACTGAGTTCCATAATGACCGTACTAATTTTTATGATTTTTGTTACCGCCTCAATGAAGATTTTGTTTCTTCATTCCCCTAAGAATTCTAAATTATTAGGGTCAGAGTTTCTGTAAGGCAAAAGAGATGCATAATTGTATTTGAAGTCTTGTTATGGGTAACTCTCTTAGTAAATTACACAGAAGATTTAATGTTCAGGCAATTCTTTTTCTTTTTTAAAAAGATGGTCTGTTGAAACAGGACTGTGGTTTCAGAGATGTGGCATTAAATGTAATCACCCCACTTAGGTTCTCCACCCTTTGGAGACTCATAAAGATAAGGGCAATAGGATAATTGGTATATTATGTACTCTTTAAAACAGCATGATTCAGTCCAAGTAGGAATTGCTGTGGCTCTAAATTAATCCCCTGGGGAACAAATGAAAAATATATATGTGCAATATTATCGAGGTATATATTTTGGTGCTTTGATATCTCAGAGAGCACATTAATCTGTCATTAATTTTAACCAGGGCGATCTGGTGGTGATTGGAGCATGGCTGGATAATCAGAGGCTAGAGAAGCCCACCGAGAGATTGACTCCAACGAGCTAATCAGCTTTTCTTTTCATAGAAGACACAAAACTGAGGTCCCGATGACTTGAGGGCATTAACAATTGCAGGGCACTTTTCCTAAGAGTCCCAGTATTTAGCCCCAGTGTCCTGGCCAAATTCCAACTCCAGTAATGCCATTTTGCCTCCTGAAAAGTCCCCCTGCAGCTACCAGTGGATGCAGCATTATTCTTCTCTTCCTGTCCCGAAGTGGGGGGCTTTGTGTGGAGGTGGCATTGCGGGCAGCTAACCAGTTGCTTCCTTACTGTTGTGAGTGGCTGTGCTTGGCTCCAGCAGGGCTGTCCCTAAGCTTCTGTGAGTGCATGGCAGGGGCTGTTTACACATGACTCTCACTGGCAGGGACAACTGGCAGAAGATTTATTCCTTTGGGAAACTCATTTTAATCTTTTTATAAAGAAAGATGCTTTGATTAATATAATTAGATGAATTAGACAGTACCTATGAATGTATGATGACTGTATTTATCTGTCAGGTCTTCTTATTTTGTCCTAGAGAAGATGAGAAAACATGGATTCTTACCAATGTGATTTCCGTAACCATGGTGCATGTAGCTTGTATTAAAATGTGAAAAATGAACATTTTTTAAAAAAAATTCTTTGGAAAATTTTATTAGATATTCTAAAATACTCAGAAATACAGAATAGTTACATATGTCATAAGACTCAGAGTGTGTTGGCTAACAGCCCTCAAATGCTATGAGGCTTCATAATTCTGAACCCGGACAGCTGGACAAACAGTTTCTGGAGTTCTGTTTCTGTTCACTTTGAGGGAAATGTCCAGTTGATCTGCTGACTGTAGCTTATGTAAGAAGATGCTTGTGGGTACAATACCAGGAGGAATCACAGGCATCTTTTCACTAGAAGGATTGCTGTAGGCTATCAGAGGATTCTTATTTCATCACTGTTAAAGGAGGAAGAGAAATGAAGGGAGTCTTTTATGAAGACCTGGGGGCAACCAAGACAGAAAAGGAGGAGAAAAATGTACCCAGAATACTCTGGGCCACAGTAAGGATGAAAGTGGTGAGAAACCATCGAAGCTTTCTAGTGATCCTCTAACCCTTCCAAGGTTTACAGACTGAAACTTACAGAGAGTTAGACGATGACTAGCTTATTTGAATACTCAGCTTTCATCCTTTGACACTAGTCCAGGACTGTTTGGTAGCAAGTCTACACAAACTTGCTAAGGCACAAAAGAAGTGTCTTGGCTCAAATAGCTGACAGTTCAAGTGTGGGCAGGTGCAGAGGTGATCAGCCCCTTTCCATCTCTTGGCTCATTTTGAGCAAACACAGGAAGCAAGGGTCACAGTTTTCTTCATGGTGGGATTTAGGAGGCTCAAGCTTGTGTTCTGACTGTCTCAGCAGAAACACTTGTCTACAGGATATTTATTTGTGGTGACAAAAACTAAAGTGGCAGGGGTTGGGTCATCCATAGTCAAACCGGAGGGCATATGCCAAGGAAGAAATTAAGTTGATGTTTCCTTGAATGATATGCTGGATGGGCATCAGCATCCACTTGCCTATCGCCAGCAGAGTTCAGTGTACTTGACTGGAACCACATAAGGCAGACCTATGGAGTCCACACAGTCCTGCTACCTGCCTGGTGGAGAACTCAGTGTTACACAAAACAGTATTTTTAGCTTTTTGGTTGACTCCCTCTAGAGATGTTGTACTTGTTGCTTCCTGCATTGATCAGCTTCTCTTCACTATAATGAAATATGTCGTTCGCTCATGAAGCAGAGAGGCTTGCTTTGCTCTTGTTCAGATCCAAGACTGGACAGGCTGTGGTTTCTGGCCCCAGGTGAGAACAGAGCACTCTGATGGAAGAAAGTGGGGTGGAGATGGAGATGGGTAGAGTCCTACCGTCTCCTCAAAAGGTCCATCTCCTTGCCTGCCTCATCTGCTTTGATGGGTCTTCAATCAGAGTCCACTTTTAAAGGTTCATAGCCCCTTTGAGTATTTCCTCCAGGGGGGACCAAGCCTTTACGTGTAGACTTTGGAGGATACTCACAACACATCTAAACCACAGCTGGTCATAAGATAGCACTCTAGTTTAGTAAACATTTAAATACAATTTGAAATTTATTTAAATAAATGTTTATTGAGTGTGTGTATATGTGCATGCACACATATACACATGTATGGGCATGTGTGCCATGGTACACGTGTATGTGGTGGTCAGAGACTACTTATAGGAGTTATCATGTAAGCCCCAGGGGACAAACTGAGGATGAGAGGTTTAACAGTATACACCTTTATCAACTGAGTTGATATTTGATTTCTCTAACATTGTGACGGTTTTGGGGGATTTAATTCATTAAAACATTTTACCATGTTTCTTAATAAATAACAGTTTGGACCTAAATATAGAGAGTTTATTACAAAACTAAAACTTTAAAACATTGCCTAGAAGCGTCGTATATTTATGGAACAGTAAAGTCAACTTATTTCAAACAATAAGTCTTTACACTTTTTTGTGTACTCTAAAGTGTCTATAAATGGAACAAATGGTTGTGATGTGTCTTTAAATGGCTTGTAAATATACACATTCTGTCTAACTGAAAAATCTGTTAAGAGAGCAATGCAAGAGAACCAATGTAAGAGAGTAATGATTTCGTAGGTCAGAACTAAAATTTTAATACTCACTTGGCCTAGTATAAACGCTCAAGAAGTCTTGCTTCGTTGTTCTGTGTTGCTATGTTTCTAGCAAGAGTAAGTGAAGCAACGATATCAAATGTTGCTTTTTAAAGGAAATCAGAGTCTCAAAATAAAATGCCTTTATTAACAGTTCTGTTTGCTTCGGCCTTTTCTATTTCTGGCTGAGTCTCGTGTTCCCTTTGTATAATATCTTAGACACATTTGTCTCAGGGGACGTGTATGTCACTCCTTCCTGGGCTTTTCCACATCAAGTCAGGTCTCTTTCACTCACTAAATTTTGCTATGTTTCTAAAGTTTTATATTAGTTCGTGATCAGTAGCATGTACAAAATTTTACCCACCATGCTTTGCTTCCATATTTATAAGAAATAGAACATTTGTTGATTTAGGAGTAATGTTTACAAAAAGTCTAATGATAGAATGTTTTCAACAATCCAAACAGCCATGCTTTATGCCTGTTTTGTAACAGCATATGGGAAAGGAAATCTGATGCCTTAATAAGTCTGTGCTCCTTATTAGATAACATGGAGAAAATAAGGGGCCTTTAAATGAGCTCTCTAAGCCTGTGAGAATGGATGGAAATGACTCAAATCATGATTGCGCCTTTCAACCACTTCCATTTTCCATGCAGCTTAATGGTGGTGTGGAAAGATTGATGGCCTTGAGTTGCCGGAACTATTAGTCTCAGAGGAGGGTGGATTGGGGATGAAGGGGTAGCAGGACAAAGCAAAGAGAGCCCCACGTATCAGCCAGGTAGAATGGAGGTGTGCGGCGGCTGCTTGTCACATGTGATTTTAGTTGAAACCTTCACCCCACCTCTGTTAATGTTCCTAGCTAGTGCAATTTCTTTTCTGTGACTGTCCCAGGAATAATGTGCCAGTTGGGGGAAAATGTTACTGGGCAGGGTAATACACTATTACTAGCCCCATCTTCTCACGGCCTCTGGGTTTTTTCAGCTGTAGGATTAAAGGCTAATGCTGACTGACATATATGAAAGGGACATTCTTCACATGTAGTAGATGCTCAGCAAATGCCACTGGATTTGTGTGAAGAGACTGGTGGTTGGTGACATTAAGAATTATGAGTTAGGGAGCTGGATGTCCAGCTTCATGGTAGAGCATGTGCTTTGCAAGTAACAGTCCTGGGTACAGATACATGGAATTAAACAAACAAACAAACAAACAAACAAACAAACATCCAACCCCAATTGCCATGAGCAAAGCTATTAGTGTGTTTTAGAAGTTTTTGGTTACATTTCAGAAATAAGCAATTTCCTACTCACTGTTCTTCTGAGACAAATACTGTCTGAGCAGGTGCTAAGTGCTCAAGTGATCTCGTCATCACGAGTCTCCTGCTTCTGGGTTAACTGATCCAGTTATCACGAATCTGCTTTTCTCTAACTTATACATTTATTGAGAAGCATTAATGTTGTATACCTAATTTTTTGTATCTATATACTTCCTTTTAATCTGAAAATTTTTTTCCCTCAAAACATTGCATTTTACAGAAAACAGAAGATACTTTTATTCAATGGTGTATTAGACGGAAAATTGTGATCAAGTTCATGACTGAAAAACTGAACAATGCCTAAAGAACCTGATATTCCTAATTCCTCAGGCACGTGCGCAGATCTCTACCCACAGAGGATTTTTTTTCTTACATTCACTTCCAAGTGTATGGAGAATTATTCTTCCAGACTTGTCAAGTAACAAATCCATCAGCTCACTAAAAACATGGCCCTGCCTCTTTATTGGGCAGAGTCGATAACCTATGTTCTCTCCAACATGTGCTCTCGAACCTCTCTCCCTGCTTCCCTCCTCTGTTCCTTTGCCCATCTCATTCTCAAGCATATTTTTTGGTTTGTATAAACCATTTGTTTTCCAGTCCATTTGTGCTGTGTGTACAAAACCATTTAGGCTGTCTTTATTGCCTGTCTTTATATTTCTATGGTACCAATCATGGTAGCACCAAGGGTCAGTAGTATCTGTGGGAAATATTCAACTTCTCAGCATAGTGGGAAAACAATTTGTATTCAAAATGTATTTTCTGAAAATACAGATATATTGTACAGCTTCCACAGTTGAGCAGAACATAATTTATAACGCGTCTCCCCTGGTGAACACTTTGGGGACTTGCTTAATTTTTTATGGGGCTTGGGGGAGCTGAAGACATGGTTTAGTGGCTGCCCTTGTGGAGGTCCTGGATTCAGTTCCCAGCACCCATGTGTGCTCACAACCATCTGTAACATTTTTTCCAGAAGCTCCGATGATTGCTTCTGATGTCTGTGGGCACCAGGTATGCACATGATGAATATGCACATGGAGGCAAACATGCATGCATATAAACATGCCTGAACATAAACATGCATGCACATAACCCCACCCCCACCCCAACACATGGTTTGCATTCACTTTTCAAAATAGTAGTTAGAAATCTGTCTGTAGAAGCATTATTTATAAGACATCAATACTAAAGATGCAGAATTAATTTAGTTAGGAAACTTAAAAAGTTTCAATTGTTTTGAAACGCTAATAAAATGACGTCAGTGGGGACTGTGTGCATTGTTAATTTTTTACCTTAATGTTGAGTTTCACCCTGCCCACCCACTGTGAAATCATGCATTTTCTTTGTCTATATCCTTGTCCATTGACTTTACTGTTATTGTCATTGTTAACCTGTGTTCTTCTGAAAGGAAACGCCCCACCTGATAAAAATCTCTGCTTATCTCAGCTCTGCAGGGAAATCTAAAACTAGTATAAAGGTTTTAAATATGTGGAAATTAAAAAGGAAAGTTGTATGTGTATTTTCAGAAAATCCATTTTGAATACAAATTGTTCTCTGACCTGTACATGACATTTAAGTAGGTGCTAGCTTTCTGGTTTATACCTCCATCATTGCTTTGAGCCTTAAACTACAGACACAAAAAACCAAAATCAATCAAAAACCCACAGTCAAAACTAGCTCTCATCCAGAGACTTTGAAATGCATTTTTGTTCTACAATGGGAGTTAGAAGACAAATATAAGCAATATTAGTTTGCTAGGTCTAAACTGAGAACTTTGGTGGTCTTCAACATATTTCCACTAAGTGCATCGAGAGGCACATGGTTACTTACTAAATGCTATTCTAACACACTAACTGTTTAGCGTCACTTACTAACACAGAACTGAGAGCAGCTGGTTCAGTCCAGGAAAGAAGATGCAGCTCATCTGCAAGGCAATGTGGGAAGTGAGCACCCCCATTCTACTTGACTCACAGTTCCAGGGTTGAAGCCACTTACCATAGTGTCCCACCCTGTCCCCTGGGGCAGATTTGGTGTATGGTTTTGGGACTTGTGACTGATCACTCTGCTGCTCTTTATATTGTGGGGGATCCATATGTAGAGAGCTAGACTGGAACAGGGCCTGTCTCTATCCTATCCTTCAAGGACTCCCGCCATGGTCTATATGTCTAACAGCTGGGCCCCATGATCAAGCTTCATAAATGGTACCACCAGCTAGAGACCAACTTGTGAGGGACAGTCCAGTGCTGAGCATTGAGAGCCATGCATATGACATTTATGCTCATAGACAGCTCAGGACTTCAGATGGAAGGCTAAGAGGTAAGGGAGCAAGTTTCTCTCTCTCTCTCTCTCTCTCTCTCTCTCTCTCTCTCTCTCTCTCTCTCTCTCTCTCTCTCTCTGTGTGTGTGTGTGATTGAGTTCTATGTAAGCACCAGACTGTTTGCGGGGTCCTTTTATTAGTTTTCAGTACAATTAAGCACACAAGGCAGATGATGTCTTTGGTGACATCTCTCTGGCCACATACACCCATGGCTCTTTTTGCACTTTCATTTCTATTACATCACTGACCTAGCTAGTGTTACTGTTGCTATGATGAAACACCATGGCCAGAAGAAACTTGAGGAGGAAAGGGATTATTTGGCTTACACTTCCACGTGGGAGTCCATCACTGAAGGAAGTCAGGACAGGAACTCAGACGGAACTGGAACCTGGATGCAGGACCTGATGCAGAGGTCATGGAAGGTTGCTTGTTACTTGATGGCTTGCTCAACCTCTTTTCTGATTGACCCCCGGGCTACCTGCTCAGGGTTGGCAGCACTCACAGCGGACTGGAGCCTCCCTCATGAATCACTAATTATGAAAATGCCCTACAGGCTTGCCCACAGCTCACCCTTATGGAGGCGGGTTCTCAGCTGAGGATCTCCCCTCCCCCCAGCGACTCCGGCTTGTGTTAACTTGATGTAAAACTAGGCAGCGCATCACTTTTTGCGTACACAGATTTGGCTTGCAGATCTCAGTGTACAATTTCTGCTCTACTTCATCATTCTTTCTCAGCTTGGCCACCTTCTCACTCTTTTTATGGTTACTCATCTCTCAATTTAAATGCTTGAGGGATTACAAAAAAAATAACCATTTCTATGCCAGCTGCACCAGCTCTGGACTCCCTCCCACGTGTCTTGTAATAGCAGTAATGAGTCAATGAGGGTATCAGAAATTTGACCCCTCTTCACATCCTTCTGATAGGAGAACAAACAGAAGGCAGGAAGTCCCCTCTGAACATGTAATCCTCTCCTGCTGCTTCTCCTTCCCTCTCTCCACTTCTGCAGTCTCTCACCCTGATGGGTTATAATCAGGAGTTTTATCTGTATTGTTTTATCTCGTTGGGGATGATGAAATCCCATAGGGAAGACTTGGCACAGAGAATGTAGTCATTGTGATACAGCTAAGCTTTATACACTATACAGCTGCTGGGTATATGTAATGCTCTGCCTGCTCAGACATTTCAGCCTGACACCACTGTGCTTTTAATTAGCTTTGCATTTTGCATATTTGGAAGGACTGAAGTCAGTGTCAGCGTGATGGTTTCAGTATTGCACAGAAACAGGCACACCACTCACTGGCATAGTCATGTGTCCCTCTGTGTGCATGTGAAGGGCAGCAATGTCTGGATTCTTCTTTCCAGAGGAGGGTTACAGCTAGAATTCTCAATCAGGAGCCAGATGGGCATGTGATTTTGGTAGTCTACTCCTCTTCGGCGCCGTTAGGCTGAGGACTCAGCTATCTATAGGGGAAAACTATCTTTTAAGGAAATGTTTATTACTATGCACTTTTTCAATGCTTGCTTTTGCTTCTTGAGAAAAGGCCTACAGTCATTTGGCTCAGATTATCCCTGAACTTACTAGGTAGCCAAAGCTAGCATTGAACCCCTGAAGCCTTGCTTCCAGTTCCCAATTGCCTGAATTATAGGCATGGTGGCTCCATCACAGGGCCCACTTCAAATGTTCTTTCGTGGTTACAGAGTAAAGTTTACACATTTGAGATAGACTTGTGCTTGCCCCAAGTTTAGGAAAGATTAGGTAGATGAATTTTCAACAATGCTGTTTATATAAAAAAAAAATTCTAGCTTCTGGCTATTATAAATAAGGCTGCTATGAACATAGTGGAGCCTATGTCCTTATTATATGTTGGAGCATCTTATGGGTATATGCCCAGGAGTGGTATAACTGTGTCCTCAGATAATGCTATGTCTAATTTTCTGAGGAACTGCCAGATTGATTTCCAGAGTGGTTGTACCAGCTTGCAATCCCACTAACAATGGGGGAGTGTTCCTCTTTCTCCACATCCTCACCAGCATCTGCTACCACCTGAGTTTTTGATCTTAGTCATTTTGACTGGTTGAGGTGGAATCTCAGGGTTATTTTGATTTGCATTTCAACCTGGGTATCCATCCCATGTGCAGTCACCAAAGGTAGATTCTGATGTGGATGCCAGGAAGTGCATGCTGACAGGAGCCTGATATAGCTGTCTCCTTAGAAGTCTGCTAGAGCCTGACATATACAGAGGCAGATGGTCACAGCTAACCATTGAACTGATCATGGGGTTCCCAATGGAGGAGTTAGAGAGAAGACTGAAGGAGCTGAAAGGGTTTGCGGCCCCATGAGGAGAGCAACAATACCAACCAACCAGAGTTCCCAGAGTCTAAACCACCAGCCTGAGAGCACATAGGGAGGGACCCATGGCTCCAGCTGTATATGTAGGGGAGGATAGCCTTGTTGGGCATAGGTGGGAGAGGAGGTCCTTGGCTCTATGAAGACTGGACGCCCATTGTGGGGGAATTCGAAGGTGGGGAGGTGGGAGTGGGTGGGTGGGGCACATCCTCATAGAAGCAGGAGGAGGGGGGATGGGATGGGGGTTCTTGGTTTGGGGGAGAAATGGGGAAAAGGGATAACATCTGAAATGTAAATAAAATATCCAATAAAATAAACAAACAAATTTTGTGTAATTTTAGGAATTCCTACTTGTTTATTAACTTAATCATTCATAAAAATGCATTTAAATCAAATGCCTTTAAAGGGTAAGGCAGAATTTAGATGCTGGGAGCCTGGGTGTTTCTTGCTGTCAGAGAACTTATTAGGATAAGTGGAGGAATAGTGGATGAAGACAGATTACACAACTAACTCATCACATGTGATGAATCCACAGAAACCATAGGGTAGAGTACAAGCAGTCTAGACAGAGCTGCACCCCTCATCTACATAGGACAAACAGAAAAGGTTTCTAAATAAGGTGACATTTGCTCAGAAACCCAGTGGAAGTTGAGGAGAGGTATGCAGGATTTAAGGGGAGAGTTTGTGTACAAGCAGGAAGGTGGTGTATGCTGGCGTCCTGGAAACAGAACAGTGAGTCGAGGGAGTACTGCATAGAAGAAGAGTAAGACAGATGTCAAAAATGAAATCAGAGAGGTGGGTGAGGAAGCATAGGGCACTTAGGGTCTTTGGCTTTCCTCCAAAGAGGAAAGGATTTATGGTGTGTTTGATTTATGTAGAGCAAAGTTTTGTCAGCCAAATTGGGGGCAAGAGTGGAAGTAAAATGACCCCTCAACCCTACAGCTAAGAGGCAATCCTACTGGCAACACTGCTCTAAGAACTGATGAGTTTCCGTTTCAGAAGTAAGACTGGGAGAGGTTGGAAGAAGTCATGGAGCCCCCAGGATCTGCTTTTGGGATGTGTTCCTGGTAAATGAAGAATTACTGGGCATACTACGCATGCTCTTTGTTTGCCTGAACAGTTGGTTGGTGTGGAAATGGGATAAACTGAGGAAGGCACAGGTGTTTTGGGAGGAAAGAATCAATGCTTTGGTTTGAGACTTGGATCTGAGGTCTCTGAAAGAAACTGGAGAAGAGACACCAAGAATTCTGACTGGTAGAGTGTTGAGTGTTGAGAACAGGGAGAGGGGTGCACCAAGCAAGCTGTTGAGTGGCTGAGATCAATGAGGTGTAGGTGGGTGGTAATGGAGGGAGAGCGTGTAGTGATGCTGCCCAAGTCATTTCCACCATGGGTAGGACAAACCACCCATCCATGCCAGGGCAGATTGTCAGTGTATTTGTGTGCTGTGTTTACAGTCATGACATACTGGGCCCAACCCAGTGGCCTAAAACAACACTAAGGTATCCTTTTGTTTTGGAGGTTGAAGCATGAAGTCAGTCCCACCAGGTTGAGGGGGATTCTCCCTTACCTCTCTACTTTCAAGGGTTAGTTGACAGTCTTGATGTTGTTGGCTTGCTTGAACTCACTACAGTCACACAGCCAACCACCTTTTTCATGATGTCTTTACATCATCTTCCCTCTGGGCTGTTCTGTATTTATGCCCTTTAGTGAGCATGTTTATTATATAGAATTAAGGGCAACCCAAACCTTATGTTAAGTTAGTTAAATCTGCAAAGACCTTATTTCCAAATAGGATCACAGTCTTAGGCTGTGGGAATTAAGAGTTCAATATAGTGGCTGAAGAGATGGCTCAGCAGTTAACAGCATGAGGATCTGAGTTCAGTTCCCAGCACCTGTGTCAGGTGGCTCACAACCACTGTAATTCCTGTTCCATGGAATTGGATGTCTCTGACTTTCCCAGCACCTACCTATGTTCCACACACATAATTAAAAATAAAAAATAAATCTTAAAAATATTAATATATATTTCTGAGGGATACAAGTCAAACTCATACCACTCAGAAAGATGCCAGGAAAACCAAGGAAGATGCTGCCCCAGAAACCAAATAGAGGAACTACTTTAGGCAGGAAGAATGGGTAAACTGAGTCAAAAGCTGCTCGCCGAGAAAATGAGGTGACAAAGGAAAACTGGCAGTTAGCTTGGCAACACAGAGGCCACTGTCATCCTTGTGAGGAATGTTTCAGTCAAATACTGAACATGAGAGGGACAACAAAGAGAGTTAGAGAAAGTAAACAGTTTTTGGAGGCATTTTACTTATACAGAAAGAAAAAAATGGGGTTACATTTAATTTTTTCAAATCTATTTTCTAATGGTAGTTCTTAAATACTTTAAGATTTAATGCATCCCTTTTAGCCCACCACCCACCAGAGGTAGTGGAAAAGAAAGGATAAGGGGAAAGTGGACCTGTTTAGAAAGGTTCTTTGGAGCAACTCCAGTCTGTGTTGTCTGGAAATCGGAAGTTCAGTTCACAGGTTAGCAGCTACAGCTCGATCCACTCGCAAACACTTCATGAATACACCAGCAGTCCATTCCAATAGAGCTGGGATAGCAAACAGGAAACAGCAGCGGTGGCACTACCTAGCACAGACAGCCAGGCCTCAGCCTTGGCACAAATCAGCAGGAGGGACCTGGAGGAATGACAGGAGAAGTTCTTGGCTGTGCTTCTCTCAGAGAAGCAAAGATCAGCAAAGGTGCAAGACCCACAAGCATTGTACAGCTGGTCTATAAGCAACAAGAAACTGCAGCACATCACCAAAGATTTTTGGTGCATTTCTCTCTATGGAGTCCCAACAAATGCAGTCCAACTATGCAATGTAAGGCAGACCAATACGTGTGTGCTTTTAGCAAAGAATCCTTCATCATATGTCCTTTCACGAGCTTGCTTTAGCAGAACATCCTCTCTCCTGTGTCTGCTTCAGCTAAACGTTCCTTCAAGAATCTGCCTTAGTCTTTTACCTGTGTCTACTTCAGCTAAACATTCCTTCATGTGTTTGCACCAGGAAAACACCATCCAACTGACTTTCCAAAGAACCATTAAGTTTCTACTTCAGTAGTGGTATAAGAAGATTAAGGAATAGGAAGAACAAGGGTAAATTTATACATGAACAAGTAGGAAGAAAAGGTGGATGATTTCGAGAGTGACGTCTTTGAGTGGATGGGAGTGTGTAGGCTCCGGGGGCCCAACTGAAGACCACTGTATTTAACAGACCTTCAGACTACACTGCTACACACTTCTGAGGTCCCAGAAGTTCTGTTACCAGCCAAGAATGGTAACATTCCTTTTGTTTGAGTGATGAATATTGTCAAATAGGTATAAAAAGGATCTGGGATGGACCATGGAACAGCCATGTTGGGGAGAAGTGTTGTAGGGAGGAGGAGCTCTTTGCCTGGCCTTCAGTAGGAGATACTTCACCAGCTGTCCTGTCTCTTTAATATGCAACTGCTGCCCTTTGAAGTGCCTCTCCAGTATGGCCTGAGAGAACTGGCATCTCCAGCTGCTATTTTTAGATGACCTGAATCAGACCCTGGTGGAAGGAAGAACATGTCACAGGGATTTGAAGTATTTGCATCTGGCAGGGCTCAAACATTGCATAACAAATTAATGTCTGATGCCCAAATGGTATTATATTGAAATTTTGTATATCAACTTTATTTCAAATACAACTTAGTATTTCTGTTGAAACCTTCCCCCACCCAAAGTTGTCTCCCTAGTTTGTATTCTCTGATCAGCATATGATTTAATCTGAAGCCATTATAAACTGTGACTGGTCATTGGTATTATTATCACTTGAATGTGGTTATTTCTATGAGTTTGTATTCTAAACTGTGCAATGAAGAATTTGAAATGGCCCCACTTTCTCTCTCTAGTCAATCGTTAGAGGACTAAAGTTATAGCAATGGAGAATTTCAATCAAAGCAGCAAATGATTCGAGCTTTAGTGAAATAACTCAGGTAGATAAATGTTCGGCTGCTACAGAGCATCCTGATTTACTCCCTGTTAAAACCAGCCAGGGAATCGTGAGTGCAGGTTATTTGATAGAAAATATGAGCTTATTAAATCACAAATTGACATTTGGAGAATTACATCATCAAGAGAATATCTTCTTCTCACTTCGAAGGAGTCAGAAAAGATATTAATTAATTAGTTAATTTTTGCAACATTGTAGATTGAATCCAGGGCTCTGACCATGCTAGGTAACCACTCTACCACTGAATTGCATCTTTAGGATGGGTTTTGTTGTTATTTGGTTTATTTGCTTTTGAGACAAGATCTTATCACTTTGTAGTTCCATCTATCCTGGAACTCACTAAGAGACCTACAGTGTTTCCTTTGCCTTCTAAGGATCCCAGGCATGATATACCACATTTGGTTGAATTTGTCTTTTGATGTCTTCCTTTGCATTTCCAGTTGTTAACAGAGAGCCTGTCATAAGTTTGACAAATTCTAGCTGCCTATTCTGATACTTGGTTGGATTAAAACATTGAGTATGTTTCCCTTTTATCTTTGAAAACCTTTTTATGAATGAAAACCGGAGCTTCATGTACAGGAGACATATAAACCCTACTAGACCCATGGCGGGGTCAGTCACCATGGAGCCCCCTCATTACTTACCAGTGTCAAGATAACAAACCATTTTCTACTGAGAAAAGCAGGCAGCAGACCCTACCTTGTGATGCCTAGATGTCTGGCCTGGTGTCTGATGTATGGCATCATTCAGTACCTGCTGTTTGACACTTCCTTCTGTACTTCAAGCACGGGTCATTCTGAGTCTGGTTTATTTGTCTGTGTTGAGACAACTACCTAGAGACTGCCAAGCTGCAAGACAGGCAGAACATTGTGCACCTGGCCTCAGGGCTGTCCAGCTGAGGTATCCTGACTGATTTTTAATGTGTATCTCACTAGAGTGAACACTCTGAGTCATGAGTTTGTGCTTAATGGCAATTCGGCTGGATTGCTGGACACTGCAGACTTACTATCAAGTAGGTTACGGTATGTAGTGAGAATTTTGGTTTCTTTAAATATCATAGAAATATTATAAGAATATGTTTTCATTTTAATCCTAGGTATGGGGATACGGGCCTGCTTCTTAGCAGCTGACTATGATTTGCCTCACGCTCTTGCAGAGATGTGGTTTTGCCAGCTGCAGATTATGTGATGTTTGGAATTCTGGGAACTTTTCAGAGAGTCTATAAATGCTACGGCCCTTGTAGGTGGGCTGAGTGACCGTTGGTCGCTCAGGGTGGTTGGTTGGGGTTTGTAATGCTGAAAGAAGAAACAAGAAGAAAAAAATTAGATTCATGGATCTATCATTCCTTTCCCCCTCCCCCTCTCCTCTATGCTTCTTTCTCTCTTATCTAGTGATAGATTGTGAAATTGGGGGGGGGTGATAAAGGGTGGGAAAAAGAACCCACAAAATAGTAAAAGGTCAGCTACAAGTGTTAGAAGCAATTTTAGATGAGGCTCTTCATGGAACCCAGACCCCCCTGTGGGCCAGACCTGCTAGAGAACTTTACAGATACCCTTTCAGCTCTGTCTGTTACCTACGTGGTATTAGTATTGCCATTATAGAGCTAAAAAGCTTAGGCACGGGGTTGGGGTGGGGGGGTTGGATTCCATGTACAAGTGGCAGAGCTAGTGAGTGATGGAGCTCGAATATGGGGAGAGGTTCCCCAGTTCCATGGAGCTAGCAAAACTGACAGGTGGATTTTCATTTATGCACATGATGGTTTTGTGTTATAGCTTTTGTGTGTAAGCAATGTTGGCACCATGTCAAAGGACCTGTAACTGATACCACAGACCTTCCACTCCCACCCTGTTTCCCTTTAGAATACCATTAACCCATTGAGAAAATTCTGAGTATTGGTCCTCTTAGGATGTCTCATGGTCTTAGGGAAGTCTTGCCAGTACTGAGAATAGTCGATATTTGCCTTGAAACTGGATTTTAAAGGATTTACTTGCCCCCCCCCCCCACTAATCTTGGAGACTTAGCTCAAGGTTATAACTTGCTTCACTGTTTCAGGGTAAAAGAAAGAAACTAAAAGAAAAAAAAGAAAAAAAAGAAAAAGAAAGCAAAACAAAAAACCAAAACAAATTTAAAAACATACACACACACACAAAATAAAACAAAACATGGAACAAAAACATAGAGCAAAACCGCTTCTGTTCCAGTGTTTCCCCAGATAGAGGAAGCTGTTGATTTAGAAATTAACTGGCTTTAGGCTGTCGATGATGGGCAAAAGCCAGTCGTCGACAGCCTAAAGCCTTCGACCATCGATGTGACTCGTCTCACATCAGTGTTTTGGGGTTGTGAACTTGTCTAAGACCCCCCATAATTAGACATCCAAATTCAAAACTCACATAGTTGGGATTGAACATAAGACGCCTTCTCTAACTAAACAGAGAAGGGGGAGATGCCAGAAGCCAGGACCCTCGCCCTTACCCTTACCCCCTACCTTTCCCCACCTGCACAATGTCCTCTGAAGCTTGGCAACTGCAAGATCCTGCTTAGCAACTGCAGATAGACTCAAAGCAGAGTACCATGTCTTCTTAAGAATAGCAGGGAGACCATAACTCAAGCAGTGTACCATATCTTCTGAAGAACTGCAGGTAGATCATAATTCAAGGCAGTGTACCATATAGACCATGACATGTTTCAAGGCACAGGCCAAGAAGATTTTGTACTTTTCCACCACCTGGACCCTCTTACCCCCTCCCCTTGTAAAACATGCTATAAAAAAGCATTTCATGTTCAAAAAAAAAAGAAATTAATAAAAAAAAATACAATAAAAAAAAAAACAAAACAAAACAAAAAAAAGAAATTAACTGGCTGCTCTTCCTGCTTCAGAATACACCACTTTCTGTCAAGGAGCAGGGCTTCCATTGCTCATGTTCTCAGCTTCCAGGTAAGAACACTGTAAAGAGCTGTGGTTTTATGAAGTAGCTTTATGGCCTCCAACCGCCTTGACGACAGTTACGCAGCACTTACCTAGCGGCACTGGGAAATCAGCTCTCAAGTTCACCGGCACACTGGGTGCTTTAGGAAACTCTGTGTTTTGGAGCAAATGCGGAGTTAAGCTTTTCTTTCAATACAGAGTTTTAAGGAAATAAAATAAATAAAATGTATTCAATGCCATTAATGGCGATCTCAGGTGGAATCTGGCATTCCCACCATCTTTTGGAATTCTTAGAACATTTGGGGGAAATGCATCAGTTCTGTGGTTCTTCCTCTCATGTGCAGCCAAGAAAATTTAAATATAAAATTTGAATTGAAGAATGGCTTAAAAGAAGCTTCCTTGAATTTCTTATGTGTCAAAGAAACAAAAGGAGTTTGTTCTGGAGCCAGAAAAACAAAACAAAATGACACCCTCAGAACTGGACGACTGGCCACTGCTCCAGAGGAGCGCCTGATTAAGTGTGACAGAGTAAGAGGACATGATGGTGACAGCCCCAGTGTACGGCTGACCTGGAGTGTTCCGAGCAGTGCCAGCTCGTTGCCTACACACCACAAAATGTGTCTACCTGGTTCTAGTTTAATGACCACTTTTTAATTCCTCTCCAATAAAACAAACAGAAATAAAAACCAGATGAACAATTGTTAGTAGATACTATTTTGTACTGAGTCTAATGCATTAGGTATAGTATAGTAAGGCGATAGGACACATAGGCCAGAAGCTTATTTAGAAACAGAAATGTTAATTGAAGAGATGCATGTGTGTGGGTGCGCTGGTATCAGAAGTACACAAAACTTCCCATCATTTTCCATCATTTTGCCTGTTTGTCCCAATATCCAGAGTGTTTAGACTTTTCATAGACGATTCTTCCTGTTGATTTAGTCCAAGACTAAGGTCACACCCTTAAAAAACAAAATTATAAATTCTGGCTATGTTCCATCCTCTGGGATCGTTATCCTCAGGGTCCCTTGAGGGAGTTCATAGAGAAGCCATGGGATACATTTATGTTTATATTTGAAAACATTTTTAAAAAATAATGTTCATTATAAACACCTCAAATAACAAAAGGAAGAAAGAAAAAAAGCTTCCTGAATTCTCCACCATTCAGAAACGTTCCCTGGTAAGAATGTCTTATGTTTCTCTTAATACTTTTGAAAAGTAGAAGACACTTACAGAGTTACAATTCTTAAAAAGTGAGAAACAAAGTTGGGTTTGTTGGTAAAAACCTGAGAGACTATACTGGAAGAATGACAAGTTTGAGGCTAGCCTGGGCTACATAGGAAGTATCAGACCAGCCTGGGAAACATACTGAGAACCTATGACAGGCAAAAATAAAATCTACAGAGAAAACTCTGTAAAATGAGATTAAAACTAATAAATCAATTAACATGAAGCATCCCTTAATGTTTCTTTGTTTTGAGAAAATTCTAAACGACACATCTTGTATTGTAGCTGGCCAAGGTGCAGGGAGGAGAAGGGTTGGCAGGGATGAGTTCATCTGGCTACTTCAGTCTTGTACAGGGAACCATGTGGGCTATGACCATGTCTGGCCACACAACTTCAGAATAGTTCCTCACAGTAACATGGAGTTTTCTTCTCAAAGGGAAAACCCCCCCAAAACCAAATATTACATTTCTGACTGCAGTACTGGGTGATTTTTGTCCTTTCCTGTGTCATGAGACACTTAAATAAACAAATAAATTCAATGCTTAAATAAGTATTAAAGCAGGAAATGTGAGGTATAATTGTAGAGCCTTCTTGCATGATGGTGCTGAAGAGATTGTAACTGTCTTGAGGTTCAAGCTTCTGTGGATCTCTCCATCCTCAGAGCAGGGGAGATGGCTATTCTCTCCTTTTGAAAATGTTTCCTTGATTTCAGGGGTGTATATCTTATTCTAAAGAAGGAAGCTCTCGAACATTCCATGTGTGGACAGCTACAGTCTCATGGTAGACTGAGGTCAAGACTCAGAGTATAGTAGGTAGGCAAATGAAGAAGTCCTTAGGGAGGTAGGAGAGATTGAGAGGGGTGAGCATCAGCCATCAAGCTACAGGTATGAGGGAGTAAGAAACACAGCACATTACAGCATGCTAATGAACTGTGGACCATAATAAAAGACTGTGGTTATAAATAACAATCATCCAGGAGTGAGCTGAAGATGTTTACCATGAAGAAATGACAGAGGTTTAAGAGATGGATAAGACTGACTTAACTCAAACATTATACAACATATAAGTGTCCAGAGATAGCAAGTGATATCCTATGACTATGTATAAGTCTTATGTTTTTATGTATTAGTTACAACAAATTTAGTTAAAATACAAAAAGAATGCTGGGTACACCTGTACCTCGAGTATGTAGAGCAGGGGAGATGGGTGTTCTCTTTCATTTCGAATATTATGCCTCGGTTTCTGGGGTATGTAATTCATTCTAATGAAGGAGGCTCTTGAATATTCCACACGTGGCCACCACAGTCTCCATGGTAGATACTGAGCCAGGAAGATTATGAGCTGATGACCAGCTTGGGTGAGACCCTGTGTCATGAGACTAAAAGAAACACAATAAAGCAAGATGAAATAAAACTTATACAAAAAAAGCCCAAGAGAAAAAGAACAGATTGTCAAGGTTGGGAGGCTGAAATGTCACTTGACCAGAACCCACAAGAACCCTGAGTAATTGTTGGAATTGGAGATTTGAGGGAGGTAGCATGGCTAGCCACCGCCACTGTTTTGTGGGGACTTTCCTGCCTTGCTTCTCAGGATATCCCACACGTCTGCTATGTATAATTGGTCCCAACAGTGGGAAAGCATCTCTTAGCCAGTTTCTACATGGGATGAGGAAAAGAACAGAGTTTTAAAATGCTATTCTCTGACAGACAGGAAGCAGCTAACCTCATGTTAAGGCAGAGAAAGATGTATAGATTTGGGAATTCTAAGGAAGCCGAAAGGCTTCATTTTCACATAACAAGCTACATTGTATCCTAGAAGTAATTCAGATCCTAAAACCAAGATACCATTGTCGGAGCTGTAGTGTCTCAGTTTTGTCATATGTCAAAAGGGGGGGGGGAATGACATAGGTGTCTTACATGTAGGCTATGAGTAGTGATATCAATGTCCCTACAGGGACTTGTGTTGAAAGATGGCTAACAGAAAAAAATTAGAAAGGTTATAAGCACTAGCCATGTAGTCTCAGTTGGAACTGAAAAAATAGTCAGAAAGTGAGAATGTATCAGTATTTATCTAGTGTCATTCAGGAAAGGAGACACTCCAATGATAAGTAATACTATGTGGCCCGCTTTGAGCGAGTGGTGGCCATCACATCGACTTTTTACAGGACCTAGAGCTGGGAAGGGCTCTAGGTAGGAATCAGCTCCTTTCCTCCTCGCTCTGTCAAGGTTATCCAAGTCTGTGATCATCAGCACCTGCTAATCTTCACTGCCTTTTGGGAGAATGACAAAGTCTGTGCACCTACAGAGTGAGGCATTATGGAGAAGGGTATTTCAGGCTCGCTGTTGTTGTTTGTTGTTGTTTTTTGTTTTTGTTTTGTTTTTATAACAAGTAAGATACTACACTTGCAGTAGAGAAAGAAAGAATGATGGGAAGGGACTCTTTCTGTAACAGTGTATATTGCCTTGAAGTGACGGCCCCTCCTCATTCAGAGATGAGAGCTGTGGCACACAGCCTCTGTCCAGAGGACGCACAGTGTTGTAGGAGCAGGACAGGAGACCAGTGCTGTAACCAGTAGCAAAGTAGAGGGGAGAGGCAGAGTAATAGCATGGTAGGTGATGCTCTATTTGGTACATGGGAAGGCTTTGGACATAGTGACATCAGATAGGAGTCTTAAAAGGATGAAAATGTTTGAACACAGGCAGAGAAGGGACATGTTAGTAGAAGCAAAATTGTGCTGTTGGTTCCAGACTATTATGTCATCTTGCACTGTGCCATCAAGGCTGAGATACATCTTTTATGAGCTTCAGTGAACGGCTAAAACCTCTTCTCTGAAAGCACAAAGTAGAAGGTAGCATCTTATGTGTGGGATGAGCTTACTAGCTACGCGCATAGTGAAAAACAGTGACAGGCAATTGAGATGCGTAATTTGATATGTCTCTTTCTCTTGGCCATAGTACCGAGTTTTGTGTCAAACAGCAGTTTGACATCACAATGAAGGTAAGTTCAAAGATGATATTAAATCTGAGGACTTTGAGTATAATAAACTGCCCTCATTTAATATGCAGAGGGGTTAAGAGAAAAAATGGAGTGAGATGTGGAGAAGGAATTTAGCCTACAATCTGCTTTGGACTGGAGATTACAGAAGGCACCCCTAGCTTGCTAATAACTTAGTTATCACAGTAGCCTTAAAATCCATCAATCTCTCTCTTCCTCCCTTCCTCTATCCTTCTCCTCCTCCCCATCCTATTGGCTCCATTTCTATGAAGAATCATTAATAACTTTTACTACTTTTATGTTTTAAAACTCACTAGATACCAAATATGTTGTTTCTGTCCAGTTGTCTCATGTTCTGCAGAAATATCCTGTGTCTGGCAGTAGAGTGGTCTTGAAGGAAGAAATGCATTCTGGGAGATTTTCCGAGGGGCGGCTGTCTAGCTGTCAAGATGTGTCTGTATTTACATGCTTTCTGAGCATGTTTTGAGTCTGTGACTCTCCATGGAGGAATTTGGTATTCAGAAGTCAATAAACAAATTACATTGATCTGTAAAGTAGGGCTGTCATGGTGACTGATGGGGTACCCACTCCTTCAGAACAGTGTGTGCAGGAAAAACAAGACAGAATTGCCCATGCAAATGACAAGGGATGTGGTAAGAATTCAGCACAGACGTTCATCCTAGGGAAGCTGCCACAATGGAAATTTTTTGCCTGGGAAAGCCATTCCCTTTGCACAGCAGTGTGTTGCTCTTGACATGCAGAAGCTCTTCCTTGAGTAGACTTTGGGATTTATCACTTATGCAATCATCCTGTGCATTTGTGTGCCCTACCAAGGGAAGGCACACACACACACACACACACACACACACACACACACACACACACACCAATAACATGAGGAGTAGGGTGGAGGTAGGGAACACTGGTCCTCTTGGTAAAGTGAATAACACTTGAGATTCATATCTTTCCTCATCATGTATTCCAGTGAACACTTTTAACAATGCTACAGAAATGCAGAAAAGACAGCAGGCCACTCTACACTATGAGAAGAGTGACCTCTGGGTAAGAATGCACAGCCTAGCCAGGGCTTGATGGTGGTAGATAAGGGTGGAGACTCTTTATGCAGTAGTTATTTTAGGCACCAGATTTTCATAGAACTTCAGTACATTAATGGATTCCCTACTATAAATATATGATTACCTAATATTTATGCAACTTAATTTATTAATGGGACAGAGTAGAGTGAACTTAAAACATGTTCTAAAACTTTTTGGGGGGAGTGGATTTTAAATGTAAGGTCGTTTATGGCATGAATGGAGAATTATGAGCTCTAATATTGATAGACCTTTCTGCAGAAATAAAACATTGAACTTCATCAACGTTTCTGCTATTTTCAGGCCTGCCTTACTTGACACTGCCTATAGGCCCAGAGTTACAAGAAAGGATGTGACATGTTCGAGTCTTGGCAGACATTTGACAGAGGAATGTCTTAACTTCCTTGTTTGTTCATGGACATAATTGGTGCAGGGAACACAGGGCTGTCTTTTGTGTTTGTCCTTGAGTAAATCAGCAAGATATTTTAAAACAAATGAAAGCATTAGGAAGAAGTAACTGTGTGATGTCATCCTTCCCTGGAGTTTCAGTTTGTGGCTCAGGGGTCAGCTTCTATTGTGTCTGAAAAGGCCACTTGGTTGTCAGACAACATTCTAATCCTGTTAATCCTGATGAGAACACAGCACTGTAAGAAACCGTGGACTAGAGCTGAATTCGGTCTTTGAAGATACAGCCCAGTCCTGTTTCCCCTTTGACTTCCCTTGGCTTCTAGGCCCAGAAGCCACTAGAAGCTTCACCATATGCTCGTGCTGCTTCTA
Source organism: Grammomys surdaster (assembly GCF_004785775.1). Lineage (NCBI taxonomy): Eukaryota > Metazoa > Chordata > Mammalia > Rodentia > Muridae > Grammomys > Grammomys surdaster. Next base: position 4,966,685 of record NW_021604604.1, read on the forward strand.
AAAGGGACAGAGTCTATTACCTGAAAGCCAGGACTGGAATAAATCCTTCCTTCTGCAGTGCACTTGTCTGTCAGGTGTCTTTATCACAGCCATGAGAAAAGTAACAAGTATATTATTGAAAGAAAGCAGCCAATGACAAAAACATTAAGTTTATAAGTGAGCACTGCTGCGTCTCAATCTTACAGTGCAAGTGAGAAGTCACATGTCTGCTTTTCTTCCTTTGTTCTCCTTTATAAATGATTTAAAAAACCCTTTTTATTGGTTCCTTGTGAATTTCACATCATGCACCCTAATCCCACTCGTCCCCCCAATGCTGCTCCCTACCCTTGCAACCACCTCCCAATAGAGAGGAAAACAAAATCTCATTGTGGAAGCTGTAGTGTGTCACAGTGTGTTCTACAGTATTCCCTTTTGTCCACACTTCCTGCTTGCAAATGTTCATTGCAATGGCTTGCTGGTCTAGTTTGAAGTCTCTGGCTTCTGCTACTTTGTCAATACTGGAACCTCAGTGGGACTTCTCTGGGATACCTGTTGCTGTCCTGTATTGTGGAGATCCTGTGGTTTTCTATCTGTAGGACTCCATCATGCACTCCATCAATGGGGAGGGGGTGAGGGGGGTAGATGTTGGGGTGGGCTAACTCCAAGTCCTTGATCTGGCCTGAGAAGTATCTGAGATGGTCATCCCAATGGCTCTCCTGCTCTCATACCCCGGGGCGGACTCACCATCAACCCCCACAACCAGAGCCAGCTCTATCTTGCTGCCCAGGTAAGGTGGAGAACATGCTCTCGGTCTCTGGAGTGTCACAGCTGGCGAGGGACATGGCCAATTTTTCCACTCTCATGACCCCAGCTCTCTAGTCTGTGGTAGATGAAGGAGGGAAGTATCCACACAGCTACAAGGCTGGCTCTCCTGTGCTCATGTCCTTGGGGCTGGCTCACCTGCAATGCCCACGTCCAGAGTCAGCTCTACTGTACTGCCCATGTGAGGTGCAGGGCCTGCTCTCCAGACTGCTACAGCAGTTGGGGGCAGGAATAGCTCTCATGATTCCATGGGGCCAACTTTTTCAACCACTGTTTGGGAAGTAATTCCTTTCCACCCCCTCCCCGACACCCAGCCCCAGACAGGGTTTTTCTGTGTAGCCCTGGTTCACTTTGTAGACCATGTTGACCTCAAACTCAGAGATCAGCCGGCTTCTGTCTCCCAAGTGTTGGGATTAAAAGCATACACCACCATGCCTGGCTTTCTGTTTTTTGTTTGTTTGTTTGTTTGTTTGTTTGTTTGTTTTGGGGGGAAGTAATTATTTTTTGAGAAATGAATATTTGTATGTTTTATTTAGTTTTTTAAAAATCAGATCATTTGTTTTCTTATTATTCAGTTGTTTGGACAACTTTTGTTTTACTTAAATCTTTTCTCCTTCTCTTCTTTCTCCTCTTCCTTCTCATTGTAGTAGTGGTGGTGGTGGTGGTGGTGGTGGTGGTGGTGGTAGTACTGGGGCCCAAGCCTAGGCATTTGTGCCCTACTGCTGGGCGGTGGCCCTGCCTAATGCTTTTATTTCTTGATCAAAGCAGATAATTTAAGAAACTGGACATTTCCTAATTCTTCGGTGTCTTAGGAGCACACATACAGCCCATTGGGTTTGTGTGTGTGTGTGTGCTTTCAGTTCTCAATGGCTTCAGCTGCCTGCCTGAGACTTAAAAAAATAAATGAAGAAAAGGGAACGTGTTTCTCTAAATGTGTAAATTGAAGTTTCCATTTTTTTGGTACTTTAGTGGTCAGACTTAATCTCTTCTTTTACCCTTTTGGGCTCTGTTAATTTGCTGTGGTATCCTGAACAATTAGAAGCCCTAAAAAGCCACTAACTTTAAGCTGTGTCAGAGTCAGTGTAAGGAATTTTAGAGATGGAGTTTTAATCTTAACAATTTGTAGATGCCTATGATAAACCAGATGTATTTAAATGGAAAGCCTAACCTTCCTCTGAGTGAAGGAGTCTGCAGCATTCTTCCGAGAATGTCTGTATCTCAGGCCAATTCCATCCTTTTGCTGGTTTCTGATTGGCTGTTCACTGATACACCCTTTAGGTCAGTCAGTTTTTCAGACTTTTTTTTCATTCATGACGTATCTTTTGAAAGTTCTCTTTCTCCCTGCAGGCAAGTATACAGGAAATGAGCAGTGAGGAACATACAAACACATGGAGATATATCGGGTTATTGTGAATGGGCTGTAGGACTGCAGAGAGTCTGCAGCCGAGGGACCACAGGGGAGTCTAACAAGCAGGAACATCTGAGCAGGCTTGTACAGGGCGGGTAAGCTCACGGTGAGGACAGCATCTTGGGGATGAGAAGAATTTGTAAAGCATCATGGTAATTTGCTTTCTAACCTTTAAAACATTCATTTACTTTATAGTTAAATACTTAGGCTGAAGTTTTGTGTGAGCAAACAGTTCTCAGGGTGCGCTCTACAGAAGACTAGTTGTATGAAATGTTCTTGGGGAGAGAGACTGAAAGTCTTGGAACTATTGAAAAATCCTGTTAAATTTGGTCATCCCTTACCTCATTGCCAAAACACATGCAATCATGGAGCATGTTCTTTTTTTTTAAATTTGTTTTTTTAACAGATTTAAAAAACTATTTATTTATGCATTTATCTATTTATATCATGTATACTCTGTTTTCCATGGGATACTATTTAGAGAATTTTGTCTGAAATCATTTTATCTAGCATTCTCTCTCTCTCTCTCTCTCTCTCTCTCTCTCTCTCTCTCTCTCTCTCTCTCTCACACACACACACACACACACACACACACACACACACACACGTATATATATCCTATTTCAAGAGAAACCAGCAGAAAGAGCTTTTGTTAGTAGTATACCTATTGAATATCAAAATTAGCAATTAGAGGGTGTGTACCTCCCTTTATATTTTTCTCCCCCCACTCTAAATTTGATTTTATATTTGATTGGCAATAATAGAAAACAAACACATAGTTCCATATGTGCCTGTGTAATTGAATCATCTATGTTGAGTAAACAGTAATTTTATTATTAGATGCCTCCTAATTGGTTGAAGAAATGAATGGTTGAGAGATGTCAGTGTTCCAGTTTAAGGGATGTTTTTAATGAGGAGTGACAGTTTCAACAGGTATGGCTCTCATCACAGGAAAGTTGGTACCATGAAAATGTTGCCATTGATAGTTCTTATTTGAATGAACAGAAATTTAGTTGATAAATAAAATTTAAGAGATCATTAAAATTAAGAGATCATTTCATCACATGTGTGTCTCTATACACAAGCATAAGCCCCGTATACATTATTTTATAGAAGAAAAATTATAAATTGAAGGATGGTGTCTCTCGATTGCCCTACTTCAGTGAGAATGTTCAATACTCTGGGGAAGGGGGCTAATTATCTTGTTTATTGTGCATAGAAAGCATACTTGAAGATCTTAGATTTTTGTAAGATTACAGGCTTTCAACATCCTGACAAGGCTGCTTCTAAATTAATCGACATTGAGGGCTGTCTTTTTGTAGAATGACAACTGGTTGGTGTTGCTAAATTGTATTGAAAGAAGAAACACATTAAAAATGCCTCTACCATCTGCTGAATGTAGCATCATAAGGAAGAGTAAGAGAATTCAGGGAGGAAAGGATGTTGCTCAGGCCTTTTCTAAAGATGCACAGTTACCCCCAGCACAAGAGAGACCTACTTCTTCATACTAAACTCTTTGGAAGCAACTGTGTAAATGGATTACAGGATTCTGTCCAGAACATATTCATTCCTTGTTTGCTTACACTGTGGTCTTTCCTTCTTCTCTGTCTCTTCCTTTTTTATTTCATAGAAAATGTTAGTTTTGTAATCAAAAGACATTATTAAATGGCATTAAACTACTTTTGCTTTTCATGTGACTTAATTTTCTAAGTAAAAGCAAAGACTTTGTTCTGTTAGTCAAAATTAATGTGTAATTCTTATGAGAGAAGAGAGAGAATCAAACAGCTCAGAGTCCGGATTGCCTTGGTGTGGTGGTACACGTCCGTAATCCTACGACTGGGATGTTGAGGCAGAAGGTCATGAATCTGAGGTAAACTCGAGCTACATAGCAGGATCCTCTCTGAAACAACAAAATCCCAACAAACAAATATGCAAGCAAGCAAACAAACAAACAGAAACTCAACAAAACAAAAAACCCTTGCATTTGACAGGAAGACTCAGAGGTGTGTTGGTCAATATTGACCAGTGGACACTCTGGGGAGCAAAGAACCATGGTGAAAAATACTCTTAACTATGGCCAGGTTCAAGCTCCCAACCTAATATTAAAAGCCTTGGGAGTTTGTAGTGGTTTGAATAAGAATGGCCCCCAATAGACTCACATATTTGAATGCTTAGTCACCAGGGACTGTGTCTTAACAGCAATAGAACACAGACGGAGACAGAGTTGGAGGAGCTTCAACATAGCATCTTATCACATAGTGTTCTTTCTTCTAGACACAGCAGCTATAACTAGCCCACAGAGTGTGCACAGGAATGCACTTTATGCTAGTCATTAGACAATGCTAAACATTGAAAAGCACAACTTAAAGGCCAAAAGATTCCCTCTGACTCATGGTTTGAGAGTTTTTGGTTTATTGCCTTTGGGTCCATTGTCTCTAGGCTACTGTGAGGCAGACGGGCATGCCAGACAGCATGCCAAAGCAGAGCTGCTCACCCCATAGTGGGCAGGAAGCAGAGAGGCCATCAGGGGCTGGCACAAAATACCTTAGAACACGTCCCTGAAACTGCTTCCTTTAGCTCCACCTCCTGGTTTCCACCAGCTCTTAATAATGTCATTAAATTATGAATCCATTAGATGATTAATCCATTAACTGGGTTGGAGCCTTCACCAATCAGTCATCTCTCAATGTCTGGATCTATCAGCTTGGGTCCATTCATGTAAGATTTGCAAATTTCTACAAGTCCATAAAGATTTCTTTAATTGAGCAAAATATCCTATTTATTATTACTTATTTTTGGTATGAACTTTGAAGATATCACAAGTAAGTCAAGCTTAGTCTGAAAACAGAATTCTTTAATGTCTAACTTTTACTTTAGCCTGGCTAATAATCTTATGGATTGGGAATGTGTATGGAATAAGTAACAGAAAATTTCCCTGACAGTGATTCCAAATAGCAATTCTCTTTTCATCTAAGGATTGATTAAAACTCTTAAAATTGATTAAGGACACTGTTATACTTTTATTTATATCTATTTTATCTTTAGTGATTTACCATTTTAATAATTATGGGGGTTAGAATCCTTAAATTTATGCAGTGATGATTGTTTCCTGGGATTTGCCTGTGAGTTGATCCTGCAAAAATTAAATTACACAAAAATAGCACTGAAAAAATACATCTTACAAATAATCCTTATTTTTAACATTATGATGAAGATGATGGTGGTGGTGATGGTGATGATGATGTGTGTGTGTGTACACATGTGTGTAAGAATGTGCTACTCTGTGTTATGGATCTGAGGACAACTTTTAGAAGTTGGTTCTCTCTTTCTGCCTTGGGTCCCAGATACGGAAATTAGGCTTTCAAGCTTGGTGACAAATGGCCTTACCTGCTGAGCCATCTCACGCCACACAAATACTCCTTATTGCAGAGTCCTGTGTCCAGTTTGTCTCACTAGGAGAAGACACTATGACTAGAAGTCTCTCGGCCCTGTACTGAGGGGCACCACAAATGTCTTCTGCTTTCCCATGACATCTGTTCAAGCCATCATTATGGCTTAACCATTTAGTTGAAGGTTTTGTAACTCAAATTTCCTGAAAACCTTTGGAAGTCACTGTGTTATACCTCATTTCCTAGTGGTGTAACTACATCTTCCAGGGCTGTGTATAGCCAGGATGTTATTAAAACTTCATCTGGATTTTACTGCTTTGTCTTAATCCATAGAGGTCACTCCTGAACTGTCCCACATCCCTGTGTGTTTCCATTTCTGTGGTGGAGTGCTCCCAGGCTCTGTATAGTCTGCATTTGCTGGACTCTGCTTTTATTTTCTTCTCTCTCTCTCTCTCTCTCTCTCTCTCTCTCTCTCTCTCTCTCTCT
>NW_021604604.1:4972778-4973226 GCF_004785775.1 Grammomys surdaster
TCTCTCTCTCTCTCTCTCTCTCTCTCTCTCTCTCTCTCTCTCTCTCTTTTGTGTGTGTGTGTGTGTGTGTGTGTGTGCTGTTGATAGCCTTTCTGGACCTGGGGGCTCTGAACTCATGGTACTATATAGACTTACTCTATATTCTTTTATCTCTCCCTGTCTTAACCTGAGTAATACTCTCCGTCAAATATATTCTATGATGAATTTTCTCTCAAGGACACTGTCATTCTTCATTATGGTCTCAGACACTAGGAAAGATGATGTAGGACCTGTCCCTGTCCCAGAACCATTGCTCCCCTATCCCCAGTCTCTCATTGCCCTCACTGTGATCTCTGCAGAGTGCTAACTGAGGAGAAAGAGAGAGAGAGAGAGAGAGAGAGAGAGAGAGAGAGAGAGAGAGAGAGGGAGGGAGGGAGGGAGGGAGGGAGGGAGGGAGGGAGGGAGGGAG
>NW_021604604.1:4978226-4979919 GCF_004785775.1 Grammomys surdaster
GCGCGCGCGACACGTCTTCGCCTCGTTCCGGAGACGGGGGGGGGGAGGGAGGGAGGGAGGGGGAGGAGGGGGAGGGGGAGAGGGAGAGGGAGAGGGAGAGATGAGAGAATCAGAGACAGGAAAGGCATACAGGGAAGAAAAAAACCTGGCTGGTGTTTCAGAAATATATTCTGGCCATATAGTCATTTCCCATTGAACTTCTCACATAAAAGGACATCCCACATATTGAGATTTTGTATTCTGCTTTTGTTTGTTTGTTTGTTTGTTTGTTTGCTTTCCCATCAGTGTGGCAGGACCTGGTAACATTTCTCTTCTTGTTTCTCAATCATCCTGTGGAAAGAAAACACCATTAAACTCACTTCTATGCTTTATAAAACCAAACGGCAAATGGGAGATATTTTACATTTACAGATGTAAGGTAGTACTATCCTGTGATGGTAATGGTAGAGGATCTGGTTTAAAGGATGTAACTGGGGACTTGATTCTACTTTTCTAGCAAAGAGAGGGACTGAAGGATAGCTCTTCAAATTCTTGGTGACTAATTATGTACATGTGTTTAGTTAGGTCTCTTACATTTCTCTATTCATTTTTCTGTGTATCGGTGTTTTGCCTGGATGTAGATCTGACTGACAAGGTGTTTCTCTTTCTATCAGCTCCTTTCTTTGGTCTTTGGAGACAAAGATGGAGATACTTCTTTATTTGGCACTATTTTTATTTACAATCTTCTGATTATATCAGTTGATTTTCCACATATAGCCTATCTTTTCTCTCACATTGTTTATCATTTTCTTCATTGTTATTGGAGTTTTCTTCTGCCTCACCCTGAGGACTACAGTTTGTTATTCTTTCTGTTGTCTGTTTGACTTCAGTAACCACTTAGATAAAATATATATGCAAATGTCACAGTAAAATGCATTTCTTTTTATGCCAACTAAACTTAATTAGGAAAACATTTGAAAAAAGAACCCAATATAATTATTTAAAAATAAGCCAGGTACCTAGCAGGTAAATGTATTTCCTCCAAGCCTTAGGCAAACCTATGCCTAGATTAAGAAGAACTGGCTCCTGCAAGTTGTGCGCTGACCTCCACACGCACTATTGCATGAGCCTACACAGAGTTAGTGAAATGTTAAATATTTGAAAAATACATAAAGGTTCATTTGTTCGGAATATGACTATATGAGTTTTGACAAACACACGTGGTTGAATGACCACTGTGATCATGACCAAATGTAAAATACTCTCTCTCATACACTCTCAGTGTGTGTGTGTGTGTGTTTATGAGTGCGTGCATGTGCATGAAGAGGTCAAAGGGTGATATTGGGCGTCTTTCTCATTTACTTTCCCATTTTATTTTTTGAGGCAGAGTCTCTAACTGAATCTGGAATTCAGTGATTTAAGAGACTGGCTGGCTAGTAATCCCCAGGGTTCCCTAGATCGACTTGCCTGATGTTGGCATGAGACCCTGCTGTGCCAGGCTTTTGCATGTGTCCTGGGGATGAAACTCCAGTCTTCATGCTTGCGCAGTAAGCACTTCATGAAATAAGCCATCTTTCTATATCATTCCTAGAAATTCTCTCTATGGCTCCTGTGTAACCCACCTGCCCATAACCCTCATTTCCTCCCCATGTAAACCTATAGATTCAACACACACACACACACACACACACACACACACACACACACACACACA
>NW_021604604.1:4979929-5004603 GCF_004785775.1 Grammomys surdaster
ACACACACACACACACACACACACACACACACACACACACACACACAGAGAGATTTCTATAGAAACCTCAGCATCAAAAAAGAGAAGTACAGAGATATAGATAGGCGAGCGTAAGACAGGGGCAAAGGGAAGGCTACTCTAAAAGAAACAAACTCATGTGCAAGAACTGTGCAAACCAAAGTTTCTGTAAGGCAAAGGACACTGTCAATAGGACAAAACGACAACCAACAAATTGGGAAAAGATCTTTACCAATCCTTCATCTGATAGAGGGCTAATATCAAATATATACAAAGAACTCAAGAAATTAGACTCCAGGCAACCAAATTACCCTATTAAAAAATGGGGTATAGAGCTTAACAAAGAATTTTCAACAGAAGAAACTCGAATGGCCGAGAAGCACCTAAAGAAATGCTCGGCATCCTTAGTCGTCAGGGAAATGCAAATCAAAACAACCCTGAGATTCCATCTCACACCAGTCAGAATGGCTAAGATTAAAAACTCAGGTGATAGTAGATGCTGGCGAGGGTGTGGAGAAAGAGGAACACTCCTCCATTGTTGGTGGGACTGCAAGATGGTGCAACCACTTTGGAAATCAGTGTGGCGGTTCCTCAGAAAATTGGACATAGCATTACCCGAGGATCCAGCTATACCACTCCTAGGCATATACCCAGAAGGTGCTCGAACATATAATAAGGACATATGCTCAACTATGTTCATAGCAGCCTTATTTATAATAGCCAGGAGCTGGAAAGAACCCAGATGTCCTTCAACTGAGGAATGGATTAAAAAAATGTGGTATATTTACACAATGGAGTATTACTCAGCTATTAAAAACAATGAAGTTGAGAGGTTCCTAGGTAAATGGATGGAACTAGAAATTATCATACTGAGTGAGGTAAGCCAATCACAAAAGAACACACATGGTATTCACTCACTGATTATTGGATATTAGCCCAGAACCTTAAAATGCCCAAGATGCAACTCACAGGCCACATGAAGTCCATAAAGAAGGAAGACCAAGTGGGGGTGATTCGGTCCTTCTTAGAAGGAGCAACAAAATACTCAAGGGAGCAAATATGGAGACAAAGCGAGGGACAAAAACTGAAGGAGGGGCCGTCTGAAGACCTTTCCACCTGAGTATCCATCCCATGTGCAGTCACCAAAGGTAGATGCTGATGTGGAAGTCAGGAAGTGCATGCTGATAAGAGCCTGATATGGATGTCTCCTCAGAGGTCTTCAAGAGTCTGACATATTCAGAGGCAGATGCTCACAACTAGCCATTGAAGTGATCATGGGGTTCTCAATGGAGGAGTTAGAGTGAAGACTGAAGGAGCTGAAAGGATTTGTGGCCCCATGAGGAGAGCAACAATACCAACCAACCACAGCTCCCAGGGTCTAAACCACCAGCCTGGGAGCACTTATGGAGGGATCCAGGGTCTTAGCTGAATATATAAGAGTGGAGGGCCCTGCTGGGCACAGGTGGAAGATGAGATCCTTGACCTCATGAAGGCTGGAAGCCCCAGGGGGTGGGAGTTTTGAGGGTGGGGAGGTGGGAGTGGGGGGGTAGATAGAGGTTACATCCACAAAGAAGAAGGAGGAGGTGTGAGGGGATTGGGGGTTCCTGGGTGGGTGGGGGATGGGGTAAGGGGACAACATATGAAATGTAAATAAAACATCTAATAAAAAAATTAAAAAAAAAAAAAAGAAAAAAAAAAAAGAAAAAATGCCAAAAAAAAAAAAAAAAAAAAAGAACTGTGCAAACCATTCAAGAAGCCATTATGGCTCATCCTGCTGATCCTGCAGTACTCATGTCCACAAAGACAAATTAAAGGGAAAAATGCAAACCAAACTACCAAAAACTCCCAGGAAAGTGAAACCTTAAGACTATATTTGTTGATACTGGATGGTGGTGGTGGTGGCACCTGCCTTTAATTCCAACACTCAGGAGGCAAAGTCAGGAGAAGCTGACTTAGAGTAGGTGGGTCATTAGTTCCTATCCAGTTTGGGAAACAAAGGGTGGAAAAGCAGAACTGACCAGGATATGTTTCTGTCTCAGATGGAATACTTTCCATGGGCCTCAATATGCACATGGCTGCCGGTGGAGATAAGCAGCTTCCTCAGGAAGGAGAATCCTCAGCTTCTAGGAGCAAGGAGGACTGTGGTTTCTTCAGGCCTGAGCATTTGATGTGGGGCCTATATATTACTTCAGAGCCCATCATTCTTCTCTCAAGCCTCTCATTAGGAAATAGACACGACAGGTGGATTGCTTTCTTTGTCTAGAGATAAGTAGTTGGCAAGGGGCTTCTTTAGTCATCTGGCCTGAGTGTACTTTTTTAATAGCCTGGTCACTGTTTTTCTGGTGACATTTCTAGCGTCTTCTGTCAGGCTGATCTAATCTGATCCTATGTGATTTTATATTTAGCCTTTACTGTTTACCTTCAATGTTTTTTTTTTATTATTTTAAATAACAGCTTCTTTCTCTTTTTCTCTTCCTTGTGTGTGTGTGTATACATATATACATATATATGAATGTGTGTAAGAGTTAAACATGTAAATATTTCAGTTGGGTTTTGAATGGGAGGTCCTTAGCTTTGCTGTGTGAGTTGGAAGCTGATCTGTATGGTGAGATTCAAAGGTAGTAAATATGTTTCTTTTGAAACATGGAACCTAGTTCAACCCTTCCACAAAGTTCTTTTTTCTTTTTCCATGTCATTAACCTTTGATGAAAAAGGTTAAAGCTGGACATTTTTCTTCTTTCTCTGGGGCACTGAACCCAGGAAAAGTCTAATGACCTATTGAGTTTTAGTGTAATCATACAATCAATGGCCAGGAACAAGTGCATTTTAGAAGAACTGATATATTTTGTAGTTAGACTCTGCCTTGAGTATCCAGGGAAGGGAGAGAGGCTTGCTTAGTGCACCACGTGGAATAGACACAGAGGTCAGCCAGGGACACAGTAGTTAACCAGGTTATAATAATCAGTTCATTTTCTTTAAAACATAACGATGCAAAAGATACTGGTTTTGTTTTAATTTCCTCCTTTATTCCCTCAGTTTACTTACCCTGGGAAAGTGCGTTAAAATAAATTTAATACGCAAAATTAGAAGCTGACAAATTGAAGTGTATTGAACAATCTCCTACATTCCCCAAGGATAGTTCTTTAATTCCGTAGTGGAGGCAATGGTTAAGTAGATTTTAATTTGTTCAAATTTGCTTTTATAGCCTGAAAAGTGAGGAAGCAAGCCACTTGCAAATTATCAAGTAAATGGATTCTGTGAATTACAAAGAGATTCATGTTGTGGTCCAGGCCGTTTGTCTACACTTGCCTGGATCACTGTGCTCAGAGCGCTGCTGGGTCCTTTGTGGACTTTGCCCGGAATGATGTGGTTAATGTCTCTGCTCTGAGTGTAGACAGTGGTGTGTGAGCTGAGTAACAACCACTGTGGCAGTGTTCTTCTTCTTCTTGTTATTTTAATTGCTTCCCCTCCACAACTGATTGGCTAACTTTTAGCCACGAATCATCCCTGAGACAGTAAAATGTTAATGGAGAAGATGTAGCTGACTGTAATATTATATCTCTGCTTTTACATCAGTGTCTCCTTAAAACTAGAATTATCTGATGATTTCCTCCCTTCTTTTCCTTTATTTGAATTTATAATTATTTGAAACAAGGGAATATATGTGAGAGCATGTTGTTTGTGTCTCTGATTTGTTCTTACAAGATTTGTTTTAATATATTTTCAGGCTACAGTCATATCTTAGACACCCAGATCTGCATGTGTTCATCTTGGCTTCAGTCAGCAGTACCTTTTGATTGATATCTCATACCCTCTTGTTTGTATGCTCCCATGATCAATATCAGCAACAGTGTAGGGAATAGAAGCTATTTTTTTCAACAACGTATGAGGTGTGTGTGTTACCATGCACGTGCATATGCGTGCATGTGTGCATAAGTCACACATATTAATATTTTGCCTTTTCTGCCATAATTCAAAATCTAGGTGACAGGTTCCAATGGCTGATAAGCATTTCCTAGTGTGGTGGGTCAGGTTTGCTGTGTAATCCCTTTGATAAAGCCTTCCTTTCTGAATACACGAGGGGAGTTACAATGGTGCCCCGCTGAGCCAGTAGATCAATAGGTGGCAAGTTGTTTGACCCGCCAAGCCAGCCAGAGAGCAAGAATTTGTGTTCTTTCCCTCCTTTCAGCTGGGGCTTGTATTTCATGGATGAGACCTCCATTATCATAATCCATTTTTCGCTTTCATGTTATCTATCAGCAGCTCTTATAAGCCTCCTTTCTGAAGGGCATTCCCCATTTGCTTGCTCTAATTCTTTCCTTTTTTTTTAAAAATCATAAAATTGATGTTTTGTAACCAGCGGCGTTCTGTGTGAGTTGTTTATAGAGGTGCTGCAGGGAAGAAGATTAGTGGTAGAATTAAGTATGAGATGACAGCTATGGAGGGAGATGTACGAATAGACGGCCCATCAGTGCATAGGAGGGTGTGGGAAGGAAGTACATTAGCTGAAGTCCATGGCAAACGCTGCCATCCGAATTGTATATCTTTGAATGATGTCAACGAGTGATAATGGTCCACCAGCACCGTCCTTCTTCAGTGACTATATTAGATAGGAAGATGCTCCTATTGACCACATATGTTATTTTAAATGCCTGTATCTACCAAGTGGGGGATTATTCCGTCATTATTCAAACTCTGCATACACGCCATGCATTTAATCTGAGAACTTTATACAGCCATACATCCTTGGAAAAGAAAGTCCAACAGGATTATTTCAAATTATTAACAAAATTCCCTAGGAACTTAAAAAAAGATATTTTTATTTTTAAGTATGTGTAGATGTGTGTTTGAGTGTGTGTTTGGACATGTAAGTGCAGTGCCTGTGGAGACCAGAAGATGACTTGGGATATCCTGGAGCTGGAGTTCACGAAGGCTGTGAGATGTTAGATGGATGCTTGGGACCCAACCCAGGCTCTCTGCAACAGCAGTAGCTGCTCTTAATTGTTGAACTATCTCTCCAGCTCTGGAACTTCAAAATAGGTATGTTTGTGTGTGGTTATGCCCATAACGTAGGTGTGCCTGTGTCTATGTGTGCGTGGTGTTGGTATGTTTGTGTGTAAGCATGTGTGTAGTATGTGTCTGTGTGTATATGTATGTGTAGTTTCCATATATGTATTTGAGTATGTATAGTATGTGTGTTTGAGTGTGCCATGGCATGTATATGGAGTTTAGATAACATTTGAGAGTTGGTTCTCTTCTACATTGTTTGAGACAAGGTCTTTTGTTCACCTGTGTGATATCAGAAGAGCTGACCTGGGATCTTCTGGGGCTTCCCTCTTCTTTGCCTCCTTCTGTCTATTGCACTGAGATTATAGCTCTCATGGAGGTTCTGAGGATCCAGACTCATGTCTTCATGCTTGAGAGGCAAGGATTTTATCTGCAGAGCCATCTCCTTAGTCCATCCTAGAAACAATTTGATTCAAGAAGGAAAACTCTCCACGTTTTCTCAGTCTCTCAAGTAATATGACATTTTTCTTTACAGTTCTCAAATCAATGAAGTCTTTGGGTGTACGGAATGTGCTTACCCATTCTGGAGAAGGAAAGACACGGAAGATAAACGTGCATGCAAATAACCTCTGACTTCAGAGGACAAGTGGAGGAAGATCCTGGCTTGCCTTTGGGGGTTCTAAATTTGGGGGAGACCATGGTTGGTGGAGGAATGTTCAGAGGCAGCAGACAAAGCTTTTGCACACTCTGAGGTGTCTTTTGTTCCTGCTGCAGCAGCCTGGGACTGACTTGCATTCAGATCTTCTAGGCATCAGAGGAGGCCTTCCTTAAACAAATCTCTTAGCATTTTTGTTTTCTGGAGAACACAGTACCCCAAAGATGTAAATTTATGGGTTCATATTTCTGCCTGAAGTTGCTCCATCTCTCACATATCCTGAGCCCTCCACCCTTTCGTGGATAGACTCAGTTTCTGGTCAGCATCTGTGGGTCTGCAGGTGCCTTCTGCCCTCCTCTTGATTCCAGTTGTTTCCTTTGCTACTGGAGACTCTGGCTCCATGATGCAGACGTAGAGTGTCAGCTGCCCTTTTCATGGTCAGCATGGGATTCTTGGTCCCTCTCTGTCTTAGCCTCTTTCTCTTTCTTGATTTCTGTTCATCCTCTGCTGCCTCCTGCTTCTATGCTTCACTCCAGGTTCACACGATTGCCTTTCCTTACTTACTGCATCTGGGTATGAACATAGACATCCTGAGTGAGGTACATTCAGACAGGACAGAATCCCGTGAGAAGCCAGCATCATGACAGAGAGATCAGTGCTCCCTTTTATCTATTCTTCCTACCCACAAGCCACACTGGCACCATGAAAACCCCACCCACAGGACCTGTTGGAAGCAGGACAATGGCTAGCTACTGTTACACATTGGGCAGCCATTTCTGCTTTTTGATTAGCAAGTGCCACTATATATATATATATCCCTTCCCTTTTTTGATGCTGGGTTCAAACTCAGGGTTTCTCCTATGCTAAGCAAATGGTCTATCCCTGAACTATACCCTGAGTCCCTGAAGGTACATATTTTGAATGCTACATGCCTGGGATTATCATGAGTTCTGTATTTCACATGTTGGATATCTTTAGTCATGTTTGTGTCTGCTTGCTTTACTTTGTAAAAACTGGAGGATTATGTTGAAATATTTCTGTTGGTGGATATGTCAATTTCCTTGCCTCATTAATTTTACATTCTTCCATTGTCACATATATGTTGATGGATATTTAAACATGGATGAGGCTGATTTTAAGCTTATTTACAGTTAAGATACACTTCTTTTGGTGAATTTAATCCTTATCACCAGTACCTGCACACTCAATAACACTTTTACTGTTACAAATAATTTTGTTTTATATTAGTACAACTGTTTTATAGTAGAATGAAAACTATGACAGTAATAGGCCTTTATGTGGTATTTCCCAATTACATTTTTATGATTAAAGACTTATTTTTCTCAACTGTTAAATTTCTGTCTTATTTATTCTATGCAGCTTTTTCTCCATCCTTCTTTCTTCTTTTTTTTAAATTGTAATAAATAAGGCTTTATGGTGCTTTAAAATTTTTATTTTTATTCTTTTTTCTTTCATGAAATTTGAACTTATGGAGGATAATTCCATTTTTATGGCTACCTGTAAAGTTTTATCATACATATTTAAGAAAAATATGAAACTTAATAATATAACAAATTTTCTTAAGATGGGCCTTAGAATACTTTAATTTTCATACTCTCAATTTGTCAGATGTTTGACATTGTTCTTGTTCCACACACTGTGTGCCTTTGTGTGTATGTTGGGACACTGCATGTACCTGGTATATGTGTGCATATTGTATGCTTATGTGTATATGTGGACACACTGTGTGTCTGGGAATTTATGTGGGCACACTGTGCACATGCATACTTACTTGCGGAGTCACTCTTTGGTATTGTCTTTCCATTGTCTTTTCTTATGTAAGGTCTCTTCTGTAAGTAGAGACATTGTAAGTAACCCGGCAGTAGTAATCAAGTTTGTTCATTTAAAAACAGGTTAGGAGGATGCAGAGGTGGCTCAGTGGGTAAGAGTACTGGCTGCTCTTCCAGAGGTCCTGAGTTCAAGTACCAGCAACCACATGGTGGCTCACAACCATTTATAATGGGATCTGATGCCCTCTTCTGTCAGGCAGGCATTCATGCAGATAAAGCATTCATATACATAATTAAATAAATAGACACTTAAAAATAGAAATGGATTTCCTATCTTTAAAGGCATTTTTGAGTGATAGGAATTATTGCTATAAAGTAGAATTACTCAGATTTGAGGAAAATATTCAAAATTACACGTAAATCTTGCCATCAGGAACAGTTGTGATTTTGTCCCTTGGATAAAATTACTCATTCGGTAGTGTCATTCAGAGTATGAAAGATGGTCTAAGGTTGAGGTTATTCCCATCACTCAGAAATGTAGAACTGAGAGGCCAACTTAGTAATACAAGATCATAGCTTTTGCTTTTAAAAATGTTCTTAGGAATTAAAGTCGTATGCTTTTAAAAGTCAGTGTTTGAAGATATGTTAAGATACTCCCTTTTTCATGAAGAGTATCTTGCCAGGCATAAAGTCTGTATCATAGGTCCCAGGTCATTCCCTGCTGTCATCATCCTTTAGGAGGTTTTACAGCACTGAACATACATAGTTACGCTCTTTAAAGCTATGGTCTTTAAACATATAACACTCAGTCATCAAAGGGAAAAAGACATAGGAAATACCCTAGAGAAATAAGCTGTGAGCTTTTAAGGTCTCCTGCCAGAGTCACACCAGAGGCACTTAGTTCTTCAAGAATGAGTTATGGCAGCACATGTCAAGATGGTTCATCTTGATGCCCCACTTGATTGATTTGATAAACTCCTATGAGGTTAGTAAAGCTAACTACTGGGTGTGATCATAACATTTCCAGAGAGGACTAAGGAAGGGGAAAGAATTTTTCTGAATATGAGTAGCACCAGCCAGTAGGCTGAAGTTTCAGATGAAATAAAGAGTTAAAAAAAAGACGAAGACTATGAGTATGGACATTCTCTTCATGCTCCCTTGACATGATGATGTCACCTGTCAAGCTCTGCCATGTCTCTCTGTCTTGATGGACTGAGACTTCTGAACCTATGAGCTAAATAAATCTTTCCCCCTTTAAACTAGGCAGCATTTGTCACAGTGATGAAAGTCTTATTAACTCAGTGATCTAATAAGCCAAGCAAGGATTCTCAGAACATACCCTGTGCCCAGGTTTCTTACTGAGGATCTAGATATATAAAATAAGGTTTCTAAACTTCAGAATATTGGTATTTCTGACAGGATAAGTTCTGTTTTGGCAGGTGGGACTGTTCAGCATTCTATAGGATGCTTTGCAATATTATTGACTTCTACTCACTAAGATGCTGATAGTATGCTTCTCCAGTGGGCCAACCAAAAAAAAAAAAATGCCTCCAGATGCTGTGTGTTATTAAGTTGTCCTCTGGGGATGGCGGTTGAGAATCATTGCATTAAAGCTTAGGTTTAGTCTTAAATACAAACAGGAGGATCTTAGATTTATACATCTAAGTGGGTGACTATTGTCTTACAGTCACAGTACCATTCAATTGCTAAACCTCTATTATGAGATTTTAGCAGCAACCCCATGAGATGGGCAGGAATACTTTTTCCCTTTATGTAGACAAAAGCAATGATGCACAGAAATGAATTCCCTCTGTGGGAGAGCAGAAAGGAAAGAGGGCTAGGTAGATTGTTGACAGTAGAGTTGAAGTTGAAAACTTGTTATGATTCAAATCATGACACCATCTGAACCATTTTGCATGATCTCTGGTCCTCTGACCCTCACAGTCTTTTACTCCTCTCTCCAACCATGTTCCCTGAGCCTCAGGCATAGGGATTATATTGTAGTTGTATCAGCTGGGGCCAGGCTCCCCACAGTCAGCGCTCCTCTTAATTTTAAACAGTTGTAGAGTTCTGTAACAGTCTCCATCTTCTGTCAAAGCAAATTTCTTTGTTGAGGCATGGGAGCTATACTTGTCTGTGGGTATGAAGACAATATTTATACTACAGTCTGAAATTATACTGATGGAGGAAAGTGGCAGCAGTAAGTCCTTCTCTAGGCTTCATGACCTTACCAGTTATAGGGATTCACATTTGCAGTATGAGAGACACATTCTCTCTCCTTTGAGCAGATCTTAAGTCCAGTTAGACAGATGTTGGTTGCCTCTAAGACATAGGTGACACTATTGTAGCCTTGGAGAATCCCTTGCCGTGCTTCTCGTTGTTATGGTTCATACTTGAAGAATTTGATTCTTGCTTTTCTTGGAGCATTGTGTCACATCCCCTATACCCTTTAGCCCATGTTCTCATTTTCAATATTGCAGAGAACAAAAACTTTCTTCTTATAAATCCCAGTAAATACATCTTATCATCCTAAGAGAATATTAATTTGAGAGAGACTTTTTCACAACCATTTAAATACATGACACAAAAGGAGCTAGGAAAAGATGTGTGATACCACCAACACTTATCTGTGGAAAGCTTCATTTCTCTTTCCTGGGCTCTCGTCAAGTACTGCCAGCCTCTTAGCTTATTTTGTGTCTGGCTCTCTTTTCTTTTGGAGTGGACCTGGATGGGGGGGGGGTAGCTGGGAGATGAGACTTTAGCTTCAGAGAAGTTTGTCAGGTTAGTTCAGATGAAAGTCACCATTTGATTATGACCTTGAGAAACCCAACGTTTGACAGCATTTCCAGCTCTATTCAGGATGGCTGAATTAATGAGGCTTCTCTTACTTTGTAAGAGTAGATATAATACACTTGGTGCTGCACTCTCATTTTCTGAGCCTTATGAGTCCAACTCATGGGGTCTTCTTTTTCTTGACAAGCATTTTTGTGTGAAGACCAGAAACTCCTGGATTTTGCTAGCTCTGTGACTTGACTTGTCAAAGCCATAGGTTTTCATTTGTGTTAGTACTCATGATCTGTGATATACATGCATGTTTTCTTTTCCTCCATATTTATTAGCTTGGTTATACGACTAAACTGGAGAGATAACTTAGACAGTAAAATTCTTGCAAGTGTGAGGACCTGATATTACCCAGAATCCACGTTTAAAAGAAGCTAGATGTGGTTGCACAGGATTATAACCCCAACGCTCCATAGATAGGAGACAGGATTCCTGAGCTCACTGGCCAGCTAGCCTACCCTAATTCATGAGACTCAGAACAAGAAGAGGCCCTGAATCAAAGAACAAGGTAGACACCTGAGGTTATCTTCTGCCCTTCCCATACACATGCACACTTCTGCACATGCACAAACACACATATGCATACCACACACATGCATAGATGGATGTACACACAAATAAATAAATAAATAAGTAAAGAAAGAAAGCAAACTGGGCTTTTCTCTCCACATTGAGATTTTAGATAATTTCATTTTGTCACAGTCGTTATAGAACGTTATATATAGATTAACCTACTATGAAAAAAAATCACTGAAAGACAAGATTGAAAAGGATATTGGAAAAGTGTGATGTCTTGGCATCTTTTTATAGTTGTAAATATAACTGTAACTTTTCACAACCTGTCAGTAAGTCTGCTGTTTTATAATCAGGTTAGCAAACTGTGTCTTCTTAAAAAACACACCCACATTTTCAGTTGCTTTTGAACCCTCTTTCTAAATAGGACTTCATATGTGCTGCTAAGATCAAACATATAAAAGTGGTGTTTCTTTATTATGCATATATTTTGAAAGTTAAAGCCCATTACAGTAGAGGCGATTTTCATGAAATGAGACTGCAGAATTAGAAGTCTGTGTGGGTAGTGAGGAATTCAGTAGAAATCATTTTTACTTTTCCAATAGGACCCCCGAGTCTGTGCAGTAAGGCAGTTTGTATCAACATTAGTGTGTTCTTGAAAAGCTCATGAGATTTTTCACTTGAATGTGATTGACAGTCAAAGAGTGGCTTCATAAAGAATGTCTTCCCACCCCAAATGAGTTCACCTGCAAGTGGATGTAGCTGGGACTGAGCAGGCTAAAGGTGTCACGGCACACGCAAGAGTGCATTTTGATGACAGTTTAAAAAACAGATAGTGTAATAGATTTTTTTTAAAATAAAACATAGCAGAACCCCACAGATATCTGTGAAACTTTATGTAATATCATAGAATGCATTTTGGGAAAAAAAATCTTGCTAAATTATTTTTTACAGCCCTCAAATATGGCAGTCTACAGTTGCTACATTTAAAGTCTAGTGAAGTTCAAGTTTCAATCCATAGTTCAGTGGAGGTGTCTGTCTACCTTGACCTGTTTATTGTCTGGAGCACGTGCCAAAGTTATCCTTAGAAGGGCCTGGTACCCAGGGAGTCTTTGATGTAGCAGGAGAGGAAGACTCCATATCTACTGCAGATACTTACTAGAGCCATTGAATATACTGGTCAGCCACTTGATTGTGTACTTTCTTAGTCTGAGTTAGAAGAAGAAAAGACGAGGAAGAGATGATCCTAGGGGCTCAGGGCCATGTGAGGAATGATCTCTTGACAGCATCAGTTCAGGAAAAGCACAATGAACCTGAGCCATTTAGGTCAACCGTCCTTGTAAAGTTTGAAAGAGTGACTCTTCTATCATGATCCCACATCAACACAGCTTCAAACTGTCACAAATAATGTAAATTGGGTTGGTATGTGCTCAGAGAAGACAAGAAAAATATAAAGGTTTTTGAAGAGTGTCAACAAAAAATGGTTGAAATGATTTTTAATAGTTATGCAGGTAACTTCAATTTCTTGGAACATTGATGCTGTGGGATGTTAAATTATTGGAGGATGGAAGACAGATAAGGCAGGAATATACATTTTCCTGCCATGTATCTCACTGCAGAAGGTTACAAAATACCTAATATTTATTTCATAAATGTTAATGCACATTGAATAGGTTTTAGAGAGTTTATTTGTGCTAAAAGATAAAAAAATTCTCTATAAATATTCTTTCTGAACACCAGACACAGGAGTGTAAAAAGAACCCTCTGCAAATAGAGTTTAAAACCATGAGGCTTGAAAGGAGTCAGAGAAACCACAGAAAGCTACACAAATGAACATCAATAAAGGAGGAGCCAGGGAGTGGGAAGAGGGAACACGTTCCTTGAAGGGTAGGTTTGAGCTTCATGGGCTTTGTGCTGACGGAACCATGTCAGCTAGATGTGCCATGTATGTTTTGGCTGGGTGTTTGCACTGTGAGTGGAGAGGACCACATTCCCTGAGTTGGTGTTTGTTTGCCTACATGGTGGGAAGAACTGCTATTCCCCCACCTGAAGGTCATACTGAAAAGCAAGCTGCATCTTTGCCCAAGTGTGACAATGTGTAGCTACATCATATGCCAAATCAAACTTTTCCTGTGGTCCACCTTCATCTCTTAGGCTTTGGGAATCTTCTTTCCATTCTTCCATCTCTTCTGTCTGGAATATTTATTATGTTTATCTTTAATCAACACATAATAACTATACATATTTATGGGTATAAAATAGCACTTCCATACATGTGTACACTACATAGCAATCGGTTCCGGGTCATTGGCATATCTGTAATGCCACACAAGTATATAACTTCTGTGTGCATTGGGAACAGTCCAAGTCCTCTCTACTAGCTATTTTGAAATAACTAATTAGTCAGTGTCAATCATAGTCATCCTACAGTGCTTGAGAACATGAGATTTCTTTACCTGATTGTATCTCTGTATCATTGTCCATTTTCTTTCCCTCCACTCCTCTTCTGTGTGAATATTTACTGAGGTCACATTGTAAGCCAAGCACCAGTAGGACTGGAGATAGCGCCAAGAGTATACTCTGACAAGGGACAGGACCACCAGTTCTTACTGCCACAGAACTTTCATAAGAGGGCTCATGAAGAAGGTAGTCAGAAGACATGAATGAAGGTATGAAGCAGTATAACAAGGGGGGAAGTACATACACAGCCCATTCCCACCCAAACTAGGAGGTCAAGAATGCTTCCCAGGGTGACATCTAAGCAGGACCAGTGAGATAACCATGGTTATCAAAGGAAGTAGAGTGGGAAGTGGACAGATGTTCCAGGCAAGAAGAATACCATTTCCATGGGAGATGGGAATAAGAAGGGTGAATCCGAGGACTGAGTGATCCCCTTGGCCAGAGCATAGAATGAGTGAGAACTCTGGAGAGGGTTGGGCACAGAGGCCTTGGAGAATAGGAGCCTGGACTTTTATTCTCAGATCAGGGGGACACTATTGCTCTAGAGAAAGGATTTACTTGGTGATGTAACTAGATTTGCATTTGTATCATTTATTTCAACAATGAAGACAGGAAGGGCAAGATCAGCAAGTTTTGTATTGTGTGTGTGTGTCTCTGTATGTGTGTGTGTGTGTGTTTGTGTGTGTGTGTGTGTGTGTGATATGTATGTATCAGATAGAGATGACAAGTGGTTAATGTTAAGGTCACCCCAAGGTATCTGACTTACTTATTTCAGTCCCAATAAAAATGGGAAGACAGAAAGTGGAGGAGTTATTTGTTTTAGGGGTGAGGAAGGCGATGAATGGCTGAGTTGCAGGCTGACAAGAGTTCTTGGTGGATGCGAGATATTGCAAGGGAAGTGCCAACAAATCTGTAAACTCTTAGGGTTGTGGGTACCCTGCTCCACTTCAGGGCTCTGTCACTTGGGGAGGTGGAATACCAGGGGTCAACTGTGCTTACTCCAGGAGCCTCTGGAAGATGAAGAAGAGCTGTGTACAAAATCCGGGCCCACAGGCTGGATTTAGCCCCAGGGCCGGGGGAATGGTGGGAGCTCCAGCTGGTCCCATGGGGAGAGTCCTTGGCTTGATGGCAGCAGACTTGGGCTTGGTGGGGGTCTTGACTGGGAGCACAGAGAGGCCTTCTACGGGAGACTAGATGACAGCTCTATAGGTGAAGGCTTTCTTCAAAGCTCCCCATAGTGGATCCTGATGAAAAGAGGTGGTCCATAGTTTTAAGGCATTTATTGTCATGGCAGAAAGTGGATGTGTAAAATTATATCCCACTTCTCAGGTTAGGCCTGGGATTAAATACCTTTTACAGGGAGAAATATATGGGAAGAAAAGCTTATTGGGTATTCCCTCCAGGCCTCTATGTACCTCATTAGCATGTAGATCTGTCTTGGGCCTACGTGGCCACATCCTTTTCCTCATCTATATGTGGAGGGCTTGGGGCATTGCCGTTATGTGACTGATGGCCACAAATCTATGGGGGACAGTCACTAGTGACAGAGACCTGGTGCCCTTGAACAGACAAAACTCCTACCGTCCCTTCAGGGTCTCCTGGGCTTCAAGCCTTAGCTCAACCAAGGACCAGGCTACCTCTCATAGTCCACTGCCCCACAAAAACTGAGTTGAAAAATCAGCAAAAAGCAAGCCGTAAAGGCTGCAGGAGTAGATAAGATCTCTTGGGTGGTAGTTGTGTTACTGAGCAAAGAAAAAATACCATGTGTGGAGCCTGCCATGCGTGGCCCATGAAAGCAGATCCTGCAGGACAGGGAGAAGGAGGAAATCGGGGAGAAGCAGCCAGGCTGGGACTGTGTGGGGACACAGAAACTCAGAAAAATGACATTTCTAAATAGCCAAGCAAAAGAACTAAAAGATACTACATGTTTATAGCAAGTTGTTCTAATCATGATTTCCAAAAAATGTTTCTTTGCAGACACTACCCAAAGCAGTCCTTCACCACGGTGGCTGATACACCTGAAAACCTTCGTCTGAAGCAGCAAAGTGAACTGCAGAGCCAGGTAACATGCAGGAGTCTTGCTTTATGATGCTGGTACTAAAGAGGACCCATAAGCCATTCTTCTGAGAATGCCAGCCTTGTGTTTGCCATGCCAGCCACCAGCCAGCATGGAGACTGACAGCAGGAGGTGTGGGCACCCTGGGTGAAAACACTGCTCCCACTCTTGGATCACCCCAGTATTCTCAGTTTTTCTATTTATACAGAACCAGCGCAAGAAAATGGCTTCTGGTCAGAGTCAATGTTTCTCAACAATATTGACTTATTTGGTCCTAAATGTTTAAAAGCATTTTGTAAGTAGCGTCTCCATACTGCACGTTGGGGGGAAACGCAAGGTGTTAACTTGACCCAATTGCTTTGCATGTGGGACTCACACACTGTCTGTGGATCTCATACCAGCATCTGTATGTGTCTTTGTTGGGTCACTTTATTCATATTCCTTCATATGTCACACTGACAGCACGTACAAAGATTAAAGCGCCACTACTGGTTCTTAGTCAACCAGTTCTTAGTCAACCATTTTAGATGCCAACTTGCCTTCAGTATGTTGAAGCATGTGGGCAGGGACTAGGGTTTTGAGTGGCAGGGTTTTCTACGGGGATGCCTAATCTCAATGCAAAGCATAGGACACGGGAAACACAGGAAGATGTTACCTTGATGGACACTGTAGATGAGGGTGCTGAGCAACTTTTCGGCAGATTATTGATCAGTGTTACTGTACTAAAAACTGCACCAAGGAGGGAGGAAGGAAGGAAGAGAGAGGAGAGAAGTGGAAAGGAAGGGCCTTGGACCAGCTGCCTAGGTTCTTTGTGCTTCTGTGAAGCAAGACCCTCTGCCTTGTTACTTGTTGGAGGGGGCCACAAGTGTCATGTGAGGTAGAGGATAAAAGCATTTTGAAAAGTTTCTTTAAAAATTAAGTTTGTGAAGGCTTGCAATGTTCTGAAGAGCCCTTGATATAAAAAGGGAAAAAGGGGGGGAGAACTTGTGAAGAAAAGGAGCACTTAATTAATCATCTTTGAAAACGTGAGGCTGGAGTTCTGTACAAGACTGACAGCGGCCTAGAGTGAAATGCTCTGTTGTGGTTTGTCTACTCACGATGGGAGCTTGGGATTGCCTTCAGTCTCTTTCTGTGAGACTAGGAACCATTTCTCAGTCCACTTGACGGCAGGAATAGAGTGCAAAGTAGAATTCATTGTTGGTTAATGCCGTGAAAATTGTTCAGGAGCTAATGTATGTTTTGTGTAAGATGCCTGGTGTGCTAAGCCATTAATTTCAAAAGTGGGCACTGGTTTTATATTGGTAAAGACATCCCTGCTTTACATCCTAGAGGTATTAGAACTTGGGTTCAACCTGTGCACATCACTATGCTTTTCTTCTTTCCAAGTCAGGAGTCATCAGATAATCATGGAGAATCAGTTTAAACATAGCAGAAAATATAAATCAGTCCAACAATCAACTGCTTATTTCTTGCCTGTTGTATACCATGGTACTGCAGGAAATGGCTTCTAGTTAGTTAACGTTCTTCTTACTGAGCCTACAGAGCGTGTGAGGACAGAGGACCAGCACATATGGAATGACTAAACTTAACTGACAATATAGTCTCTGAAAGAGGAATCTGTGTACTGGATGGAACAGAGCTTTCATGCTCATGTATGGGTGTAAACGGAGCCTTGAAAGTTAAGGAGGATCTCCTAGCAACATTGATTCTGTTTTTTATAAGCACACAACTCCCTCTGGGCGTGGTGATCAGTTGTAGGTATCTTGACTCAGCTGAAGAGTCAGTACCCAATATGGTTGCCCACCATATGCATGGCTTTGAAAATTCCATGGGAAAAGGAGCTTGTGACTTTGTGGAAGGCTAATTTCATCCTTCCCCATGTAGCAAGCTGTTGACTTTGGAAACAGCATGAACAAATGATTCCAGGTGGATGGGACAAGAGCTCACAGAGATATGCACAAAGCACTATGGGATCCCAGGCAGTAACCAGCTGAAGGCATCAGATTCTCTGGAAGACTTTACTCAATCATGATCTTCTCTAGAAAGAATGGGTAGCATGCCATCAGGCAGGCAATGTGGGAAATTCAGCTCCATTCAGACAACATGAACCCATTTATTGCTATGTACAAGAAGTTGGGAAGGGTGTCAGGGATCTAAAATCATTGTCTTCATCAACACCATCCCTGGTGCTTTCTAAGCACTAAAGGTAAATCTTTTATTATCTTTCAAATGGTTCTTGGAGATGGGCATTTGTTGATTCTCTGATTTGAGTGAAACATCTGATAGAGAATTTAAATAACTTGACCTTCCAAGCTTAGCTAATAAGAGGTCAAGCTTAGAACTCACCTGGATCTGTGTGCTCATAATGCCTTAACCAGTACCCTAGTCCTGTTGCTCTGAAAAAGCCTAGAGAAGGGGTGTGAGCAAGCCATTGTCATACAAAGCATGTGCAGTGCAAGTGAAGGAGGGACTTTGTGTGCAGTAGAGGTAGGAAGAGGTTGCTGGTGTTTTGTCTGACAGGTTACATTTCTGCTAACTGTATTTGAAAAACTGTAGCGTGATATTTTCCCTAATTGTAATACTTAGTAACGGCATTTGAAAATCTAATTTTAACTTACTAAATGATCTGCTTCTACAACAGACCATTTCCTCAGAGTCTTGATCTCTGCAATTCTGAGCAGCTCACTGGTTTGGGAGGAAGACAGACTATTAATTTTTTTTTTGTATATTTATTTTGGCAAATTGTGATGTTTCACGAATTAGATTCGCAGCTTAGAGTCTTCAAATTCTGAAATCTTTTAGAACTCGTTGTCTCATACTAGTTACTTTCTCTCGTTCACTGGCTGACTTATCAAGTGAGAAAAAATAAAGGGGACAACAAAATTAATTCCAGTCCCATCCAGGCAGTTATTTTTGGGCATAAGTCATCATCTCTTTACCTGTTTGCTTTTTTCTCCCCCCCTTATTTTGTGGAGGATGGCTGATGCTGCTGATGCTGCCAGCGTTTTAACTACTACTCCATCCCTTCAAGCATCTATGGGCTCTATAGGTGCCAACATGTCATGAGAAAGTGAGACAAACTTTCATCAAACCCTGGGAAAGCAAGCACTTTAGGAATCAAAGAGTCTCAGGACTGTGCAAAACAGTGACTAATAGGCTTTACCAACTTGCATAAGACTGGGGGACATCCACTTGGCCAGCCACAGCCAGTGGTGGATGTGAACTGACCTGGAACCTGATCATCAAGAGGAAGAGAGAAGAGAAAGCCCTTCTATCATCACTTGCTCCTCTTTCATCAGACATCACAAGGTGAACTGCTTCAAAATCATCTAATCTGTAGTGCATGTAACCCCCCACTGTCCTGTGAGACCCATTTGACAAGGACAGGAAGTGAAACTTACCCTTGAGTGGATAACATTATAATCCCCCTGTGGGGCATCTGGCTTTTATAGCTCCTGGGGATCAGCATAATATCTTTTCTTCTCTTCTGGGTAAGAAAGTGAGTCCTGGCTTTCTGAGAGATGGCTCACTGGACAAAGGCACTTGCTACCAAGCCTGAGGACCCAAGGTCAATGCCTGGGACCCACCTTCCCTACTGAAGGAGGAAACCAAATGCTGCAGGTTATCTATTGACCTCCACATGTATGTCGTGACATGTGTGTACATGAGCGTGCAAACACACACCTGCACACATGATTGATGTAATAAAAAATGTTAAAAAGAAATTGAGCCTTAACTTCCACAGACATAACTTTTAATCAAAAGTTGGAAGCCAACTGTGTAACTTGAACAAATTTTAAATGGCCTCCAGCCAAATGACATGTTCCTTACGAAGGGAGTCCTCAGAGCTTACCATTTTAATGTTGTGCTATAGAAAATGTCTATCTTTCCAGCCTGAGTGGTTCACACTCTCTTTGAGAAAGAGTATGTTCAAATATTGTCAGTTCTCTTGGTCATGAGTCTATAGACTTTTTTTTTAATTGCCAGGGAAATGATTTTTTAAACAGTTATTCAGTGGACACCCACATCTCTCCAGAGAACAAAATGAGGGTGTGTACCCAAGGTCAGGCAGGGATAGACTCCTGCTCACTCGTAATTCCCACTTCCAGAGTGAAGACCCTAAGCTTTAGCGGGCATCACTTTGAAAGCTGCTAATCAAAATGAAGATGAAATGTTAGTAGTTTCCTCACTTAGCTGTTGAGAGGACCAGCTCAGCGGTTTGTAATCCTGTCAGAAGCAATAGGGTTTGGGCCTCACCGTGTTCTTTAATGGAGTATATGTAATTTATGATCACTGACACCATAAAAGAGAGAGGGTGATTATGGCCAGGATACAGATCATTTGTACTCCTTGTTGGTTCTATTTAATCTCTTAAGTTTTTGCAGAGGCATAAAAAACATGGATCATAATGAGTAGCTTGTGATAGCAGTTAGGGTTACATGACTGTTTTTTTTTTTTTAATAGGGAACAGAACAAGCCAAACATCTTTGTGAGCATAATAGAGACATGTTCAACAGAAGCCATGGGAGCCTCACAAAGAGAATATTGTAGCATCTTTCTCTGGCTTGCCTCCAGTATCTTCCAGTACCTTCATTACATATTCCATTTCTAGAAGGTCTTCTTCAGCTACCGGCCATCTTACCCAAAGCAAGACTTTTCTCCAGTGGCAGTTGCATTTTTGAAAGGCATTGACTAGGGTCTGGGGATATGACTCAGTGGCAGAGTGCTTGCCAGACATTCATAAGCCTCTGAGCCTCACCCCAAACGGTGGTTTTCTTTCCAAGTGAAAATAGTAATTCCAATATGACCTTTAGAGACAGTTGAGGTTATTTTATTGATACTGTTATATTTTCTAGGTGTGTGCGTGTCTGTGTGCATGCATTTATATGCTCAGATGTGCTTGCCTATTTGTGTGCATATGGAGGCCAGAGGTCTTGTCTGGTGTTCTCTACATTACTGACTGATCTCTCACTGAACCTGAAGTTCATTGTTTCAACAAGCCCCTGGGAACTGTCTGTCTGTGACTCCGGAGCTGAGATTATAGACATGTGTTACTATGACTAGCTTTTACCTGAATGCTGGGGATACGAACTTGGGTCTTCATGCTTGTAGAGCAACCACTTTATCCGCTGAGCCACCTCCCCAGCCCCTTAATTATTACCTTTGTTATTATTTGACAAGGGTAGTCCAGTCTAGTCTCAAATCCACAATCTTCTTTGCTTCTGCCTCTTAAATGCTGGCATTATAAGCATTCATCACAGCACCCAATTAAAAATCATTTACTATTATTATTATTATTATTATTATTATTATGTATTTGTGCATCTGTGGGCATGTGTGTGCTATGGCTCATGTGTGGAGGTCAGAATACAACTCTGTGGTGTCAGTTCTCTCCTCCTACCTTTATGTGGATTCTGGGCACTAAACTTGTTAATCATGCTTGTTTTCCAAGCTCTAGCTCCCAGCCCCACACCTGGCGTAGTTATGTTTTAAAGAAATTTCAAGGAATTGAAAGCCTGCTTCCTTTCTGCAGATAGTTGCATCTCAGATACCAGTTTTCTTTGCCACATGTTAACCATGGAACCTAATTCTAAATGCAGATACATCCTCCCTCCGATTCCTCATCTTAGCTGACTGCACTTCATCAACTTGGGGCCTCTTACTGCCACTTGTTTGCTTGGACCACTTCAGACTTTTAAATGCAAGCAGTCTCTCTAGATAGTTTCCTCGGGTGCTTACTGTGCTCTGGGGGTCTTAGACAATAAGCCTTTCATAGCTGCCACTTAGTTTTCTTTCTCTGACTTTGGCAGCTTCGCCTGTCTCGTTCTTGGATGTTTTTTCACTGTTTGATGCCTGGTTCCCACAGAGTAGTGGCTCTTCTTTCCCACGATGCCCATGGATTTGTGGATGTGGAGGTAAAAGTTCATTGGAGAGAAGCTTCAGTGTGTTTCTCTCCAATGTTTGGGGCCATGAAAAATAAGGAAAGATTATGTCTCATATCTAGAAGGGATGAATGTGAGTAAGAACTTCAAAGGAGAAACACAAATCCACTGACAGAGTGCATTTCTTTCAGGAAACAGAATGCTGAGCAGATGTTTACTCTAACCTTTGAGACTTTGCCATCCCCTGCAATTTCACATAAGTCGGATCCTCCTCTTTTATTTCTGACTAAAATGATGTAAGAGGCAACAATGTCAATAGTGAGAGACAGGAGGATAGATGGGATGTTTTGAAGTGCTGTGTTATGACTAGATTTTGGAGCCTTTAATTGCAAGGGTCTGGTGCTTTACTCTTTAGTCTCTCCAAACGACACATAGCCCTTCCATCTGTTTCCTGAGTCCCAACAAGGCTGATTCATTGATGACCTCCTCACTTAGTCAACTTCCTTCCTTTTCCAACTCCAGCTCTTGGTGTAGGGTATGGACATTGTGTCTTGGATGAGCAGGCTACAGATATCTGCTACCATTAAGCGTTCCAGAATCAGATAGCTATTATTTTTATATCTATCTATCTATCTATCTATCTATCTATCTATCTATCTATCTATCTATTAGTATCTATGGGTATCATGATGCTATATTATGTAGGGAACTTAGATGCCTGTGGATTTTGGTATTAGTAGCTGGGCATCAGGTCATCTTAAAATCAATTTCTTGCTGACATTGAGAAACAATCCCTTTCCCCCCAAACTACCAGAGCCCTCACATCTCATAGGGATACAGATGCCAGATGGAAATGGGAACATGGGAAGGATCTGACATGACCTTAACTCTCTGTCTAAGTCCTTTGGAGTGGACTTTGTGCAGTAGCTTGAACTATGTTTAGTTCTAATCCCGCTGTGGTTGGAGCCTGTGAGGGGTACAGGAAACACAGAAACTTTCTTTTGTATCTCAATTTCTTTTGTATAAAATATTGATTTGTCAGACATACTTGTAAAATTTCCTCCAGTTTTCGATGATGTTCAACTTTAGTGCAAAAGTTTTCTGCACAGTATCTCCAGTAGCAATTAAAGAATTCTGTTCCTGAAGAACAGTAGAGCATCCATGCCATTTGGCCATGCTACTGTAGGATGATTTACTCTCTTTTGCCTCTGGTACTGACTGATGGTCATGAGTGAGTGCTCCCTTAGATTTGAGAAAGTTTTCCAGAGAATTCATTTTACTTCGGGAGATATGCCTAAGTTTTCACAACTCGTGATTAAAAGGAAAGTTGAGAGGGAAGAAGAGAATGTCATCTTGTCATGATGTCTATACAGTGGGCAGTGTCTTCAGTGTGGATGTAAGGGGCCAAGGTGCTCATTACAGTGCTATTATTATTATTATTTCCTTTTCATTTCTGTAAGCAAACTACTTTATTGAGACTCACACTTGATTCACTGGGCCTAAAGGTTAGGTCAAGTATGATGGCCATGGAGCTCAGTCCAGTACCTCTTTTTCCTTCCTTACCTTGAGAAGCTAATGCAATGTCCTTCTATTTCATTAACTCCTCAGACACATTAATTACTATTCTTAATTAATTAATAAGAGATTCGTTAATTATTAAATTAACTGCAGACTGAAATGTGACCTCTTCTTTCTCTGGTGGGTGATATTTCAGAGAGAGATGGGAGGCCTATCAGGCAGGCAGAAGAAAAAGCCAGGAACAAATGAAACAGCTCTGTAAGACAAAGTACTTCTGTCCTCCCCCAAAGCCTGTGACAAATGTAGGGCTTCTGTAGCATGGTGGGCAGGATGAAAACCAAGCTGTATTTCCCAGTACCTCAGTCTCCCATCTCAAAGGCCATGGAAGACATACCTTGTGATGGAAACCTGGAATGTTTGCTGAGATCCTGGGATGCACTTATAATTTCTTCATAGAATTCTGGAATTTGGATGCTGCTCTGAAACCTCTGTGGTTGAATCATATCACAACCTGAGTCGGAAGGACAATACTGAACTCAGGAAAGGCCTCCTGGGATAGCTCTGAGGACAGACAGCTGCAGATGATAGACCCAGAATACCAAGGTTTTCAGCTCTCAGAAAGTATGTATGTGTGTGTATAATTACTATTTTTTTTGAACAAAAATTATCTGACCAAACTATCCTTTCACTTTTTCCTTAGAAATTTATTGTTAGCTTCCACTGGTTTCAGAATGGCTTTCCAACTGACATGAGGGAGGAAGAAAGGGAGAGAGGAAGAAAGGCAAGGATGGATGAAAACAGGCTCAGGAAGCTGCTTGCTGCTGCTGCTGCTGGTGGTGGTGGTGGTAGTAGGGTGGGAGTTGGAAGATGCTTCTTTACTTTTTAAATGCAAAAATGTATCAAGTGAGAAAATGAAGTGTTTAAACCAATTGTTCTTCTGATGAACAGTGGAGGTTGATAGAACTTGTATGGTATTATAAAAGTTTATTTTAAAAGGGACACAACAGGTAGAGGGAAGAAAAGCATGAAGGCAATGGGTCTAACGACTCCCAAGAGAAAATGCCTGTGGACTGAGAGTAAGATTGTGAATATATGAGCTGTTTGTCAGTCAACATAGAAGGCAAATAAAAAGAGAGATGTATCGGCGATAGTTCAGATAGGAAACACCAATTTACAGAGCCAGATAGCAAGATTGTTCAGCTACAGATTAGCAGTTCTCTTTCTTGGTAAATCAGTGACCTTTCAGAAGACCATTGGTAACAATGTAACACAATACCCTCAAGTAAGGCAAACATTTAGAACACTTAGTTGTGCCATGTTTTAGGAGCATCCCATGAAATTTAGAGCAGGGTAATAACGTCTGTTACCACCAGGCTGTTTAATATATAGATCTATATTGATAGCTACATTATCCATATTTATCTATAAAATATGCCTAATAAAATACTAGACAAAAGTAGCAACATTTATTCACCTCAATATTGTCTGGGACATATAAGCATGTTATACAATCTATGAAGGGGTACAATGGAAGAAAAACAGTAACTAAAAATGAAGCTGTCACAAAAGCTAGTTTTTAAAAATAAATTGAAGATGTTTCTTTTAAAACAGCTACCATTTGGACAATGAACGTGCTGTTTCGAAAGACCTCTATTTGGACCTCCAAAAAAATTGGTTGTATCATTATTTTATTTTTTCTGAGATAGGAGTCTTAATATATAGCCCAGGTTGACCTGCAACTCTGTTATCCTCCTGCCTCAGCCTTTTCAGCACTGAGATTACAAGTGCTAAATGGTTGTACCTTTTCAACTGAGTGTAGCTCATTACAAAGTATCTCAGGAGAACAATTAAAACTTCCTTACCTATCTCCCCCCCCCGCCCGGCGTCCGGGGGGGGGGGGGGGGGCGGGGGGCGGGGGGGGGGGGGGGGCGGGG
>NW_021604604.1:5004703-5036724 GCF_004785775.1 Grammomys surdaster
CCCTCCCTTCCTCTTTTCTTTTCTCTTGCCTTCTGATAGGAGGACAAAGATGATGGCAAATCTCAAATGAAGGTGACACATGTTTGACCTCGACTAGTGGAGTGGTTACGGGTTTGATTGGCCTGACACTCGGCCTAGTTATGTGGAATTGTTATTGACAGACTCTGGTCTGTGACTGTCTTCTAAGGGAACCTAATACTTGTCTTTTGTTACCAGAGTGGCTTTTTCAACACACTGTACTTTTAGGTCCTAACAAGTACATATGCCAGATTTGATACTATTTACACTAGAGAAGTCAAGAATAGTGAAGCCAAGAATCCTATCCTGTTTTTCATTACATAAACAACCTTAGAGGTTTAAAACAATTTACTTCTATAATGGGTCTAATGTTTATAAGCCACCTACTAAAGCAAAGCCTAAGTCTTTTTATGCTATTGGACAAAGAACAGACTCTTTCCAGGATTATCTTAGAATTGAGTGTCTGCAGCCACACTGTCTTGAAGAGTCAGCAGGCTGATAAGTACCCAGGTGGGAGAACTTGGTAATTTACATGGATTTAAATTTTTTAAATTTAAGAATGTTTTATTCTCTATGATCTATCACTTAAGTATTAAGTGTGAATATAAAATATACATACATACACACATGCAAACATGTGTATATAAACATGCCTAGATTGACGCATGTATATACTTGTCTACACATACATATTATAAAGTTAATTTGGGGATTACCTGTTCTTAAAAGGCAGAACAGACTGAGAAAATGTACATCTTTTCTTTTCTGCTATCAATATGGCTAACTATGAGTTGCCACTGGATTCTTGTAGTTGCTTTTTTATTGCTGTGAGAAAACACTATGTTATGGGACTGCTACAAAATGTGCACATCTGAGCTGCTTTTATTTCACTGAAGACATCGCCTATCCCAGAGAGCATATACACATCTCATAGGCACAAACAGAAAGAGTCCTGCCTCTTATGTAAGTGTCCTTTTCAACATCTTCAGTGTTGGAGACAAAAAACATAGCTTTGCACATGGAAGGGAAGAGGTCTTCCACTGAGTTCCACCCCCCAGCATTTGACTTTCTTACTGTGTCTTATGCTAGATTTGAACTCACTGTATAGCCCAGGCTAGCCTCAAATTCTCTTCTTGTTTTCTACCTTCTGGGAATACAAGTGCACTTGATCATGTACTGCTTACTGTTTTAAAGATGTCTACTTTAATTTTTGTCCCTTCCTATAGATTTTAAACTAGCAGCTAGGATCTTATTAATCCAGTGGTTATTATTCAATAACCACATTCTCCAAGTGTCAGAATTGTAATATAACATAACAATAAGGATGGTAATGTATGAAGTAGAGTAGAGGGAGTGGAAAGTATTTTTCATAAAAATCAGGAACCTTACATGAATGAAGAATTAGACACCCCTAAGAGGGGGGTGGAGAGATTGCCTTTTTAATTCTGTCTTGGCATTAATTACAAATGGGGGAAAATCATGGCATTCTCAATTTTAAACTATTACCAGCAAAGAAATCTCACGGAAGGGCCTGCTGGCATTTCTCTTAATTGATTCTGTGTAAAGCTGCTTCTATTATTTATTGGTTTAATCTACATTTGCTGAAAGTCTCTCTCTTGGCCCCACAATGTGCTGCTTTTGTGGGGCTGAGGTGAGCATGGAGAGAAGCCAGTGGTTGGGGAACTAGCAGAAGGCATCTTGAACCTCAATTTTCACGTGTCTATTGAGTCTCCTCAAGAGAGATGCTCACAACCCTGCGAATCCTAACTCTCCCTTTCTCCTGCACCTCATTTGGCTCTCCCCACTCCTCCTCTGTGGATGTCTTTGCCTCTCTTTGGAAGGAAGCCAATGATGACTCCATTTTTCTTTACCTAAATGGAATGGCCAAACTTCTTTGAAACGTAATCCAGAGAAGAAATAACATATGAGCTGGTTTGGGAAAAACCTTTCTGCCCTTTCTCCCTTCTCACCCCCTTCAAGTTATTTGTAGAGCTTGTTCCTTCTTAATATCATGCCAGTCCAAATGTTTTGCTTTGCTTCCTGGACTCAGGAAAGCTTTCTCAACAATAAAGGCCAGGTTGGTGGTCTTTTTGTCACCCCTCAAATGGTAGACCCGTTGCTTCTATCCTGTTTGGGGCTCAGAAATTCCTTTGGAAATGTAATGAAAACCTCACAAAGGAGTTTCTTTGACAGAGATGTACCATCCAACTTTATAAT
The DNA here is from genome assembly GCF_004785775.1 of Grammomys surdaster. Taxonomy (NCBI): domain Eukaryota; kingdom Metazoa; phylum Chordata; class Mammalia; order Rodentia; family Muridae; genus Grammomys; species Grammomys surdaster. The sequence continues at coordinate 5,006,939 of NW_021604604.1, forward strand.
TCAGCCTCCTAACATTGTGTTGTCACTTTCAGGAGTTCACAGCTAAGGGAAAACCTTTGGTGGAACCCTGGAGAATTCCTAGACATACATGGTAGAGCCACATTGGCCAAGGAGGAATTGAGAACTGGCTTGGTGGCCTCACACAGGCTGTAGACGTTGCAGAGACTATGCATTATTTAAATATTACCATTCAGGCATGATTTGAAATATTAACTACTTTGGAAATTTGAGTGCTATTATCTCTTTAAGGAAAGTCATCTAATGACAATAGTTGGAACATAAAAGTATATATATACTCTTATGCTGCAGTTCTACATCCCTGGAACTTCTCTTGTATGTAAACACAAAATGACCGGCAAAGATGGCATCCACATATACACCTCTGTGATTTAAAAACATGGCCTACAGATTTAAGATCTCAGCATTTTACCTCTTTCTCTATGGCAACACTGTATAAGTTCAGATTGAAAGGAGTGAATTAGCCAGTTTGGGTGAAATTTCCTTGCTGACTGCTTAGGCAGAGTCTCTGTGAGTTACACAGTTATTCAGTAATTTAGCAAATCTTTATTGTGACCCTTTTATGAGGCTCTTGTGCTATAGAGTACTTAAAAAACTGAGATGAGATTCCCCTCCCCACCCTGCGTGCGTGTGTGTGTGTGTGTGTGTGTGTGTGTGTGTATGTAAATCAAGAACTGTCTGCATTTGCACTTAGCATTTTGTTATCAATCACGGGGACTTCCTTTCCTCCTGTTAAGCTCCACCTTTTATTCAGTTGCTGCTGTGTAAACACGAAGCATCTAAGGTGCTATGTCATGCCAGAACTAAGGATTTCATTGGAATGAGTGCTTGAGTTTCCTTTTTTGTCTTTATGAAATGACCAGTTGTCATTTCTTAGTTTTCCAAAAAGTGAGGCCTTAGAAGAATAATCCTGAAAAAATTTTCCCAAAAATGAGTCCTTAGAAGAATAATCCTGAGAAAATTTTCAATGAGAAAGACGTTTTCTAGGTCGTGAGTTCAAATTCCACCAACCACATGGTGGCTCACAACCATCCGTAATGAGATCTGATGTCCTCATATGAGTGTCTGAAGAGAGCTACAGTGTACTTTGGGCCGGAGAGTGAGGCTAGAGCGAGCATGGTCCAGAGAGAGCTGGGCTGTATGGAGCAGTGTGAGCAGGGCCAGAGCAAGAAGGAGTTGGGATGTGGGGTGGGGAAGACATTTTTCTCTAGATCAGGATTTAAATAGGTTTCCTGCCTATCCCTACCATGGTTCTGTAGTGAACTACACTCATTTATGGAACTGACCCCTGACATGCTAAATGTTTGGTCTACATATACACATGGCTAATAAGTGACCCATGTGATTCTTACATGTATAAATACTTCATACTTGTTTATATCTCATTTCATCCCAGAGAATGAACCTTCTTGGTATCATTTCCCAGAATTTCTCAAGACATTCTAGACCTTGAACTCCTTCTCTGTATGATGTGGAATTTTAATATTTTGCCACATGGAAACCGGAGTGTGATACGAGACTCCTGCAGTTGTGTGCTACTGTAGATGGGTTTTTGAATGCATGCTATTGTCCCCACTCCAAGGAAAGGAGAGGAAGAATGCTTGGATCTTGTTCTAAGGTACTTTAGTGTGTGACACAGCAGACAGTTGCTTTAAAATGTTCCACTAGTTGAAGTGACTCTGAACATTCTGTGATTAATTCACTAATGATGTTTACAGTTTGGAAGAGATTTTCTGAAGGTACAACTTTTCAGATGACACCATTGACCCCAACTATTTGAAATAGCATTCTAAGGGCAAAGTCTAAGGGACTTTGAAAACTCAGTAATCTGAAGCTCAAACTCCAGTATCTTTAAATGACTGAGGCAGCAGATAGATGCATATATGCTCTTATATGTAAGTGAAAATTTGAGTTTTTATTAATTTTGCAGTTTGCAACCATAGGAGTAAAATAAGACTTGTACCCATTATACCCCCTGGGGGATTCTTTATTCTTTGAATTCCTTTTAAAAAATAAATTTCTGTCAGAGAGGGACACACTGAAAGTGTTCTTCAGAAATTTACAATTTATCTCCTTTCACATTTCCAAGAATTTTGAGATTTACATAAAGTCTCAAAGTGACTCACCAAACAAGTCTTGTCCATATGCACAGCAGAGTCCTGTGAGCACCTTTTCTCTCGTCCCTGTGGAATTGTACCTGTTTGGACAACAGCCTTTAGCCTTTTCTGATTTGAAATGTCTTGTCTGAGAATCTTTTATCTCCTTAGCAGTATAGATACATCCCAAGTTGCTGCAAGAAGCCCATGGCATCATGCTTTAATCAATAGTCATTGACTGGGAAGACTTAGTTTTAGTGCTGTGTAACAGGTACCAGGAGGGATGCAGGAAGGAGAAGCTATGGTTTCTATCTTCGAAGAACAACACAGCTCAGAAAGTAGTTGAAACCTGCATGTTATGACCTGGTTCTGTAACAAAAGAATATTGAAATAAAAACTAGTAGGGCTGCTGAAGGGTTAGGCCAAGGACATTTGTTTATTGAATTTTCAGGAGACAGCTGATCAGGAGCAAGAGGAGAAAGACAGTAAGCTGGATAGCAGGGAGGTCAATCAGTTGAACCTTTGTTCCTGAGGATGAGGGAAGGTACAGTAACAACAGTCCATAAACCAGTAAGTCTTCCTTTACTGTAACAGACTACCTGAGTTAACCAAGTTATAAAGACAAAAGATGCATTTTGCCTCACAGTTTTAGAGGTTTTATTTCATTACTGAAATCTTTCCCAAGAGTTCTTTTGAGAGACATTTGTAGTCCAAAGTATAGCGCGTGATGAGGTTCTCAGTAAGGTCAGATGAAATACCACGAGGGACCCGTGTTCTGAAGATCTACAAAATACGAAGTATGATCAGTGGTAGGTATACAGCAGAACTAGAGCTGATGGGATGGATGGCTCCGTGGGTAAGGGTACTTGCCACAAGCTGGACACCTTGGATTTAACCACTAGAACTCAGGTCAAAAGCTGGGTGCGTTGGCATGCATCTATAACCTTGTGAGTGAGGGGGTGAGTGGACACAGTAGAACTGACCATGATGTCATACTTCTCCCTCAAACAGCTCTCAGGCCAGCCAGCTTGGAGATGGAAGAGTAGAAGAAGCAACAAGAGAGACCCTAGAATGATGGCTAAGGGTTATCCTCAGACCTCCTCACATGTACAGCCCCTACCCCTAGTGTCTGAGTTAGGGTTTTACAGCTGTGAACAGACACTGTGACCAAGGCAACTGTTATAAAGACAACATTTAATTGGGGCTGTCTTACAGGTTCAGAGGTTCAGTCCATTATCCTCAAGGCAGGAACATGGCAGCATCCAGGCAGACATGGTGCAGGAGGAGCTGAGAGTTCTACATCTTCATCCGAAGATGAGAAGACTGGCTTCCAGGCAGCTAGGACAAGGGTCTTAAAGCCCTCGTCCACAGTGACACACCTATTCCAACAAGGCCACACCTACTCCAACAGGGCCACACTTTCTAATAGTGCCACTCTTTGGGGGGAGCATATACAAACACTCAGCAACATTTAAGAAGCAGACTAATAGCCTCTGTTTTTGGGAGAGAACTGGTTATTAGTGACGTTGGGGGCTGGTAAAGTTATATAATAAAGATAACCATGAGACTATTAAAGTTGCCATACTGGATTCAACCCATGGCTTCCATGTTTGACCTCAGTAAGAAGGGATGCTGAATAATATTGAGAAAGAAACTTGATCAATTGCTTTTTAATTTTTTAATTTTCTGTGGATTCTGATTTTAAAATCTGTTTGTATAAGGAAATGTAAATATCATGTCACAGATCTTTGAAATGGCAAGTTTTACACGGTTTAACACACCTTTGTAACGTTTCACACAGTAGGTGGTAAGTGCTTGATGAGTAAGATCTAATATTTATCTTGCAAAGGAAAAGGCAAGTCACTAAAAGTTTTATTTTATTTTTTTCTGGCAAAGGACACAAAGCTGCTACAATTATTTGTGAATAATTTTTTATGACTCATGTTAGTAACTATTATGCATTTAAAAGAACAATGTCAAGTCAACATGAGAAATAAAAGACTCCCTCCTACCTACATCAGGGATATTCTTCTTGTCTAAAGAATACCTAGTTCTGTTCAGAGGCTGGCATTAATAATGAACAGGGTCCTTTCATATCTTGAAAGAAAAATACAAATACGTTGAGAATTAAACAAATCACCCTGATTAAGGGTATATGTATTTATATCAATCCAAAGGGAAGGAATAAATGATATTGAAAACATTAAAGAACCTGCTTGAATCATATGTGGTGTGGTGGGAGTGAGATCCAGGTACATCAAATTGCTACCTCAGATCGAGGAGAACAATTCTTAGCTTTTTTGCTGGAAAACAAAGCAATTGACTGTTTAAAAGGACTTGGGTTTGAAAGAGTATTGACGACGTGCCAAGGAACATTAAGCTGCTGCTTAATGTTCACACACAGGCTGCAAAGTCAGTTACCTCCTCCTTACTGAAAATTGGGCTTTTCCAATGGCAGTGTTTACTTGTTTTATTTCCCTGGATTATTTGTGATAATGCTATGCCTTGCCCTGCAAATCATGTACTTGTGTTGGCATGAATCCAGATTTTTCAATGACCTCGTGGGTTCTTGTCCTGTGGGATGTACACGTGACACAACGTCTACTTGCCTCTCATGGCGTGCCAACCTTTCCCTTCTTAGGAGATTTGATAGGAAGCTGGAATGCACTTACTCCCCTGGGAGTCTGCTGCTGAGTCAGCCAGAGGCCATCAAAGGCTGACTTTAGATCACCTTATTCTTGACCACCTCAGCTCTGACATTGCCAATGCTATTTTCTGCCATGAATTTAAGAGCTATAAGAACTAACTGGGGATCTGCACTGGGTTTTGCAGGCAATCTCAGAATCCTGGACATGGACTCCAGAGCTGCTTCAGATCCTCCGTGGTTAGCCTTCTCTTCCTGAGACCATATCTCCATGTAAACAAAGCATCTAGTGTTTCCTGCAGTCTTGGGTTTTACCATGGTTGTCACAGTCACCTCTAATGAATCCAATTTCTTCCAGGTTTTGCATTCCCAAAGAGTAGAGTTCCTGGAAGGAAAGAGACAAAAGACAGAGCAGGGGTGAGGTGGGAGGGTAGTGGGTAGGGAGTAGTGGATGGGAATGGGACTTGGTAATCTTTATTCCACGTTAGTTGTTTGTTTACTAAGAGTCATTTAGAAATGTTGCTTTTTTGTTTGTGGCCTGTGGTGGTTTGAATGTGCATGGCTCAGGGAGTGGCACTATTAGGAGGTGTGGCCTTGTTGGTTGAAATATGTCACTGTGGACATGGGCTTTAAGCCCTTCGTCCTAGCTGCCTGGAAGCCAGTCTTCTCCTAGTGGCCTTTAGATGAAGTGGTAGAACTCTCAGCATCTCCTGCACCATGCCTTCCTGGATGCTGCCATGTTCCCGTCTTGATGACAATGGATTGAACCTTTGAGCCTGTAAGCCAGCTCCAATTAAATGTTGTCCTTATAAGGATTACCTTGCTCATGGTGTCTGTTCACAGCAGTGAAACCCTAACTAAGACAGGGCCGTATCATACAACTGCTTATCAGGGACAGCTTCTCTCTCTTTGGAGTCCTCTGCTATTTGCAGAAGATTGCATTCCACAGCCCTGAAGATAGAAAGGGGCATTTCGCCAGGAAAAAAAAAATCTCTCGATGTGTGAGGCATCACTAAGCACAGAAATAAACTTCTCCCTTCAACTGCAGCTTAGTAGCCCCCCCCTTTTTTTTTGCCTGTTTTATAGCTTATGCTAGGACTAGGCTGTGTTTCTCAGAAGATTGGTGACAAACCTATCTTGTGAGTATCTGGCTTCTTCTTCTCATTTCCCTGTTTCTGTTCCTGGAGCTCCTTGTGAGAGATTCACAGGGAGCTCTTTGACACTGCCCCCGGCTGTCTTCCTCCATGTTCTTCACAGAGACAGTTAGAGCTCAATCTTTGAGTCTTTCAGAGAAGGAAGTGCTTTGTAGTAAGTGCTTGTATTGCTTGAAATCATTTACTCGTGGAGTCTTCATTGTATCCCTTAGTCATTACAGCCGCCTCACGTGCTCTTTTCTCAAACATCAGCATGGGGAACCAACGATGAAATTGCATTTCTTTGAATTAGAGCACAGATGATTATGGGAAGGAAAAAGACATTACAAGAGAAATGTTCATCTTTATGTTTGAATAAATGGAGCAGGGTTCCCAGCCTCTGAGGCGGTTAGAGCATTTATAAGACACGGTAGGGCCATTGTACCACATTACTCGGGTCTTGTCTCAGAGTGTGTGTGCAGAGTGCTTTGAATCATTCCAGCCTAAGTATAGAAACCATCCAGGAAGTGCAGCATGCATTTCCTGAGGGGGGAGGGGTCAGGTGAATACAGCATCACACATGGATGGCTCTGGCTGTATCTCAGGGGTAGGTGAATACAGCATCATCACTCATAGCTCCTGTTGTATTTCAGGGCTGGGATACACAAGGCAATTAATAAGCAACTGTTGAGATAGTTTACACAGAGGCCACTGCCCTTACTTACCTTTTTAATTCTTGACCCACCTTGGTAAGTTGCTGGAATAGCTTTGTAGGTAGGGATATAAGATTAAAACTCAAGTCCAGGTACAAGAACCATTGCTTGCTCCAGTTTCTTTATTTGGCTTTGTTTAGTTCGGCTTCACTGGGGCCAGGCGGCTGTGGCCTGTGCTTGGCTCCCAGACTTTAGCCGGTGACCTGCCTCATATTGTCCTGTAGTCTCGGTTTTGTTCTTGCCTCCTTGACTGGTGTTATGTATGGATAGACATGAGTCACTTAAAGGTGAAGTGGAATGATGCAGCTAAATGACTTCATATTGTCATTTTTATGGACTATCAGAGTTGACAGGTTGCAGGTGTTAAAAACAAAGCCAGTTGGGTTTTTAATGTACTGTGCAGATAGGAGAGTAGCATTGTGTGTGTTTTCTTATGCTCTCTTTCTTCCTTCATAGCCATCTGCTAGGTTATACATGCTTTTATTACCATGTCAGCTATGAAGCATGGTCTATTGTTCTGTCAACTCTCCTGCCTCCTTTTACCTCCTCATATCGTCTTTGTTTGCAGGAAGAGTTCATGGCTTCCCCAAGTTTACTGTCACTGAGAACTCCAACAAGAGTAGAGTCCTTGTATGTGTGTTCCTCAAAGACTTTAGATAAGTACATGAATAAATGGTTGGAATCCATATCGAATATTACTTAGTAAAGATGAGCTGGTTACTTGTTAAAGGGTATTTTCTCCAGCATCTGCCTTAACCCATATAATAATTCTATTAGATAAGCATGATATTCCTTTGTTACTACTGTGTATGCATATGTACTGTAGGAAGCCCCTAGTGAGTGACGTACTGAGTGGATGTTGTTGACTTGGGCATAGCTATGTCAAGGACCTTAAAGCCTTAGACATGAGGGAAAACAACAAAGTTTTTCTTGGGCTCTGTTTAGGAAAATGGCAAAGCTTGCCCTACTGGTGTGAGTCTGTGTGGTTTACACAGTTTACAGTGTATGCACAAGATGTCTGCCAGACCTTTCCTCTCCAGATATTTATGGCTTAGAGACTGTTCCCCTACAGAGACATCTAAACCTGTCTCCTTCATCCAGCTGTGTACCATAAGCCCTGTCTCCTTTTTATCTGCATGTAATACCGTTTCCTCCCTGTTCAAATATATACAGTAACCCGCCTCTTTGTTCAACTGTGTTTAATAACCCTGTCTCCCTGTTCAACTGTATGTAATAACTGTCTCCTTGTTCAACTGTGTGTAATAAACATGAGAGTCTGGGCTGCTGAGGTTTCTCCATCAGAGCCCAGTCCACCTGATCTCAGTTATTTCTGTGTACCTCTGTTTGTCTTTTCTTCCTTTCTCCATCCTCACTAGTAGACCAAGTCCCCAAGAGCCAAGCTAGGAGTTTGCAATGTAAGATACATGTAGGGTTGTGTGTGCCGTGGTGCATGTGTGCAGTCTGTTTCTTCAGTCTCTGTATGGGGGTTGCAGGGATCAAATTCAGGTTGTCAAGATAACAAAAGCAAACTTGGGTTTGTTTGTTTGTTTTGTGTTTTCACTTGCTGAGCCATCTTACCAGTCCAACTGTTCTTATTCTTTAACCATGAGAGCTATGGTTTAGAGAAGTCCCCATAGTCCTTTTTTTTTTCTTCTTTTTACAGAGTTATGGAAACAAAGCCAGTGAATGATGCCACCTTAGGCTGGGTCTTTTCACCTCAGTGAAACTCTTTAAGACAACTTCCCTGTAGATGTGCCTATAGGTCAGCTAATCTAGATAGCCCCTCACTGAGACTCTCTTTCCAGATGACTCTCGATTGTGCCAAGAATTAAAACGCCACAGCAGCCTAGGTTGGCCAAGGATGTGCACTCCTTCTGCTTTTGCTTCTCAAGAATTAGGATTGCAGATGTGTACCACCACGCCCGACATAGCTTAATAGTTTAATGCATAATGTGCTGTATACCCTCAGTTGTTTAGGTGTTAGTTTTTATTGTGGACAGTATTTCTTATCTCATCCATTGTTCACTTCTGAGTCTCAGCAGCATCTGCAACATTGTTTCATTCTTTATATGTCAGGTTATCGCTACTTTTAACATCTGGAAGCAGTGTGAGTGTGGTGGTTTGAATAGGTTTGGCCCATAGGGAGTGACACTATCAGGAGACTCACCTTACTAGAGGAAGTGTGGCCTTGTTAGAGGAAGTCTGTCACTGTGGAGGTGGAGCTTTGAGGCCATAAATGCTCAAGGTATGCCCAGTGTGAAACTAATCCAGTTTTCTACTGGCTGCCTTCTGATCAAGGTGTAGAATTCCTGGCTCCTCCAGCATCATGTCTGCCAGCCAGAGAACTAAACCGCTGAAACTGTAAGCCAGTTTCAGTTAAATGTTTCCCTTTATAAGAGTTGCTTTGTTATAGTGCCTCTTTATAGCAATAAAACCCTAGCTAAGACAGTAAGCATTAGTTTCTAATTTTGCTAGTACCAGTATTATCCAGTGAAGTTGCCTAGAAGGAAAGCTAATGTAGCTACTTACCTAGTGAGTACAGTCAGTAGGGCTCACTAGCACTAGAGGTGCAGCTGCAAGTTGGACAGGGCTCACTGGGGCTTTCCCTCTGTGTGTGCACTTGCATTCTGAACTGGGCTGGTGCAAATAGTATTGACAATAACTCCAAATTAGAAAGAAACCTTGAGCATTGACAAGTTCAAATAGAAAACAAGACTCTTTAGAGAAGGCAGGGCCTTAGTGGAGGAATGGATCATTGAAGGCGTCAGGTGAAATGGATGAACCCAGGATACTCCCGGAGGAACTGAGATGTGGTAGATATGTTGTTTGGTCATTCATAGGGTAGTGACTATACAGAAAATCTAGAAGGCATAAGATATTCTTATAAAGATGGCAATAATACACTAAGGAGGTTTGCTACTGTTTTCACAGAAGTCTTAATACCCAGGTACCCTACATCCCCTCCTTCTGAGTAACCTCATCAGGCAGGGCTTTCACTGGGACACTGTGTCTGTGTGGCGAGATAGATTGTCAGAGGATTTAAGGGCTTGGGATTGTCTCAAACATTGTATATAAGCTTGTACACTGTGCCATATGCTCATATCTGTACCCTGACATTGTCTCCAGGGTCTGTTTTCTGGGATTCATCCCAAGACCCCCCCTCTCCTCCATCATCTGTCCTGTTTCCACAGGGATTATAGGTATGCTGTACCAAACTAGCTTTACATGAGTTCTAGAGTTCAGAACCCTGCCCTCATGCTTATGGGGAACTGCTCTACCCATGGAGCCATCTCCACAGTCTAGGGGGCTCATTTTGAGGAGGGCCCATATAGGAGTAGAAGGCAGAGAAAGTTGTTGTGGATATTGGAAAGTGACATGGACATTGTACTCATGTAGCAAGTAAACCTATCAAATCAAGACTGTGTATTGATTTGATCTGGTTTGAGGCAGTGGAAGGTTGTCTAATGAAGGTTATGTCCTTCCCCTCCTGAGGCCTTTCTAGATTGTGCCCCTGGGAGAGATTTCTAAAGTCTAATGTTACCGTTGCCTTTGAGTTTTAGATCTGGATATCTGAGACTGTTGTCAGGGCAGTGATAAGAGTTAGAGGGATCAGAGTTCAGGCTAGGCCCACTGTCTTTGTAACTCCATATTTTTAAACGTGTGGGGGTGAAAAGGAGAAAGCAAATGAGCAGTTAGGATTGTTCAGAGTCTTCAGAGATAAACAGTGCTGTGCAGACGAAGGCCAAAAGGACTTAGTTGTGGAAGAGTCCAGAGGTTGTGTTTATATTATCCTCAAAATAGTGAGTTCTGAAAAGAAGTTTTTATGATTTATGGATGGGAAACCTACATTTATGGGTAAGAACAGATTATCATCTAGTTGCAATATTTGATTTTTGACAATGGTCATGGCAGTGGCTACTTGCACACATGTGCATCTTCTGGGTCATCCCTCCAGAGAAGTGAGTAGAGAAGAATTTTAGCATAAAAGTAGCTCTTTTCACTTAGCGCTACTGTTCTAGGGATGTGGCTATGTTTTAGATTCATTGAGCTTTGCTGTTTGTCTTGAAACTGAAGCACATAGATGTTCTTCCTCTGCACTTTTCTTTATGTTTAAAAATAATTAATATGCCATTTTAATGAAGGTAACTTATGCACTTTGGTATCTTGCTCAGAAATTCTGCCTTTATGTAGCCTAACCTCCCAGAACTGAGGTGGTGTAGAGTGAGGGTTTCGTGTGAGGTGAATCTGGATTTAAATTGCATTCATTGCTTACTTCTGTGTAGCCCTGGATACTTAAATTCTCAATTTTATTCTAAAACTTTTTTCTTAAGAGATGATTGAGAAGTTGGTAGTAATGTATGAATCTAGCAGTTTTAGGACAGGAGAGGCACCTGACAGGCAGATGCTAAAGTCAGCCGTCACTGTAGGGACTCTGATTCTGCTACATAGTTTCACATTACCATGCCTAGAGTAAATGTTCAGTATTAAACACAATGACTACTTCCTGTATCCCAAGTGTTATGGGAAAGTATGAAAACAAGAAAGTATCACTGAAGTAATATTTGGAAACTTCATTAGCTTTCTTCACCTCCTGGGGAGAAGTACTGTTCAAAAACTTGATGTGGAATCTTTAAGGTTGAACAGAAGAGCAAAGACTCCGATTTTGGATTTAAATACCTATTTCTTACTAGTACAGTGGCATAGGGGCTATTTTAAGTTTCAAGTTGGTAGTAACACAACTGTGATTATTGTAGCATGGATGAGTCACATGAGATGGAGTATCTGAAGAACTCGAAGTCCAGGATCCATTGGAATCAACTTGAGAAAGTTCGAAGTTTTTTCCTTATTTAATTTTCTTATTTATTTTTGTTTTGTTTTCTTTTGTTTTCTTTTTTAGTGCTGGTGACTGAATACAGAAGCTGTGTACACTAGCCAGGTGCTCTATCATGGAGCTACATCTTTAGCTACGACAAACACAGTTAAAATTACATAAATGAACCAGAATTGGCTGGTTGTGACAGGGCCTAGTCAGGTGCTTCAGTGTTATTCTTTCCAAAGTTAAGAAGGGGGTAGGAAGTGTTACTTACTGATACTTTCAATGTTTGTGAAATTATGATTTATAAGAATAGAATTTGTTCTAGCCTAATGTCAAATTACTGCCTGAAGCCTACTTCCTTGTCCTTGGCCAGTGTCATATCCCTGCCAAGCAGCCCATTTCCTTGTCCGTGACCCATGCCAGATTCCTGCCAAGCAGCCCCAAAGGCTCTCCGCCTCTCCCCCTTTTTATTTCATTAACAAGACTGTCTTAGGTTGTTCTGACAAGAATGCTTTCCTTACCTGTCATGGAATATGCATTATCAAAAGCAATGTACTTATGTCTTAGGTTGGTAAGGCTCGGTACAGAATCTTACCTGTCCTTGGCTTGCCAGCCTGTTAATTTAATAACTCTGTACAGGGGTCCATTTTCAGGTTCAAGCCATGTACTGTGGCTGCCAACATGTTGATGTTGTTAAAGAAAAGCTTTAACACGATGGGCAAGAATATGAGTATTCCCAGGACAAAAAGGGCTAGCATGATCAAGCTATATATTCCATTTTTGAAGCTTGACCAAAATAGAAATACTGACCTCAGGCCATGGGTAATTTTATCTGAAGTATCTACTGCATCAACACTCCACAGAGCAGCACTCTTGAAATTCATAAGCTCCTTATGTATTGTTAAAATATCCCGAGAGGTGTTAGAATTATGCCAAATACACTGCAAGTACCATTAAACTTCTTCCTAATTATAATGACTACCACTGTAAATTGTAGAACTAACATGAACCCAATGGTATTTGGCATGACACTCAAGATGGCTCCTTACCCTTAAATTCTGAACCTCCTTCCAGTAATTTGAATAGGATAAGAGCATCAATCCATTCTTCCAAATGCCTATCTAAATCCTCTTGTATATTCAACACATTAATAACATTTTTTTGCTAAATGATTAACAAAAGTAGCTGTCTTAACTTCTTGTGTCACAGCAATTCAAGAAGCAGTAGTGCTAGCAAGTAATGTAATTAAAGCTATTATGCCAGCAATAATCAAGGCTACTACCCTCTTGCTTCTGCTTAAAGCCTGACTCATTTCTTCCAGTACTTGCAAGCTATTTTTAGAATACCAAAGTTTTGTGATACTCAGGGCACTAAAGCAAAAGCTGGTTGATAGATCTCCATAACTGACATGCTGGATTTTAAAACACAAACACAATTAGAAGGTGTGCAATTAATGCAACTTACATTAAATACTATAGAAGAGACAAAAGTATTTTTAACTTGACAATTAAAAGAGCCTTAACACATGTGCTAACACCTGTTTGAAATCTAGATATTGCCCCAACTTTATCTCTTGCATCATAGAGAACTGAAGCTAATTTCCATATATGTCTCTGAAAATGTCCAGAACCAGCCTTCCAAATGAATACTGTTATTTCCAATATTGTATTGATTTCTAGACCAGTCCATGATTGAGTCTGAATAACTGGTCACATTTAATAACAATACAAGAGGCATTATAATTTCTCTTTTTGGTTCTCTTTTCCACAAGGTCTAAAAACTTGAGGCAAGGTAGTTTGTCCCATCAGGGGTACAAGTAAGCAATGGTGTGTTGAGAATGTATGTCCAATACAGCTTCCCAGTCACCATTGTCAGGACACACAGCAAGCTCACAGGTTAGCATTATTCTTTGTCCTGACATCAGCATGTCTCACCCATCACTCGGGCACCAACATGCTCCTTCAGCTTCTTGCGGAAAAACACAAACATGCCCTCTCCCCCATATTTTATACCTGATTGGGATCATGCCTTATACCAGTAAGTGGATCATTCCCTTTCACCTATGCGTAAGTATGCCTAGTTGCAGAGTATCATAGATACTCAGCAGAAAGTTCCTTGGCATCCAAATTTAAAAAAAAATTAAAATAAAAAATAAATTGAACATGATTTAAATAAATTTGGTATACAGGGATATATCTCCCTTTTTATTTTATGAAGATATTGTTTTAAAGTTCCATGGGCTCATTCTACAGCCTCTTGTCCTTGATAGTTATAAGGAATCCCCATAATATGGGTAATGTTAAATTGCTGCTAAATAGTCTCAAATGGTTGACTGCCATAGCCAGTTCCATTATCTGTTTTTTTAGTTTGTTTGTTTCTTTTTGTTTTGTTTTCATTTTTATTATTGGGTACTTTATTATCTACATTTCAGATATTATCCCCTTTTCCCATTCCCCATTCCACAGACACTCCTTAACCCATCCTGTCTCCTCCTTTTTCTATGAGGGCGTGTCCCCACCCATCCACCCACTCTGACCTCCCTCCCTCGAATTCCTCCTCACTGAGGCATCCAGCCTTTAAGGGACCAAGGCCCTCCTCTCCCACTGATGCCTGACAAGTCTATCCTCCTCTACAAATACAGCTAGAGACATGGGTCCCTCCATGTGTGTTTCCAGGCTTGCTGTTTAGATCCAGGGAGCTCTGGTTGGTTAGTATTGTTGCTCTCCCCATGGGGCCAGAAGCCCCTTTCAGTTCCTTCAGTCTTGTCTCTAACTCCTCCACTGGGAACCCTGTGATAAGTTTGATGATTAGCTGTGATCATCTGCCTCTGTATATGTCAGGCTCTGGCAGTGCCTCTCAGGAGACAGATATATCAGGCTCCTGTCAGCATGCACTTCCAAACATCCACAACAGTGTTTGCATATGGTAATTGCATCTGGGAGGGATCTCCAGGTGGGGTGGTCTCTGGATGGTCTCTCTTCCAGTTTCTGTCCCACATATTGTCTCATATTTGCTCCTGTGAGTATTTTGTTACTCCTTCTATGAAGGACCGAAGCACTCACACTTTGGTCTTTCTTTTTCTTGGGCTTCATGTGGTCCATGAGTTATGTCTTGGGTATTGTGAGATTTTTGGGCTAATATCCACTTATCAATGAGTGCATACCATGTGTGTTCTTTTGTGACTGGGTTACCTCACTTGGGATGATAGTTTCTATTTCCATCCATTTGCCTAAGAATTTCCTGAATTCATTGGTTTTAATAGCTGAGTAGTACTCCACTGTGTAAATGTACCACATTTTCTATATCCATTCCTCTGTTGAAGGACATCTGGGTTCTTTCCAGTTTCTGGCTATTATAAATAAGGCTGCTATGAACATAGTGAAGCATGTATCCTTGTTGTATGTTGGAGTATCTTTTGGGTATATGCCTAGGAGTGGTATTGCTAGATCCACAGGTAATATTATGTCCAGTTTTCTTAGGAGCTGTCAGATTGATTTCCAGAGTGGTTGTATAAGTGTACAATCCCACCAACAATGGAGGAGTGTTCCTCTTTCTCTACACCCTCGCACCTGAGTTTTTAATCTTAGCCATTCTGACTGATGTGAGGTGGAATCTCAGGGTTGTTTTGATTTAATTTCATTAAATCAAATTTAGGAATCTAAATCTTAGGCTAGAATACATAAGTAATCTTAGGCAGGAATCTAAATATTAGGCTAGAACAAAGAAGTAATTTCAGACAGGAATCTAAATTTTAGGCTAGAACAAGGAAGTATGCTTCAGACATGAAAATGACCTTGGGCCAGGACAAGCAAGTAGGCACAGATACTTTTTGGTCATCCTGATAAGCTCTTAGAAACAGTGATCACGGGTGTGTTCACATAATTGGGTTTAATGCTTTGCTTTTTCTTTGACTATTTGTGTTTATTGTCTTGATTGTTCCTTGACTATTTATATCTATTGTGTTGCTAGACCCTCAACCTAGAACTGACCTTAATACATGCATGTAATTAAAATGGTATAAAAGCTAAAGGAGGAGGGGGGATGGGATAGGGAGTTCTAGGGAGGGGAAATGGGGAAAGGGAATGACATCTGAAATGTAAATAAATAAAATATCCAATAAAAAATTTAAAAAAGAATAAAAAAATTTAAAGATGACATTGCAGATGATTAAATAGTGTGATCTGTCATGGAAAACACTTGAGAAATGTTGAAGCTCAAGAGCTTTGGAGACAATCTGAGCACAGACTTATAAGAGATCACCATGATCCAGGTGGTACTGAATTAATTCAACACCATGATGCTGTTAGGGGTTGGATCTGTAATGTCTATCACAGGCTCATGTTTTGAGTGCTTATTCCCAAGTGGGTGTGCTGGTTAAGATTGTGGTTATGGTGGGGCTTTAAAGAGGTGAAGCACAGCTAGTTGCAAGTAGATGCCTAGGAGTGGACCTTTGAAGACTACAACCAGGACTCTGGTTCCGGTGCTTTCTCTAAGTCCCCATCTGATACAGTGTGAGCGGCCATCACTGCAAGTTTGTCATTGTAACCTACATTACCATACATTTCACACTGGGATGGGTTGCACTTTCTGAAATTGAGTCCAAATAAACCCTGCCTTTGGTTCCTCTGATTAGACGTTTGGGCACAACAACTCAAAAGTAACGTTACCAGCATGATACACTGAAGAGGCAGAGAGAAGCAGGAAAATCATGTGGGTGAAGCCAGCCTGGGATAACCTATATAAGCCAGGTATGGTGACGAATGCCTTTAATCCCAGCACTGTGGAAGCAGAGGCAGATGGATCTCTCTGAGTTCAAGGCCAGCTTGGCCTATGCAACAAAAAAAAAGAAGTACAAATGTGTATATTTACTTATTTTACTTATACATACCCAAATGGTTAAGTTTATGGAATTTTAAAGTAGCAGTAAACAAAATAAGTGAGTAAAGTTACCTTTGAAATCCATAGGCAACTTTTACAAATTGTAAGGCACGCTACTGATGGTTAAGATATATTAGCATTTCTCTTTGTGCTCAATGTCTTGAACCAAGAGCAAGATTTACCAAGAGCAAGATTTCAAATCACTCTATTAGGTGAACAATCCAAGCAAAAACATCTTTATACTTCAAGACATTTCAAGTAGCAAATCTCAGTTGTATGAGGGGATGTAGTTATTTGGGGCATATTTTATGTAAAACAGATTCTGTTGGGAAGGCAATTATTTCAACGCATTGGATGTTTCCTGGCAACCCTGTAGCTCCCAGCTAGGGTCTGTATCACGGTGACTGATCATTCTTCTGTATAAGAAACATCTAGAAGATTTGAACTTCCCCAGGTTCATGATGAGTATGAGGGACCCCAGATTCCCTTGTAGAATCACCTGAGTTAAGAGTCATGCTGTTCTCTGGCACTAGCTGGTGGAGATTAGTAGTGGGAGGGAATCTGGCCCTGGAAGATTCCTGGTTAAGACTTAAAAAAACAGAAGCCCAGAGTTAAAAACAACAATAGCAACCACTGTCAAGGAAGAAGCATTTGTTCCATGGAGGGTGAGCTGGTTAGGATGAACTGAGAGCCACTGCTCAGAGTGCCTCCAGCTTCTCCCCTCAGAAGTGGTGATTTTCTAGCTGAGCGGTGTTTGCAGAAAGCTCAGAAACAGCTGCATCACCTTCTGATGTGCGAAGATGGTGCAAGAATAAACCATGAAAGTAGGTTTTGTGAATTAAAAGACAACATCAGCACCTCCCGGGATGTTCTGTATCATCTGTAGTAAAGAACAGTAAAGTTGGGGGTTTCTCTTTGCTTTCCTAGCCCCTCCCACCTGCTTTGACTGATGGGTTGCCTCCTCGGTTACCATAGAGCTGCTTGCTCATTGGTATTCCTGAGTGTTGCTGAGAAACTCCTCATAATTGCACGGAACAGGAAAAATCTCGACTTTTAGGTCTGATCAAGCCCAGGGACCCTTTCCCTTTCATGTGGCAGGTTTAATTCTGCACAGAAATGGCAGCTTTGGCTCTGTGCTCCCCACCCCACACTTCTCACTGGCAGGGTGGCCAAGCAGCTGTCTTCGCATCTGATGTGATGACATCTGTGGTTGCTAACAGGAGAGGTGACTATAAAGACAGGGCCATTCCCTAATTACTTTTCTGAGGTACCTTGGTATAACATTAAAATGGCTGATTTCTTAGATCCAGGCCAACGAAACAAATTATGTCTTAGTCTGAATTTTGAAAGCAAAAGACATTAAATTAATTACATTTGAATCATCTTCGTATTCATCAATTACTGCCGGGATTTCCAGGGCTGAGATTTATGTGTGCAGTGGATGCAATTACTCTTTTTTGGATGCCATAGATTAAATTCACTGAAAGATCCCTCTGGAGATGCCTTAGCTGTACTTTGCCTCTAGTCTTTCTTCCATGGAGTCAGTTTCAAGTTCAAATACGTTTTGTCTGATAAATTGACTACACATTCAGGGACTAAAGAGAGCAATTAAGTATGACATCAAATAAATGACTTGGTGACAAGGCGTATTCCATTTAGGACGGTGTAATTCAAAATGTGAGAAAACATGATTTAGCTAGCTGCCCTGAAAGGCAGATTAAATTACCGGGTGGGAAGAATTTGGTAATGGAAGAAATGTTAACATTCAAGTGTGTGCTGTGAAATGATTTTGTTGTAAAATGATGCAGTTCTTTATGTGGCTGTAGCCTTATTGGACATTTTGGGCATCTGGTCTAATCTTGATGTATACTATAAGGTACCACTGGGTAAGAAGAGGATGGAGGTGAGAGGTGGCTGAGACCCGCTCTGTCATAGTAAACCAATGTATTTTCTCCTTAATAGTTAGGGTGGTATGCTGTAGACGTGGATGGGGTAACGTCTATACTCCAGTGCAATGTTCCCCCCCCCCCGACTCATCACATCTCCCTTTCAGACATATGTTCCTATGCCTTTGCCTCATGACTTTGTAGAGTATTCTGTTGGTCAAGATGCTATCACCTCATTGATGTCAGCCATGCCATGATTATGTGACTCATGTCAGCCAATAGACTTGAAGTAGATATGATCTCAGCAGGGGTCTTGGATATTCCTCTTCGCATGGTATGGCTCCTGGAACCGCTGTCACTTACTGTAAGACTGCACTCTGGGTAGCTACTGATATAGGATAATGAGAAAACACAAGGGACAGAAATGAGCTTCCTCCGAGATGTGGAGCTGAGTAGATACAATGGCTAATTTGCCCACCCATGACCAAGAAAAATAATCGAGAGCTATTGTCAAGTAGGCTTTGGGGCTATTTTTGTTTTTTTGTTTGTTTTTTTTTTTCTGTATCATAATCATGGAATATTCAAAAATTCTATGTCCCTATGAAAGTTTCATTTGGTGGTAAGATTAACAGGTTTATTTTAAAATCTTAGCCCTGATTCTACCTGTTCTGGTTAGCTTTTATTATCAAATTGAGCATTACCGGGAACAGGGAGTCTCAGTTGAGAAACTGCCCAGATTATATTGAACTGTGGTCATGTGTGTGGGGAATTTTCTTGGTTCTTGATTGATGTGAGAGGGTCCAGTCAACTATAGGCAGTGCCACTCCAGGGCAGGTATTTTCCTGTGTTGTATAAGAGAGTTATGTTGAACAGGATCCAGAGGAGGCAAGCTTTGTTCCTCTAGTGGTTTTTGTTTCTAGCTTCTGCCCTGTTGGAGTCCCTGCCCTGACTTCCTTCACTGATAAACAGCAACTCTAAAGTGAAATAACCCTTTCTTCCCCAAGTTGCTTTTTGGTGATGGTGTCACCAAAACAGCAACAGAAAATAAACTGGGATATTATCCTTTGAAGAAAGCTGTTTATAGCTTAACAATCTCTCTTGGCTACAGTGTAGTGATATCCTTTGTTGATGAACATTTCATGACTGGGGACTATCTGAATATATCTTTAAAAATGCTAATTATAATAATGCTAAGTATATATATATATATATATATATATATATATATATTATACTTAATTTTATGTTTTTATTTTATAATTTATTGTTCCTTAATTTTTATTCTATGCATTTAAAAGCACTAGACTTTCTCTCTTTCTCTCTTTCTCCCTTCCTTCCTTCCTTCCTTCCTTCCTTCCTTCCTTCCTTCCTTCCTTTCTTTCTTTCTTTCTTTCTTTCTTTCTTTCTTTCTTTCTTTCTTTCTTTCTTCACTTTATATCCTGATCACAACCCCTGCCTCTCCTCCTGGTATCTCTCCCTCACACAGCCCCTACCTCCCACCCCCATTCTCTGAGAAGGCAGAGGCCTCTGTATGGATATCAACCCAACCTGGCACATCAAATCACTGAAGGTCTAGGTATATTCTTTCCCACTGAGGCCAGACAAGGCAGCCCCATTAGGTGAATGGGATCCACAGGCAGGCAACAAAGTCACGGACAGCCCTTGCTCCAGTTGTTGAGCATGAAGACTAAGATGCATGTGTGCTACATATGAACAGGGGGCCTAGGTCCAAACCATGCTTGCTCTTTGGGTGGTGGTTCTATGTCTGGGAGCCCCCAAGTGCCCAGGTTCTGTTCATTTTCTTGTGAAGTCTCTATCCCCTTTGGGTCCCTCAATCCTTCCCCCAACTCTTCTGTAAGACTCCCTGAGATCCATCTGTTGTTTGGCTCTGGGTCTCTGTATTTGTTTCCATTGGCTGTTGGATGGAACCTCTCAGAGGACAGCTATGCTAGGCTTCTGTCTGCAAGCATGACAGAGTATCATTAATAGTGTTATGGATTCTTGTCCATGGGATGGGGCTCAAGTTGGGCCAGTCATTTGTTGGCCATTCCCTCAGTCTCAGCTCCATCTTTGTCCCTGCACATTTGTCAGCAGGACCCATTTTGAATCAAAGGTTTTGTGGGAGGGTTGGTGACTAGACCATGTTTTTAAAAATTAAATGATTTTAAAAAATCTCATAACCATTTTAAGTTGCATACAGAAAGAAAATAAAATTAGTAGTGGAAAGTAGGTAGCCCTGAGATTGGAGCAGGTGATTAGGCCTGAAAGCCAAGCAGCCAAGTGCTTTCATGCAGCTGCAGAGACACCATATAAAGCTGCTGGTGGGAACATGCTGTTGCCCCTGCTTTAACTGGGTCTGCGTCCGGGAACCTCTACCATGGGGAGACCATCTACCCACATCAACAGAACAAAAGTTATTCATGCAGCCTGTTCCCTACCATTGTTTATGAAGTAAGTACTCTCTGGATATACCTAAACAATGGTGCCTAAGCCACAGGTATGTGCCCTCACTGCAAGGGAGGCTGAGAAATGAGTTTACAACTTTGACCTTGAGCCATCAACATTTTAAATGTGCCAACTTGATGACACTTTGCAAGAGTATTCAAAAGGTATTGGGTTGCCATAAACCATGGAGGATGCCACTATAAAGCTATGGTATTAGTCATTTTTAGTAGTATAGTCATTTAAAAAAAAAGGCAAAAGTGGAAGTAATTTATCCATTTACCCTTTAAAAATAACCACCAGGTAAAGCAAATTAAAAAAAAAAATCTCTGTGCTTAAGGCATATATTTGTCAACTGGTCATTTTCTTAATATCCCGAGAAAGTATATATCAAGTAAAATATTTGTTTTGCATAAAAATCTCACTGATTTAATTTCTATTCACTCAATTTTTTGGTAATAACTTTGGCTTCGTTTCTCAGTTTGACAGCATGCAAATGTTTACCATACTAAGCTAAAGAATTTTCAAACTTTAAGACTATCTATTTATAAAAAAAAATCCAGTAAATTTAAAAATCTTCTTTTCATCAAGCTGGTGGCATCCTTTGACTTCCTTTAGAGCCAGAGAGTCACACAGGCAGCTCTAAAAACCTCCTATATACCTTTCTCATTAAGTCAGCAGTTCAATTCCCTGTTAAGGTAATTGGAATGAAGTCTACAGGAACATTTACTTCATCTGCTACAGACAGAATTGTTAAGTGAATCAGCGTGAAATACCCCATACCCTTCCATGCAGTCTTTATATTAAATCAGAGTCTTTGTGTCCTAGTGGAGAAAAGCTATCAGACATCAGAATTTGTGTTAGATTTGTTTATGTCAGCTAGTTTGCTATTTGGAGCTGAGCTTGGTTAGTGGATAGAACACTTGAATTGTGCAAAATAAAGGACCCAGGTTTGTGGATAGGGAAGAGGATCATGGGAGCAGAATGGGGAAGAGGAAAGAGCCAAAAGAAGGAAAGAAAGAAAGAGAGAAAGAATGAAAAAAGAAAGAAAGAAGGAAAGGAAGAAAGGAAGGAAGAAAGAAAGGAAGAAAGAAAGAAAAAAAGCAAGCAAGCAAACAAGCAAACAAGCAAACAAGCAGCTGGAAAGGGTAGAACAGAGCAAGGGAACAGAGGGCATGAAGGAACTATTAATCTGGTTTCCCTTCCTGTGTTTTTGGTGGAGGATCTTACTATCTAGTCCAGGCTGACCTTGAATGAAAGTACTGCTCCTTCTGCCTCCCAAGTACTGGGATTAAAGGTATATACAGCCAGGTCTCGCTCAGATGAATGACCTAGGACCAAGAAGTTACGTATGAAGTGAGGTTAAAAAGTAGCAAGAATTTTTTTCCTGGCTCAGGATTAGTTATTAGAATAATTAGTTATTAGTTATTAGAATAAGTTATATTAGAAATACAACAGAGAAAGAAAATTACTATTTTTGATTTGATTAGTAATTAAACCTTATTATGATTTTAAATATTATTGTGCATACTTGTGTGTGAACATGTACATGTCACGGCACACATGTGGAGGGCAGAGCACAACTTTGTGGAGGTGGTTATTTTCTTCCATCTTTCCATAGTTTATACAAATTTCATGATCACCAGGCTTGTGCAGCAAGCTCCTTTATGTACTGATCCATGTCACCAGTGCTGAGAGAAAATTTTAATTGCATATGATAAAATGCATCACATGGAAATAAATGATATTAAAATATAGATATCTAAATGCTAAAAACTGAACTTAGAATACTTACATGGCTTCTTTATTAAATGGCTAAGTATGATTGACACTTCCAAGTACCATTAACAATTGTAATGTGATAAGGAAATATCTGATGTTTATCAATGTTAACGTCATAGGTGCCATTAACTCTTCACTAATAAGTGATATAAATGCTATCAGGAGAAATTAAAAACGTACTGGTCTTTCCCACCATCTCATATTCCCCAAATTCTCTACACAGTTCATCCATAAGCCTTTTGGAACCCTATTCCAAAGAACTGACAGGATGTTCTCTGCATAGGTGATCTTCCTCAGAAGGATAATCACTCAGGTAGAGTGGTCACACGTGCACTGTTGATTAGCTGTGATCACACTACTGTGCTTCCTGGTTCTTTTTATTGGTCAGTGTATCTGCCCC
This sequence comes from Grammomys surdaster, assembly GCF_004785775.1. Taxonomy (NCBI): domain Eukaryota; kingdom Metazoa; phylum Chordata; class Mammalia; order Rodentia; family Muridae; genus Grammomys; species Grammomys surdaster. The sequence continues at coordinate 5,029,747 of NW_021604604.1, forward strand.
TCGGCCAGCACTTTGACTCTCACTCCGTAGCATCCTGTTGCCTTTGAGGCTAGCAGGGTCTATTAGCCCATGCTTAAGTCTGTGTTTGTTTTTTGTTCTTTCATATAAACCATGAAATTCTGAAAAAACAAACAAACAAACAAACAAACAAACAGTCTTTTGGAATCTTGTTTGGTATTGCATTGGATTCATAAATCATTTTTTATAAAGAAAAAATCACCCTTCTATTGAGTTTTCAGCCAATGAAGATTGTATATTTCCTATTATTTTGGTTTCCGCATACTGCTTATTAAGACTAGATGGGTTCTGAATAAACATGTTTTGAAATCCTTTTCTGCAAAAGCAGATACTCTCTTAAGCTGAAAGTTAAGGCAATTGTGGTGGCGCGAATAAGAAATGTCCCCGACAGACTCAGAGATCTGAACACTTGGTCCCCAGCTGATGGCACTATCTGGGGAGGTTGTGGCACCTTTGGCAAGTGAAGCCTTCTGGAGAAGGCATTACTGGAGATGGGCTTTGAGATTGTGGAGTCTCACTCCGCTTTACCCTTTCTGCTACATGCTTGTGGTTGAGGATGTAAACTCTTAGCCTTCCTTCCCAGTGCCGTGCCTACTGCTTGTGATGATGGATTCTTATCCCAGGAGAACTATATATATCATAAGTTACTCTTGGTCATGGTGTCTTATCATAGCAACAGAGAGGTGACTATATAGCAGTGAAATATATTTTCACACTAGGTTACTTGGGGAAAATGATAACGCTTTTTACAAACTTTTGGCTGCCTCAAGGGACAAGTACTTCTAATGCATATACCTCCCATGATTGAAAAAATCTTCTGTTCATTTGTATGAAATGCATCACTTTAGAAAATTGGCCATTTATTTAGATAACTGATAGCCTAGATCCTGGCAGCTAAAACTCTGAAAGCAATCATGTCCTTGACATTTACTGTAATTTCATACTAAGATTATTTAGTGTAAAACACCTTAGCAGTCTAGACTTAAATCAAACTAATTCGTTTATTCGTTCTGCGGGTCTTTACTGAGATCCTAATGTGTGTCAGGAACTCCTAGGCTCTGGGATGCAGGTACAGAAAGGAACTGATGCAGGTGGGTGAGGCTAGCTGTTAAAAGGCTTCTGAGATGTTGACAAGTGAGACTTGAGGACTGGATTTAGCAGCCTAGTACAGTGATGTTTTCCTAAGAGTGGCCTCAGAGGGAGAAACACTGGCTTGGAATGTGATCAGCAGCAGCAGCCATCAAATATGTAAGTAGGTAACTATAGGAGGTGCTTGCTGTAAGGAAATAGGGTTCTAAGTGACACATGCTGATATGCAATGCTGATATGAGATGTGCTGCAGTAGAGAGGTAGAGATGGAGCAGGGAGGAGTTAATTTTGCAGCAGAGCTCTCCATAGGGCAGTAGGGGTGAGGAGGGGCAAGACCTAGTGCACAGTGAAAGAGTTGACCTCAGTAAGGATTCAGGACAATTCATCAGGGTGGGCCGGAAGAAAAACAAAGGGCCAGTCAATTCTTCTGGTGGGAAAATGACAAATTGTTTTTTGGAGTAATCCCTATTTTTGCAGAGAATTAAAAGTTACAGTTATCTATTGAGAATGAGTGAGGTTGCATGAGCAGGATTCTGGGAAGGAAAACTAGTGTAGAAATGGTTTTACCGTGAACTGAGAGTGTAATAAATTTGGGACAAAGAGGGAGGCTGCCAGAAAAGGCTGAGAGTGCAGTTGAAAAGGTCATAAATTAGAACGAGATCAGACAGCCCAGCTCTGTGTTTTTCTTCACCGTATTGGACATTTAGGAAAGGAAATAAAGGGTAGGATCTTATGTGGGTGGAGGTTTTGCTAGGAGAATAGAAGAGAGAAGAAAAGGAAAGGGGACAGCAGTAATTGAAAGGTATTTGAATGGTTATAATGATGAACTATAGAATGTAAATTACACAGCCATCCTCAGGACTGCCAATGGGTCCTAGAAATCTCAGATGGTACTGACCCTTATGTATACTGTGTGTTGTTTTTCTTACAAATACATATTGGTGACAGTATAAATTATGTAAGCAATACATTAATAATAACTACCAATAGAAGAACATTAGTATAGTATAATAAAATTACTTATATTATTCTCTTACAATCTGAGGCCATTATTGAGCAAATTCAGGGTTGCTTTGAGGACAAGCACTGTAGTACCACAGCAGATACTATGACATTACATCAATTGGATGGGCAATGTGCACAAGCTGGATATTCTGGGTGAAAGGATGGAAGGATGATTTAGAACTCAGGAGAGATGGAGTAAAATGCTGTGAGGTTTCTTCATGCTATGAGTGGTTCACAATTCAAAACTTAAGAATTGTTCCTTACTGGAACTTTGTACTTGATATATTTGTAGCCATTGTTGAGTGAAGGTAATTCTGAAATCACAGATAAGGAAACTAGGTGTAAAGATGGACTACTGCACGTGGGTGTGTGTAAAGGCATTGAGAATCATGGACAGCAGTAACAGAGGTGGTGGATTGGACCTTCTAGTTGGAGTCAAAATAGTAAAAGGGGTAAGATGAACAATAAGCTGTGTACTGCTTGGTAGACTTGAAAGAGACTTGGGAGGAAGCACAGCTATTGAAGACGTACATGCTCTAGACTGTGACTCTTGTGAGTGGGGGCTGAGCTGAATGGAGGGTAGACTATTTGGAAGGTCTTGGCCAATATCAAGGGCTGGGTATGGACTGTATTACATCAGTGACAGTGAGATTACTAAGACTCTGAGAAAGTGCAGTAGAGGGTTATGGATGTGCCAGAACTCTATAGAGAACTATAACAGTCCCATTCGTTTCTAAAGTTCAAGGAAGTTTTGGTTAGATTATACTGTGACACTCATACTCAAGAGAAACAAGATCTAAGTCATGTATCTAAACATATGCAACGAAGAAGCTGACTTATTTGTTGTGATTTAATGGATACTATTTTGTCTCAAGAACTATGTGTAAATCACCGGTATGCACATCTGTATTTTGACATGTTGAGCTAGCTGGAGAAACACAGAATTTATTTTTATTCATTCATACCCAATCATTTCTTATTTTGTAGCACAGGGGGCTGAAACCTGGGGCCTCTGCTAGGTAAGCCGTTTACCGATGAGCTACATCCCCAGGCCAGAACTTATTTTTCAGAGGTGGTTTTAGATAACATGTGGTCTAGTCCTTTTACCCCTCATTCAGGGCTATCGCAAAGCCAAAATATCTCAATATAACCACTTGGCTTCTTGTAACAGTATCAAGATGCTTGAGTTAAGATCTAGCCCCAATGTCCTGTGAGACCGATAGGAGAATAACCATTCCATTGGATTACTTTTAGTCTAATTATTTGTTGAGGTCAATGGGATGAAATATTTTCACTACTATTAGTATTATTTTAAAATTGCTATTTGTTCCTTAGTGGGTTACCCTGGTTCTTAACAACAGCTGAGACAATCTTCAAATGGTTAGATTGCTTTGCATGGATTACATCTATAGTAAGCTACTAGCTGGTCATATTGAGCTCATTTGGGAAAAGCACACATAGACACATAACTACCTCTGAATTAGAACTTTGGAAGATGACAGTGAAGTGCCATGCACTGCTGTCATTGTAAGATAACCCTCACGTTGTCAATGCTTCATGTTCATAATGCCCCAAGATCCAAATCCAGAAACGTATGAAACATACCCTCAACCTGAAGGGATATGCATTTAACTTGTCTACTTATTACCCAACTAAGTCATGGCAACAAAGGAAATAAAACTATGAGACCATGAGGAACCCTATTGTCTAAAAGCTCAAGACATGAGCTTCTAGATTTGCTCCCTGGTTCTTTTATATGTGGAATATATGCTTTTCTATTTTAAAACTTATTTTCATTATAGTTTATATAGACTTTAAATGATTAGTACTGTATCTTATCCAGCATGTTGCATTCTTAGCACTGATGAGTACATGTAGATTGTAGGTTTGAGAAGTGGGTTTTTTTGTTTGTTTGTTTGCTTTTTGTTTGTGTGTCAACCAGAACAACAAAATCTAAAAAAATTCCTTCTTCTTCCTCCCTTCTTCCTCCCCTCTTCTCCTTCCCTCCCTCCCTCCTTCCTCTTTCGCTCCCTCCTTTCCTTCCTCCCTCCCTCCTTTTCTTCCTCCTCACCCCCTCTGTGTGTATGTGTATATTGCTTGTGCTTGAACTCAGGGACATGTCCCAAGCACCTAACATTTCTAACTAACCAAGCTGATGAGGTTGGATTCACAGAGAAAACATTACTGGTTAGTCTGCTGTTTAATTATCGGCTTAGATCAAGATTTTATGGTAGGGATAATCTGATTATAGTCCCCTAGACTTTAGTTTGGACAAGGTATCCCCAGGCAGGGATGGGAGCCTTCCTTCCTTGATTACTTGGCATCCGTCCAGAGAAATGGAATGGCTAGGATCCACTTCAGAGGAAAGGGATTCTAGAAATGTTGGCGTTTTGAGAAAGTGCATAAAACAAAGACCTATCGTGGCACTGCGCGATCGAGCCACTTGCAGTGAGCAAGTGTTGAGGGTGAGGTGTTTTGGGGTTTCTTTTATACACTGGGTCTAGTCTGGCTATGTTTTCTGTGTGTTCAACAGCTGTTTGTTTGCTAAAAACAGGTCCTCAATGTAGTGCTACTGAGGTAGTGGAAAATTGAAGAAGTTGCAGGAAGGATGTCTAGGTAAAGGGACACTGGGATGAGAGGAGATTAGAGCTGGTCCGGCTGAAGGGGTAGGTTAATTTCCACAAGAATGGGGTGTGAAGGCACCTTCCTTGACTGAATTTCCCAGAAGCACTTCTCCCTACTTCCTGCATGTCTGGCCACCACGTGAAGCTACCCATCATGCTTTGCTGTAGCCATCAGGCCCTCACAGAGCCAAACAAATGTAGATCCGTACTTGTGGACCTCCACAATGTGAACTGAACAAACCTCTTCATAAGTTTATTAGCTCCAGATGTGTGTCGTAGCGCAGCACAACGTAAGCAACCCCAGAATGACCCAACTTTATAGTACACCCTCATGGATTCTCAGTGCTTACATGAAGTCAGGCATAGTGGAACAAAGCCGGATCTCTGCCTTCCATCTGTGAGGTAGGAGGCAGAGACGGGACTCCTTGATGGAAGCTCAGTTAGACAGACGAGTGTGTGCAATATTCAACAACAACAACAGCATCAGAGGCTGTCCTCTGACGTCCACATGTGTTCTGGGGCATGCCTGTGTGCTTTTTGCTCTGTCTGTGTGTCTGTCTCTGATATTCATATATGTGTGTATGTGTGTGTGCGTATATATAATGTCTTCAGTTTTTTCCTAGCTTAAAAGTCAAATTCAGAGTTTTGTGTGCAGGAATTCATTGTTAAATTCTTGAGAAAGTTTGTTTTCCCTTTTCCTTTTTTTAAAGCTGCTTGCTTTCATTCCCGAAGTAATAGTTTTCGTTCATTTTTTTTTTTATCTTGTTTCCCACAAAAAACCGTTCTCTTCCATTCCATTAATTTATTTAGTTTTGTACTTTGGGTCCTATCACATAAATTGACAGCTACACCCTTCAAATAACTTAGAAAAAATGGCTTTGTTATTAAGTTGAAACAATAACACAGAAGTTTGATTTAAAAAGAGGTCAGAAATCAATGTAGCTTGCACACGTTTGATATTAAGTTTTTAAAACTCAATGTTCGTTGTGTACTTGCTTTTAATATAATTGTAAGTTTTAGATGTTTGAAGAACCCTTTTTACAAAAAACTAAATTTTCTGTTGGCTTTTGGATGCTTGCCTAGAAAAATCTCATTATTAGAAAGCACACTTTCTCCTTTTATAGGTTTTGATTAAAAGTAAATTAGAGAGTAGGCTGTTTAATATTTTTTACCTTTTGATAAACTACATGGATTTACTAAATAGATAAGTTAGGGTCAATTACTTTCTCTTTAAGAAAGTAATTGCTGTAGAAGAATTTTAACTACCAGCTCCCCAAGGGATTTCAAATGATTGTTTTAATTGATTAACTAAGGTATAACTTACAGTTGACCACAAGTGCTTTTCTGTATCCAATACATTTAGTGATATTCTGTCCCTTGTGTTGTGTGTGTTCCACATAACGTTTTTCAGGAGTCTGAAACACCTGAAATGAGTAGCTTTGTCTCAGTTTGTGGTGGGGCAGCTGGCCTAGCTATATTCTAATGAGGCCAAATTTTGTGATCTGTCCCCAGATAGAGGCCAATTACTTTAAATTTTTTCTGGCCCTTTACAATTAGATTGTACAGGTTATTGCTTGGTACTTGAAAATATATAGGAACAGATATTTTGGGTACAACTCTGCAATTTCATGGCAACTGGTAAGTTTATGTGGAGACCTAGAATATGAAGGAGGGCGGAGTTTCCAGGCTGTTACTGCTTGCCTGAGGGTCATCAGAAGGCTCCTTTTTACTGCCCCAGCAATTTTTGAAAACAATTAAATAAATCCAAGTCAAGCAACAGGTAGGTTGAATGCATACTGTGTCGTAGTGAAGGGATTCAGTTGTTCTCACAATTCCACCTCTCAAATTCTGTGGATAATTTATTGAGCAAATGCTTGAGTCTTACATCCTCTGAGACTCCAGGGGAGTGTCTGATGTGATGTTATCACCTTGCACGTGAAGAGTTTGGAATTGAGCAACTTTTACCAGCTGCTCTCTGACTATCAATACTCTCGGGTGGGAGTGGAGGAACGTCACCCACCATACCAGTTTCTCAGCTCAGCCCTTTCTTTACTCTTTATTGAAACTGGATTCCAGTTGAATGTTATAGTGAACATCTAAGGTTGCATGATGATCCACTTTAAGTTCAAACCACTGTAAAACTTGGTTATGGTCACTTTGCTATCAGAACTTACTTGTTATTGTTTGAAATGGGCTCTCTCTCTCTCTCTCTCTCTCTCTCTCTCTCTCTCTCTCTCTCTCT